>NC_081312.1:23570882-23877205 GCF_026419965.1 Kogia breviceps
TTGTTTTCTGGTTTGGTCGCTCTCTTATTTCTTTCTTTCCTTCCTTCCTGCTACCTTTCTTTCTTTCTTTTATTCTTCCTTTTCTTCTGAGCCATGTCACTGACAGGGTCCTGGTGCTCTGGCCGGGTATCAGGCCTGTGCCTCTGAGGTGGGAGAGCCGAGTTCAGGACATTGGTCCACCACAGACTTCCCAGCTCCATGTAATACCAAATGGCGAAAGCTCTCCCAGAGATCTCTATTTCAACACTAACACCTAGCTCCACTCAATGACTAGCAAGCTACAGTGCTGGACACCCTATGCCAAACAACTATCAAGACAGGAACACAATCCCACCCATCAGCAGAGAGGCTGCCTAAAATCATAATAAAGTCACAGACACCCCCAAACACACCACTGGATGCAATCTTGCCCACCAGAAAGACAAGAGCCAACCTCATCCACCAGAACACAGGCACTAGTCCCCTCCACCAGGAAGCCTACACAACCCGCTGAACCAACCTTAGCCACTGGGGGCAGACACTAAAAACAACGGGAACTAAGAACTTGCAGCCTGTGAAAAGGAGACCACAAACACAGTAAGTTAAGCAAAATGAGAAGACAGAGACACACAGCAGATAAAGCAGCAAGGCAAAAACCCACAAGACCAAACAAATGAAGAGGAAATAGGCAGTCTACCTGAAAAAGAATTCAGAGTAATGATAGTAAAGATGATCCAAAATCTAGGAAATAGAATGGAGAAAATACAAGAAATATTTAACAAGAATCTAGAAGAACTACAAAGCAAATGAACAATGATGAACAACACAATAAATGAAATTAAAGATTCTCTAGAATGAATCAAGAGCAGAATAACTGAGGAAGAAGAACAGATAAGTTACCTGGAAAATAAAATAGTGGAAATAACTACCATAGAGCAGAGTAAAGAAGAAAAGAATGAAAAGAATTGAGGACAGTCTCAGAGATCTGTGGGACAACATAAATGCACCAACATTCAAATTATAGGGGTCCCAGAAGAGGAAGGGAAAAAGAAAGGGACGGAGAAAACGTCTGACGAGATTATAGTTGAAAACTTCCTTAATATGGGAAAGGAAATAATCAAGTCCAGGAAGCGCAGAGAGTCCCATACAGGATAAATCCAAGGAGAAACACGCCAAGACACATATTAATCAAACTATCAAAAGTTAAATACAAAGAAAAAATATTAACAGCAGCAAGGGAAAAACAACAAATAACATACAAAGGAATCTCCATAAGGTTAACAGCTGATCTTTCAGCAGAAACTCTGCAAGCCAGAAGGGAGTGGCAGGACATATTTAAAGTGATGAAATGGAAAAACCTATAACCAAGATTACTCTACCCAGCAGGATCTCATTCAGATTCGATGGAGAAATTAAAACCTTTACAGATAAGCAAAAACTAAGAGAATTCAGCACCACCAAACCAGCTTTACAACAAATGCTAAAGGAACTTCTCTAGGCAGGAAACACAAGAGAAGGAAAAGACCAACAATAACAAACCCAAAACAATTAAGAAAATGGCAACAGGAACATATTGACAATTACCTTATATGTAAATGGGTTAAATTCTCCAACCAAAAGACATAGACTGGCTTAACAGATACAAAAATAAGACCTGCATATATGCTGTCTACAAGAGACCCACTTCAGACCTAGGGACACATACAGACTGAAAGTGAGGAGGTGGAAAAAGGTATTCCATGCAAATGGAAATCAAAAGAAAGCTGGCATAGCAATTCTCACATCAGACAAAATAGACTTTAAAATAAAAAGTATTACAAGAGACAAATAAGGACACTACATAATGATCAAGGGATCAATCCAATAAGAAGCTATAACAATTGTAAATATTAATGCACCCAACATAGGAGCACCTCAATACATAAGGCAAATGCTAACAGCCATAAAAGGAGAAATCGACTGCAACACAATCATAGTAGGGGACTTTAAAACCCCATTTTCACCAATGGACAGACCATTCAAAATGAAAATAAATAAGGAAACAGAAGCTTTAAATAATACATAAACAAGATGAACTTAATTGATATTTATAGGACATTCCATTCAAAAACAACAGAATACACTTTCTTCACAAATGCTCATGGAACATTCTCCTGGATAGATCATATCTTGGGTCACAAATAAAGCCTTAGTAAATTTAAGAAAATTGAAATTGTATCAAGTATCTTTTCAGACCACAATGCTATGAGACTAGAAATCAATTAGAGGAAAAAAATCTGTAAAAAATACAAACACATGGAGGCTTAACAATACACTACTAAATAACCAGAGAGCACTGAAGATATCAAAGAGGAAATCAAAAAATACCTAGAAAGAAATGACAATGAAAACACGACCATCCAAAACCTATGGGATGCAGCAAAAGCAGTTCTAAGAGGGAAGTTTACAGCAATACAGTCTTACCTCAAGAAACATCTCAAATAAACAACCTAACATTACAGCTAAAGCAATTAGAGAAAGAAGAATTTTTAAAAAACCCAAAGTTAACAGAAGGAAAGAAATCATAACAATCAGATGAGAAATCAATGA
Source organism: Kogia breviceps (assembly GCF_026419965.1). NCBI lineage: Eukaryota > Metazoa > Chordata > Mammalia > Artiodactyla > Physeteridae > Kogia > Kogia breviceps. The sequence continues at coordinate 23,573,451 of NC_081312.1, forward strand.
AAAAGAAATGAAGGAAATGATAGTGAAGATAAATAAAACTAAAAGCTGGTTCTTTGAGAAGGTAAACAAAATTGATAAACTATTAGCCAGACTCATGAAGAAACAAAGGGAGAAGACTCAAATCAACAGAATTAGAAATGAAAAAGGGGAAGACACTGATGAAAGAAATTAAAGATGATACCAACAGATGGAGAGATATACCATGTTCTTGGACTGGAAGAGTCAATGTTGTGAAAATGACTATACTACCCAAAGCAATCTACAGATTCAATGCAATCCCTATCAAATTACCAATGGCATTTTTTATGGAACTAGAAGAAATCATCTTAAAGTTTGTATGGAGACACAAAAGACCCCAAATAGCCAAAGGAGTCTTGAGGGGAAAAAAAATGGAGCTGGAGAACTCAGACTTCCTGACTTCAGATTATACTACAAAGCTTCATAACCAAGACAATAGGGTACTGGCACAAAAACAGAAATATAGATCAATGGAAAAGGATAGAAAGCCCAGAGATAAACCCACGCACATATGGTCACCTTATTTTTGATAAAGGAGGCAAGAATATACAATGGAGCAAAGACAGCCTCTTCAATAAGTGGTGCTGGCAAAACTGGACAGCTACATGTAAAGGAATGAAATTAGAACACTCCCTAACACCATACACAAAAATAAATTCAAAATGGATTAAATACCTAAATGTAAGATTGGACACTATAAAACTCTTAGAGGAAAACATAGGCAGAACACTTTATGACATAAATCACAGCAAGATCCTTTTTGACCCACTTCCTAGAGAAGTGGAAATAAAAACAAAAATAAATAAATGGGACCTAATGAACAGCAAAGGAAAACATAAACAAGACAAAAAGTCAACACTCAGAATGGGAGAAAATTTTTGTAAATGAAGCAACTGAAAAAGGATTAATCTCCAAAATTTACAAGCAGCTCATGCAGCTCAATAACATAAAAACAAACAATCCAATCCAAAAATGGGCAGAAGACCTAAATAGACATTTCTCTAAGGAAGATATACAGATTGCCAACAAACACATGAAAGGATGCTCAACATCATTAATCATTAGAGAAATCAAAATCAAAACTACAATGAGGTATCACATCACACCAGTCAGAATGGCCATCATCAAAAAAATCTATCAACAATAAATGTTGGAGAGGGTGTGGAGAACAGGGAACCCTCTTGCACTGTTGGTGGGAATGTAAATTGATACAGCCACTATGGAGAACAGTATGGAGGTTCCTTAAAAAACTAAAAATAGAACTACCATATGACCCAGCAATCCCACCACTGGGCATATACCTGGAAAAAATCATAATTCAAAAAGAGACATGTACCACTATGTTCACTGCAGCTCTATCTACAATAGCCAGGACATAGAAGCAAGTTAAATGTCCTTTGACAGATGAATGGATAAAGAAGATGGGGCACATATATACAATGGAATATTACTCAGCCGTATAAAGAAATGAAATTGAGTTATTTGTAGTGAGGTAGATGGACCTAGTGTCTGTCATACAGAATGAAATAAGTCAGAAAGAGAAAAACAAATACTGTATGCTAACATAATATATGTAATCTAAAAAATAAAATAAAATGGTACTGATGAACCTAGTGGCTGAGCAGGAATAAAGACGCAGATGTAGAGAATGGACTTGAGGACACTGGGAGGGGGATCGGTAAGCTGGGACAAAGTGAGAGAGTGGCATGGACTTATAAGTACTACCAAATGTAAAATAGATAGCTAGTGGGAAGCAGGCGCCTAGCACAGGGAGATCAGCTAGGTGGTTTGTGACCACCTAGAGGGGTGGGCTAGGGAGGGTGGGAGGGAGACACAAGAGGGAAGGGATATGGGGATATATGCATATGTAGAGCTGATTCACTTTGTTATAAGGAAGAAACTAACACACCCTTGTAAAGCAATTATACCCTAATAAAGATGTTAAAAAAAAAAAGACAGTCTTAAAGCTGTATCCACCTACACATAGCCTTGTAGACTTTGAGGTGTTAATATCTGTTTTAATGAAAATTTGTTTTAATTTGAATATGTATGAATGTACATTAATTAGTGATCTTCCATAACCACATGTGATAATCTCTGTATGTGTGGGAGTGTGTTTCAGATAAGCATATATGTTAAAAGTGAACCTATTTCTTTTAATATGTGGATAATTCCAACTGAATTTCTTATATAATAATTTTGGTTCTAATGAATTCATCTTCCTTGCAGAGAGATCTTATAACAACTTTGAGAGGATTCCAAGTGTGCCTCCGTATTAGTAAAATCAATCATTAAAACAACTTGCTGCCTATAGCCTTCCCATCAGAAGCCAAGCAATGAAGAAGTTTTTTGGATTAAGCATTAGTTAGCTTCATTCCAACTTCATATTTAACGATGTTGAAAGAAGACGTTTCAGAGCCAGGAGAAAGGTAATTTGTTTGTGTCTCCTCTGAGCAAGTATTATATCTACCTATAGTATTGGTCTGTCCACACAATGTTTACCACACACTAACCACCTCTTATGAATACAATTTATTGTGAGATGGAGTCTACCAGAAAAGCAGTCATGCTCAACTGGCATGATGGAAAGGCAATGAAAACAGATGTTCCTACACTGCTATTCACTACACAAGGATTCGAGATGGAAAAGTGGATGGAATTTCTAATGCAATCCACATTTAAGATTCACAACTAGTAACTTAACCATTCTCCGAGTGGCCCTAGACATCACTAGTCTTCTAGTCACTTCAAATTTTCCTTTTTGGGGATGCAATCTCATTAAGGGATTGTTAATTAGTCTCAAGTAACATGAGTGCAAAGCAATGCTCACAGGTACTCCCAATAGATTGGGAGAAGGATGGAGACTAGAAAGGAAAAAGAAAAAGTGGCATATAATCAGAGAAGAACCAGATGTCAAAAAGGAAAAATAAAAGATTATTCTTACTTCCATGACAAATTGCTTACACACTATTTCACCAACAACTCCCACGTCCCAGCCCATGATAGGCAGTTTGCTACACACAGCAAAGCATTACATTGGATGAAGGGCATTTTATCTCTGGTCATCATCAAGAATCTGCAATACAACTCTTCAGAAAAGCCAAGGCATCTTAAGTTTTCTAAAGAGTTAGAATCAACTGACAGAAGGAACTCATGTGAAGGCCCTCTTCCATGCCATTCTGTTTGAAAAAAGGAAAGCTAAAATAATCTTTAAGATTAAGAATGTGTAACTGAAATATTATAACTTTGTCTTAGTCCATTTGGAATCCTATAACAAAAATACCACAGACTGGGTGGCTTAAGCAACAAACATTTATTCTTCACAGATCTGGAGGCTGGAAAGTCCAAGATCAAGACACCAACAGATTTGGTGTCTGTAAGAGATGGCTTCCTGGTTCATGGATGGCCATCTTCTAGCTGTGTCTTCACATGGCAAAAGGTAGGAAGGAGCTCTCTAGAGCCTCTTTTATGAGGGCACTAATCCCATTGATGAGGGCTCCACCCTCATGATCTAATCACCTCTCAAAGGTCCCAGTAACTAATGTCATCACCTTGGGGGTTAGGTTTCAACATATGGGTTTGTGGGGGACACAAACATTCAGTCTGAAACAAACTTCACACTCAATCTAGAAAGTCATCCCTGTGGCTTTCTTACTCAGGTCTGGATAACTTTTTCTTTTTTTAAAGTTCAATCTTTCAAACCAAAATCTCCTCTGAGACTTCCTTAATCTATTCCCACCATAGACCAGATCCTTATTTGGTTCTAAAGCACTGATGTGAATGGAGAATCTCCCTCAAACCCCTTTAAATTATCTTTATCCTTCTAACTATTAAAAGGAGATTCTTAAAAAGAGACAGATGAAAATAAAAGCAAGTCAAGATAGTGACCATCAAAATGCCATTCACTAATCAAATCAAGAGCAGCAGATGGAATGGCTTTATTTTATTTATTTATTTATTTTTGGCCGTACCTCACGGCATGCAGAATCTTAGTTCCCTGACCAGGGATTGAACCTGTGCCCCCTGCAGTGGAAGCACGGATTCTTAACCACTGGACCACCAGGGAAGTCCCTCGAGTGGCTTTATTAAAACACCATGAAAACCTGTGAACTCATTGTATATGTAACTTTGAAATAATAACAGTAAGACCAACACAGAGAGGGATAAGAGATCTATGTGGTGAAGTCTGATGACAAAGCAAGTGGTACCCAGGAAACTTATTACTAATTCAGGGCTGTTCTAGAAAGTTTCCTGAATACAATGACTATCCTCTCATTCATGCAAGCCATCTAAACCACACAGAGGATAAACTATATTTTAAAACAATAGACCGAGAGATAACATTTTTCTCTTTAATGCTTTGAAAGATTGAGAGAAATTAAAGGGGGGGGGGCAATTAAGTCTTGTACGTCACACTGCACCTGCTCTATCCTCATAATATTAAAGTACTATAAGCACAGCACAGCCTCAGTAGGTTTTGTTAGGCAATTTAAAAATCTAATATGAAAAGCTAAGAGGTGTCTCCTAATATGGACTTATGCCTGCATTTTATAGCCAACAGAAATAAAACTAGAACCTAGAGGCCCCTGCTCACTTCAGCTCCTTCTACCTTAGGAATCACTGGTGCCCCATTTTCCCAGAATCAATTTGAGTCCTGTGCACACTGCCAGGGCTGTTTGCCATCTGGCATCTACATGGTGGAAATAAGCATAATTATAAAAACAAAAGAAATATGAAATCTTTAAACCTAAATGAAACAAAGATAGTTTAGTCAACTCTCCACACTTTATAGATGTGAAAACAGGTACACAGTAGAAAGTTTGTCATAAATTACATGAGTAGCAGAACACCAAATTTCTAGACCAAAGCTTTTCCCACTGCAGTACAGTGAAATAGTTTAATGCATAAGACCTAAATCTATGTCTTTACTGGGGAGTGAGCTGGCCTGAGAAGAACTGAAGCATACTCCTAGCACCTAAACTGAGAATAAAATTATTCAGTTCATATGGAAATCTTTTAAAAATATCATGTATGCTTCCTTTCCAAAACAAGATAGTTTATTATTTCCTTAAAGACCTGAAAAGTATCATTGCATGTGAAAGTTCAAGAAAAGCCTAGAGGCTACAGGAGTCCAAATGTGTGGAGATTGCAGTAATTGTTGACTTTTAATTTTCTTTTGTGTAGATGTTCTGATCCCAGCACAGAGTAGGTACTCAATTAATATTGTTCAATGAATTAATATATATCTTTCTCTTCTATAGAGTGTTACTAGTCTCTTTTTTGCTGCTGCTAGTCTAACTACCAATCCCTAATTCAAATGTATTCCTTCAATTTTGCCTAAAACAAGACAATGAGATGTTCATTCTTTTTATTACCAAGTATAAAGTATTGAGAGAAGTAAATATGTTCTTAGTGAATATCTTGAGCTTTTTTGTGTTGCGATAAACCCATGACAATCTGTGCCTATGTTTTGTATCATCATTTGCCACTGTGTCTTTTTTGCTTGCTTTTCAGTCTTATAAAATACCGACACCTAATGAGAAGGACTGCAGAGATCATCCAGTCAAATCTTGACTTCAGTGCAACAATCCCCTTTCTAACCTTCACGACTCACTTGGCCTTTGCCAGTGTTTTCCCTCTTATAGCAGTGAAGACAATGGATTCAAGAGCCAGGCAGCCTGGGCTCTAATCTCAGCTCTGCCATTTCTAAATTACATGTTCTTGGAAATTTCTTGAAATTCTGTGCCTCAGCTTCTTCATTTGTAAAATGGGAATGATAATAATTTTATCTACTTCACATGGATGTTATGAGGATAAAATAAGAGTGCAGACTCCTTAGAACAGTAACTGGAACACCTTAAGAGCTATTTTTATTCTCAATTACTACTACTACGACTGCTTCCTCCAATGACAGAGAGCTCTCTCCCTCCCAAAGAAGTTTATTCTAATGATTAGGACACCCCCAAATGGAAACTAACTTCTGGCATACAAGATATCTTTAAAGCCCAAATACAGCTTTCCATAACTTCTTTTTTTTTTTTTTTAAGGTCAGCTACTCTTTTTTTTTTTTTTTTTAACATCTTCATTGGAGTATAATTGCTTTGCAATGGTGTGTTAGTTTCTGTGTAACTTCTATCTATTGGTCTTGGTTCTGTCTTTTAGCATCAGGTTGATTAACAAGAACCTCTTTTCTATATTAACACTCATTCAAATAGTTGATGACAGCTGTCATATCCCTACTTAAGTTTCCCTTTTACAGGCAGAACATTGCTCCAAGTTTCTTCAATTCCTCATTTTTTTGGCCACCATTCTCACCATTCTTTCCTGCGAATAATAATAGCTCCCAGTTATGAGCCAGGCACTGTGCTGAACCCTTTACTTGCGTTATACAATTTAACCCTTAGCTCACACCAAGTTGAGGGCCTCCATACTCATTTGCCAATGAGGTAACAAACTTGTTTGAGGATTCATAGTGGTAGAGCTAGGATTTGATAACCAGCGCGCTGTACCACATGGACATGCCTAATTTGTCAACGTCCTCTTAAAATGTGGCAGCAGAAGGCACACAGGACGTATATGCAACTTTAAAAGAATTTTCTTCTAAGATTTTGCATTTTTAACACATAAACATCTATTTGAATGAAGTCTCTTCCACTCAGAATGGGGGTTATGACTTTTTAAAATCTGAGGACAGGGTTTTATATAATGCTTTTATAATTTATACATTTCATTTTAAGATCATTCTCCCTTCTTGCTGAAATTCTTTTGAATCTTAAGCCTGTCATTTACCAAATGAGCTGTTACACCAGCTCTTTACCTTAACCATATATCTTCAAGAGAATTGTAAATGGAGAGGGGAAAAGACCCAAGACATGCAACTAGAGACCTTCTTCCAGGGTATTAATCAGGATTTCAGACTGTGGTCCTGTGCTGGTACTTCAAATACATTCATTTAATCCTCACAAATTAACCCTGTGCATTCTTATATCTACCTTACAGATAACAGAGTAGCCCTGGAAGGTAAATAACTTACCCACAGACCAGATAGATTTGAATTTTAATCCGGGCACATTCAACTTCAAAGCCAAGTACGTTCCACAATGCTACTCGATCCCACATTATATAAAGGTAGGGAAATCAGGTTCCTACTGTGCCCACCCTGCAGATGACAATCTCCTGAACTACTTTATGCTTCTAGCTTCTTTTTGTCCACAGTTCACACCTGTGGACCGAGAGTCCTACCTGCCCAGAGGCAGCGTGAAATAGGCCAAGTATGAGTCTTCAGCAACTGATCTCACAGTGGCAGATCCTGGGTCTTGCTTGTCCCCCTGCCTCAATTTGTTGTCACATGCTATCTACCCTCTTACTTTAGACTCTCTGCATTTACAATGACTCGCAGTTCAGTCTTCGGCATGCTTGGCCGTTTGGTTTCTACTGTCACCATGGTACTTTTATGATGGCTATTGACCTCCTTGTCTTAAGAGCACAGGCTCCAGTTTGTTTTCAGAACAGCTGGTTTGTATCCCCTCATTCTCATTGACCTCTACGCTCAAGGGCAGGTTTTGGTGCAGACACTTCACCACCTCGATCTGGATGTAAATCGTAGTTGATGTGACTTTTTACCAGACTAGTGTCTCCATCACTTCCAGCTCTATTCTCTTATCTAAGGAGAACTTCCTTCAGTGAACGTGAATGGTTGTTTATTGCCCATAGTTTTAACCCCCCCAAATTACTTAACACTTCACAAAAATGAAACCACCTCTGACGGTTGTTTAACAGCTGCTTCATACAATGAGCCAACATGTCGGGTCAAACAGTTTCTGCTGTTGCATACCTAATCTGAAATTACAAAGAACACTCAAAGAATGCAAAAGGTAATTACAGATCTATAATTAGGTGAAAACGCTAAGGTCAGCACCTCTCTACTTTTAAGACAGCACTAGACTGTCTAAGGGCTATGAGCAGGCAGTACATTGGCTGTGCATCCCAATGTGTTACTAAATTCCCTTCACACTTCATGCATATGTCAAACGTACACATGCAAAGTAAATGAATGTTTTTAGGGTTTCTTTTTACTCTTGGTTTAACTCATGAGCTGCCTTTTCCCTCTTCTTATCAGTAAAACAGTTAATAACCTGTTTTGTTTAGATTCCTCCTTTTTCCCTCCCTCCCTTCTTCCTTTTTTTCTTTCCTTCACTTATTCTCTGTACCTCTACTAGACATCCTGAATCTACTTCTATTAATAAAGTCTCTATTCAGACAGAAGCTAGAAATAAGCAAAAAAACCCTGGGGTGGGCTTCCCTGGTGGCGCAGCGGTTGGGAATCCGCCTGCCGATGCAGGGGACACGGGTTCGTGCCCCGGTCCGGGAAGATCCCACATGCCGCGGAGCGGCTGGGCCCGTGAGCCATGGCCGCTGAGCCTGTGCGTCCGGAGCCTGTGCTCCGCAATGGGAGAGGCCACAACAATGAGAGGCCCGCGTACCACAAAAAAAAAAAAAAAAAAAAAAACCCTGGGGTTTCTAATAAAAAATCCTACATATCACCTCAGAGAACCAGAGGTATGCATTCTCTAGTGTGGGGATCCAACTTTTCAATCCCTACTGCATGAACAATAGAAGATGTGATGGCAGAATAAAATACTGTACTTCTCTATGTTTTGAACTATCTTTTTCACCTTCAGTCAAGTTATTCAGGCTTCACTAATAAAAGTTAAAAGTACAGAGGGCGGGATTCCCTGGTGGCGCAGTGGTTGAGAGTCCGCTTGCCGATGCAAGGGACACGGGTTCGTGCCCCGGTCCGGGAGGATCCCACATGCCGCGGAGCGGCTGGGCCCGTGAGCCATGGCGGCTGAGCCTGCGCGTCCGGAGCCTGTGCTCCGCAACGGGAGAGCCCACAACAGTGAGAGGCACGCGTACCGCAAAAAAAAAAAAAAAAAAAAGTACAGAGGGCAATAATGAAAGCAACATTATCTTAGTAGTATCCAGCTCTAGGACATCACTCTCAGGAGAGGATCCCTCACTAGACCGGCTCCACTGGAAAATAAAATGAAGCCGTTAAGGCAGCAAGATTCAGAAGTCAGCTACAGCAAGAACAGTAGAACAACAGGAGCAACAATGGTGCTTTGCATCCAGTGATAGATACTCCAGCATTTTGATGTGACTTTTCACCTCTGCCACAATCAGGTTATTAAAACAAGAGCACTGGAGAAAAGAGAGAACATAACTTGAGAATACAATGAAGAAAATAACATGAAAGGGACGTGTGGAAGATTTAATTAATAAATGTCTAGATCTATAATAAAAATAGCAGTAAGTATTTATTATTACAGTTAACTACTGATTATTGGGTGCTTATAATGTGCTAAGACTGGACTAAGGCCTTTCCTTGCATATCCTACCTATTCCTTGGCTTATGAACTAGGTACTAATCATCTCCATTGTATACATAAGGAAACCAAGACACAGAGATGCTAAGAAACTTATCCCAGGGGATGCATCTAGTAAATGGAACTGCCAAAAGTAGATTCTAGATTTTTCTCCGTCCAAGGCCATGTTTGTAAGGTCCACTCTTACTGCCTCCCACTGCATAATGAGCTGAAAATATTGAGCAAATATGCTTAGGTGTCCAAAGTGTCTTCAATATTTTTTTCTAATTTGTTGTTTTCTTTTAACAATGATAACACATATTTTGCGTGACCATCTTCTAAGTGTGTACTGTCGAATAACTGCCAACCAAGGGCTGTCATGTAATGTTATCCTTTGTGTTTATGCCTGTAATCACACTGACAAAAAGAATTACTACTTTAATTGATGAATCTACATGGAAGAGACGTGGGCTAAATGACATGCATTAGATGCATTTGTGGAAAGAGAAGACCAAATGGCATTCTGGGATGTAGATGAAGGTTTTACAGGTATTCAAATAGAGAAAAATAGTAAGGAAAACGAGACTTTACAAGTCACACAGCAGTACAGATGTGCCAAACTCCAAAGAATCTACACTATAGCAATCATGCTGCATTCATATCGCAAGCAGAGATTTATTATCATGAAAATATCATCTACCACATTAAATTAATGTTCTTGATTTCAAAGGTATTGTTTACATTTCATTTGTAAATTTGCAGTGAATTTCCGGTCTTACAAGAACTAGGAGCTTACAGCAGTTGTACTTGGTTTTCTGTTTGTACATATTTAGGAAACAGTATAATAAATATTTTGAGTTAATCATCAGGATGCATGAGAACACGTATTAATCTGTAAAAAGGGTCCTTGGTTTACTCACATATGAGACAAACTGCCATGAGAATGCACAGGATGGTGAAAAGCTGATCAACAATATTAACTAATCTTTGTTGGCCTGGAAGCAAGAGGTGGTTGCCAGGGGATTTTAGAGTAGAATAAAAAAGGATGCTGAGAACCCTTGCATCATACACGCTTTTCATAAATTGTACACATCACAATTGCCTCTGGAATCATTAAAAAATACAGATACTTGAATTTTACTTCAGATTTAATCTTGCAGTCCTAAGGATTTTTTTTTTTTCTTTTTTTGCGGTACGCGGGCCTCTCACTGCTGCGGCCTCTCCCACTGCGGAGCACAGGCTTCAGACGCGCAGGCTCAGCGGCCATGGCTCACGGGCCCAGCCGCTCTGCAGCATGTGGGATCCTCCCGGACCGGGGCATGAACCCGTGTCCCCTGCATCGGCAGGCGGACTCTCAACCACTGCACCACCAGGGAAGCCCAGTCCTAAGGATTTAGGCATACTTTTTCCCTAAGCTTCACAGTGATTCTGATCTGCTCCCCTCTTTACCCAACTAATCATATCAAGCCAATGGATATGAAGACATTTCTTAGAACAGTGCTCTCAGACTTTAGCATGCACATGAGTCACCAGATCTGTTAAATGCAGATTCTGGTTCAGTATGTCTGGGAGGAGCCCTCCGGTTCTCCATTTCTAACAAGCTTCCAGGTGTCCCATGGGCCACATTTTGAGTGGCAACATCTTAGGAGATAGGGCAGTGGCCACTTCAAAGTAGATAGAAAATGGAAAAAGCAGTTAAAACATAAGCCCAGAGTTGTGTACCTTCAGTGTGATGATGTTTACATGATGATGTATACATGTGACAACATGTCAAAGAATGACATGCACAGGTCTACACATACATGTACCAAGGCACATATGAGTGAATTAAGAAAATAATCTCAAAGTCCTTCTTTGCTGCAGATTTGCTACAGTTTCTTTACTGAGGGAGAAAGAAAAGTTGGACTTTTATACAAGGATTCAGAATTTGAAGTTATAAAATTAATCTCACATTTGGGGTTACCTGACCTAATACCTAAAAGAAAAAAGAAATGCAAGGAAACCAAAAAACAGGGCATCATCCCTTTTGAAACCAGGTCAAAATTTAGGAAGTTTTAAGAAAAGGAAGAGGATTCCTGAAGGAAAATTGTAAGGTGAACAACATCAGAGTCCAGATGGCATAATGCTACAATAATTAAGTCATCAAGCTGTAGGCAGCTGACCTGCTCTACCTTCTACTACACAGCCTAACATATGGTCTTATTCTGCATTTCTCACTCAAATGTCAATCTTCTAACCTCCGAGGACAGCATGGCCGAGAAAAGAAACAAGCAGGACCAATGTCCCCCACAGCATGGTGAGCAGAAAATCTGTATTTTCTAGCAGAGGCTATTTCAAATATGTTATCTTTTTGCCTGAAATAAACTTTTGGTATGTTATGCATATGTCATTACAGCATGCGCACTCCACCCTAAAGGGCAGAGAGCTGACAAAATTTTTCTTTAGAAGCCCAAATAATAATATCTTAGGCTTTACAGTCTATAAGGTATCTGTACTCAACTCTGCCACTATAGCATGATATAGGCCATAGATAATATGTAAATAAATCCACATGGCTGTATTTCAAAACAACTTTATTTGTAAAACAGTGAGTTTTATAAATCTTTATTTATAAAAACAGTGAGTCAACCCCTGCTCAAGGTGTCTCACATACCCCTCTTGAAGAAGTACAAAAATTCTTTGGTAGATTGTGTATTTCAGTTGTTGGTCTAGAAAAGCTGAATGGCATCCCTAAAAGCATAGACAATGGTTGAGACAGAAGTGGGAGAGGCCATCTAGCAGAAGAGATAAAAGACAGGTCATGAGCATGGTATATCACAATCATCACCACTTCCCTTCTTAAATATTTTGAGGAGTTTGCAAAGACAGAGGGGGAAAGGGTAGTGACAAGAGTAGGTGCTATCAGATGATATGGTGTCTCTACTTGAGAACCACATGGCTGCTGGGTCAGCTTGCACATATACAGGCCCTACTCTCATGATGTGAGTCCAAGATCACAAACCCCAAGCACTGGCATAATCAACCCTATAAATTCCACAAAAGTCATGGAGTTTATCCTTACAACTCATTGACATGTCTTTAGTGATAAGATATAGAAAAAAAGGAAAGTTGTAAGTAGATTTTTTTGAAGCCAACCAGACCAGGATCTGTTGTGCCTCCTCTGTAGACACATCTCTATCTTTGGGGAAGGAGGAATAGGCTATAACATAGCAGGCAAGCTTCAGCAGTAGAATATAACCTGACTGTGGATCTTGTTTCCGGGGCTCTGGGTCCAACAGTCTTGGGGTATCACTGTGAAACTCTTACCTTATACATTTACATAACAACACTGGTGTCAGGCAGCAGAAAATCTAAAACTGTGATGGCAGCAACTGTGAGAGGGAGAAAAGTCATGTCATCCCACATCTGATAAAGTGTATAACCAAACAGTCTGGATGGGAGGGAGTAGGAGTGCTTCTAAGACCACGTGATTTCCCTGTGCAGCCTCCAATCACTGGGTTAGGCATGCATCATCCAATAGGGAAAATCACCTTCCAGATTTCCAGGGCAGTGACTTCCAGCGATTCCTAAGGAGCTACAAAGATTTAATCATGTGGAAAATAAACCAAAGAGAGACTACTGGAAAGTAGTTATGGTGGAAGTGATATGATAAATAAACCTACCCAATAACAGACACACACATTATAATGATTACTTTGCCAAATATGAGGAACTGGAGTTAAGTTAAGTGTCCTTTGGAGCATTATGAGAAGGGCAAGGGCAGTCAAGTGAATTTGATGATTTACACAATGACCAGACTATTTAAAAAATCTCCCAATACTTGATTTGCTGGGCCCAGACATTGCTTAAATTAAAGACACACCTTCAATGAGAGGTCTTTTGGTTTGAACAGTCAGCTTGCTATGCATTCTGTGTACACTAACCTCCTCTTATTTTAATTAATGGCAATGGCCTTTGCAGAAGAAACTTGGTCCTAGCTTTTCTATTCACTTTCACTCTCACTTTCCCTTAGATCTCAGAACCTTCTTCCGGGGCCTGTGGCAGACATAGCTTCTTTGATCACTCTGTACAACTAAGCACAGACATGGCCTCAAATCTTTCACAGCTTGGCAAAGGGTCCCCAAAAATCCATAAGTATTTGTGAGTGAAACCTGATTATTTCCTGAGACCTGGCATCTCCCTCTCATACCCCTTATCTTCTGATGAAGAAATTTTTAGGCACATATAAACTTGATGACTTTTCTAAGGTCAAGCAGCTCGAAAGCGTCAGAGCCAGGACTATATACTTGGGGCCCTGATTGTCAATCCAGCACTCTTTATATTTCACTCTTTCCTGCTTCTGTGAAGACTAGACTCCTCAAGGGCTTACAGATTAACTACCTTACCACAGAGAAAATGAGTAGAACTCCATATTATCAGGTTACTCCTTATAATGGCAGCAGCATGTTTAAGCCAAAGACAAAATTAATCCCATGCTCTTTGATATCACCATGGCACCTTGTGCATACCTCTTATACACATATCACAATGCACTCAAAACACCTGTTTATCTGTTGCCCCTAAATAGACCATGAACTTCCTAAGGCCTGGGCCATGTCTTACTCACATTTCTATCTCCAGCATCTAGTACAGGTTTGGAACACATCTGGTACTTCCCAACAATTACTAATTTGTTGAGTGACTATGTGGACAAATGAACAACTGAATGAATGGCTGTAGAATAAACTAGAAAAGAGCACTAGACTTAGAACCAACCATCTGGGTTCTAATTCTGCCTCTACTACCTACTAGTTAACTGACTTGGGGTGAACTACATAAAATCAGGATAGCAATATAGCACAGGGTTGTTTCAAAAGTTCTTTGTACCCTATAAAGTGTACGTGGAATCATTATTATTACTCATCCAAATCATGATCAGTGACTACCATATCTGTAGCTTAAAACAGGAGTCAAAAAATCAAATACCAAATGAGCTAAGCAATAATGTGGCAAGTCATAAGACTATAAGAACATAAACACAGTGATATATGGGAACATTTCATGTAGAGTGGTGAGGGGGAGTGTCAGAGACCAATATGAAGAATTAGCATACTCCTCAACTGAAGAGGGCAGCTTTAGCTTATTATTATGTGGTGTAGTTATGAACCCAATAATGCCAAATCTTCTAATTTTTCAAGAAGTTATAACACTAGATTGTGGTATGAAATATTACAGTTATTGAATATTAGACAACATTGCACAGGCTATCCTTGGACTATGAGCCATGTGGGTGAAACGTCTGACATATATGTTGGCATAATGATCGCTCATAAAGATGTAAGCAGGAAAAGGGAGAAGACTCAAATCAATAGAATTAGAAATGAAAAAGGAGAAGTAACAACTGACACTGCAGAAATACAAAAGATTATGAGAGATTACTACAAGCAACTCTATGCCAATAAAATGGACAACCTGGAAGAAATGGACAAATTCTTAGAAATGCACAACCTGCCAAGACTGAACCAGGAAGAAATAGAAAATATGAACAGACCAATCACAAGCACTGAAATTGAAACTGTGATTAAAAATCTTCCAACAACCAAAAGCCCAGGACCAGATGGCTTCACAGGCGAATTCTATCAAAATTTTAGAGAAGAGCTAACTCCTATCCTTCTCAAACTCTTCTAAAATATAGCAGAGGGATAAACACTCCCAAACTCATTCTACGAGGCCACCATCACCCTGATACCAAAACCAGACAATGATCTCACAAAGAAAGAAAACTACAGGCCAATATCACTGATGAACACAGATGCAAAAATCCTCAACAAAATACTAGCAAACAGAATCCAACAGCACATTAAAAGGATCATACACCATGATCAAGTAGGGTTTATCCCAGGGGTGCATGGCTTCTTCACTATAGGCAAATCAATCAATGTGATAAAACATATTAACAAATTGAAGGAGAAAAACCAGATGATAATCTCAATAGATGTAGAAAAAGCTTTTGACAACATTCAACACCCATTTATGATAGAAACCCTCCAGAAAATAGGCATAGAGGGAACTTTCCTCAACATAATAAAGGCCATATATGACAAACCCACAGCCAACATCATCCTCAATGGTGAAAAAAGAAACCACTTCCACTGTGATCAGTAACAAGACAAGGTTGCCCACTCTCACCACTCTTATTCAACATAGTTTTGGAAGTTCTAGTCACAGCAATCAAAGAAGAAAAAGAAATAAAAGGAATCCAAATTGGAAAAGAAGTAAAGCTGTCACTGTTTGCAGATGACATGATACTATACATAGAAAATCCTAAAGATTCTACCAGAAAACTACTAGAGCTAATCAATGAATTTGGTAAAGTAGCAGGATACAAAATTAATGCACAGAAATCTCTGGCATTCTTATACACTAATGATGAAAAATCTGAGACTGAGATTAATAAATACTCCCATTTACTATTGTAACAAAAAATAAAATATCTAGGAATAAACCTACCTAAGGAGATGAAAGACCTGTATGCAGAAAATTATAAGACACTGATGAAAGAAATTAAAGATGATACAAATAGATGGTGAGATATACCATGTTCTTGGACTGGAAGAATCAACATTGTGAAAATGACTCTACTACCCAAAGCAATCTACAGATTCAGTGGAATCCCTATCAAACTACCAATGGCATTTTTCACAGAACTAGAACAAAGAATTTCACAATTTGTATGGAAACACAAAAGACCCCGAATAGCCAAAGCTATCTTGAGAAAGAAAAACGGAGCTGGAGGAATCAGGCTCCCTGACTTCAGACTCTACTACAAAGCTATAGTAATCAAGACGATATGGTACTGGCACAAAAACAGAAATATAGATCAATGGAACAGGATAGAAAGCCCAGAGATAAACCCACACACATATGGTCACCTTATCTTTGATAAAGGAGGGAAGGATATACAGTGGAGAAAAGACAGCCTCTTCAATAAGTGGTGCTGGGAAAACTGGACAGGTACATGTAAAAGTATGAAATTAGAACACTCCCTAACACCATACACAAAAATAAACTCAAAATGGATTAAAGACCTAAATGCAAGGCCAGACACTATCAAACTCTTAGAGGAAAACATAGGCAGAACACTCTATGACATAAATCACAGCAAGATCCTTTTTGACCCAACCTCCTAGAGAAATGGAAATAAAAACAAAAATAAACAAATGGGACTTAATGAAACTTAAAAGCTTTTGTACAGCAAAGGATACCATAAACAAGACCAAAAGACAACCCTCAGAATGGGAGAAAATATTTGCAAATGAAGCAACTGACAAAGGATTAATCTCCAAAATTTATAAGCAACTCATGCAGCTCAGTAACATAAAAACAAACAATCCAACCCAAAAATGGGCAGAATGGGGCTTCCCTGGTGGCACAGTGGTTGAGAGTCCGCCTGATGATGCAGGGGACATGGGTTCATGCCCCGGTCCGGGGGGATCCCACGTGCTGTGGAGCGGCTGGGCCCATGAGCCATGGCCGCTGACCCTGTGTGTCTGGAGCCTGTGCTCTGCAACGGGAGAGGCCACAACAGTGAGAGGTCTCTGTACCGCAAATAAATAAATAAATAAATAAATTTTTAAAAGTTTTTAAAAAATTAAAAAAATAAAAAACAAAAATGGGCAGAAGACCTAAATTCTCCAAAGAAGATATACAGATTGCCAACAAACACATGAAAGAATGCTCAACTTCATTAATCATTAGAGAAATGCAAATCAAAACTACAATGTGATATCATCTCACACCAGTCAGAATGGCCATCATCAAAAAATCTACAAACAATAAATGCTGGAAAGGGTGTGGAAAAAAGGGAACCCTCTTGCACTGTTGGTGGGAATGTAAATTGATACAGCCACTATGGAGAAAAGTATGGAGGTTCCTTAAAAAACTACAAATGGAACTACCATACGACCCAGCAATCCCACTACTGGGCATATACCTTGAGAAAACCATAATTCAAAAACAGTCATGTACCAAAATGTTCACTGCAACTCTATTTACAATAACCAGGACATGGAAGCAACCTAGGTGTCCATCAACAGATGAATGGATAAAGAAAATGTGGCACATATATACAATGGAATATTACTCAGCCATAAAATGAAATGAAACTGAGTTATTTGTAGTGAGGTGGATGGACCTGGAGTCTGTCATACAGAGTGAAGTAAGTCAGAAGGAGAAAAACAAATATCATACGCTAACACATATATATATGGAATCTAAGGAGAAACAAAAATTGTCATGAAGAGCCTAGGGGTAGGACGGGAATAAAACACAGACCTACTAAAGCATGGCCTTGAGGATATGGGGAGGGGTAAGTGAGAGAGTGGCATGGACATATATACACTACCAAACGCAGGGTGGATAGCTAGTGGGAAGCAGCCCATGGCACAGGGAGATCAGCTCTGTGCTTTGTGACCACCTAGAGGGGTGGGATAGGGAGGGTGGGAGGGAGGGAGACACAAGAGGGAAGAGATATGGGAACATATGTATATGTATAACTGATTCACTTTGTTGTAAAGCAGAAACTAACACACTATTGTAAAGCAATTATACTACAATACAGATGTTAAAAAAAAATAAAATAAAGGCAACTCCAATCAATAAAAAAAAAAAAAGAAAAAGAAAAAAAGATGTAAGCAGGACCCACACAGCAACCACTTGGAGAAAAATCAACCTGCACAAAACCTAAAGATGGATTGGAAAAAGAATGGACCCTGGGGTCAGAGGACCATGTTATTTGCTAGCTGGGCGACCTTGGATAAATTCACTTCGTTGTGTTTGATAAGTCATATCTCACCCACTCCACATCCCTATAAAATGTTGTGTAAAGTCTCAGAATAGATAATCTGTGAGAGTATGTGTTGAAACTGTGGTGTGCTTTAAAGTATAAGACAGTGTCACCATTACCTAGGACAGTGGCTCGAGCTCAACAAGAGTTAATAAATGAGTGATTAAATGAACACATGAATAAGTGAATGAGTATATGAATGATGATTTGAATAGTATGTCCATCCTAATGGACAGCGAATCAAGCTTTTTGTCTCTTACCTGGGATATAAGGACATTTACCCTTCATTTTTACAAACGACAAAGGTGAATATCAGAGAGGTTAGGAACATTGTCCAAGGTCATATAGCAAGTGATGCCAGAATCCAAACCAGAGGCCTATGACTTCAGGCGTTACCTGATACTATCCCTCTGAGTACTGTTACCATTTCTGGAAAAGACCAAGCTTTAAGATCACTAGTAGCTCTGAAAAAAAAAAAAAAGCACCCAGACCTATCAGGATGGTTTATTGAATAGATTAATCAACTGACTACATTTTAAACAAACACACTAAAGAAGCCCCTACAAAATAATATATATTTCTCCCATCCAAGTACTAACCAGGCAGGGACATATATATATACACTATCAAATGTAAATTAGATAGCTAGTGGGAAGCAGTCACATGGCACAGGGAGATCAGCTCTGTGCTTTGTGACCACCTAGAGGGGTGGGATAGGGAGGGTGGGAGAGAGGGTGATGCAAGAGGGAGGAGATAGGGGAACATATGTATATGTATAACTGATTCACTTTGTTGTAAAGGAAAAACTAACACACTATTGTAAAACAGTTATACTCCAATAAAGATGTTTAAAAAATATATATATAAATGATTGAGTTCTTCATGCAGTTTGGGGAACTTTGGTGCTAGAAAGAACTTAACACATTAGAGTTAAAAGGAAAGCAACATTAGGAAGCTGGGGGGGGGGAGAATCTAATTAATGAGAAGATAAAATAAATGAACATGTGTGGCTGATTTAGGCCAAGCGTGTGTGTGTGTGTGTGTGTGTAGTTCAAATAGGCATTATATTTTATGTTAATAAGGAATAATTATGAAAATTATGTTAGACATTCAGTATGGAAGGCACTCTTTCCTTAACCACTCTGATTGTAGCAATAGAATAGAGAGCCAACAAGAGCAGAAGAAACCTTTATAAAAGTTAGAGAAATCTAAAGAAAGTATGAAAATGGCCATTTTGTAGAGTTAAAATGTACAACCAATATGTAAGTAATCTATCCCTCTTCACCTGAAGGCAAAACAAAAATGGTGAAGGAAGAAGTCCTGTGGTTGCCACTAATAAAAAAGGATGGAAAACATGCATGATTAATATGAGACCCTTCTGATTCCAAAATGTCAAAAGCTAACGAAACAGCGAATGGTCCATGATGCTAAGTGTGGAATTGACGCTGGTGAACTAACTCTAAAGAGCTGGGGAATGGGAAACAGGTGGGTGATGGATTTAGGGTTGGGATGAAAATGCCCAGCTCACAACATTAATGTGGTCACATGAGTCTTTACATAATTTAGAGTATTCATTCTTCAAATGTACTCCAGGCAAATACAGAGGAGCTTTAAATATATACATATATATATATATATATATATGCATAAATATATATAGTCTGTTGCCCTGAGCCCTTCTTGCTATGTTAATTGAATAATGTGTTACCTTCACAGCAAGTATTTACATATTAATTAACTTGAGAAGAATACAAAGAGTTCACTCAGTTGAAGGTGTTCACAGTCTATATACTCCTACTCAGATTCATAGGAGAAGGGGGCACCAGTGTAGACATAATATAATCTAATTACTTGGCTGGAAGGTTGTACAGAATTTGCAATCCAGAGACAAGAGATTTCTGGTAACTCATTGGGGGTTAGGGGTACTTTTTAAATAAAAGGGCAAACGGTGGATTTGTTTTAATTTAATGATGTTATGAGGCATAGACACATATAAGATCAAAGGAAGTTTTCATTGAGAATGTAGCTAATGGAAAAGACAAGAAGTCCCGGGGGGGGGGGGACAGGACAAATGATGTAAAAGGGAGTGGGGAAGGGGCAAACATCAAGAAGGACAAGTAAGAGGAGGAAGACAGATGACACATGCTCTTTGGAGGAAAGAAAGTGAAAAGGAAGTTGAAGGCTAGGGAGATGGGGGAGGATGTCAGAGGAAGGAGGAGGGATGGAGTAAGGAGACGTAAAATGGGTTTCTATGTCTGTCTTCAGAGTGACCTTAATGCAAACATTTTCTCCTGTCTTAGAAGCACCTACTAGTATGAATCCTTTTAAAATATGTAATTGGGTGACTGCAAGTACTTTAGGTTAGGTCTGACCAAGGAATACAGGATAACAGTTCAAAATATTATATACTGCTTCCTGTTTCAAAATGTTTTCACCAGATTAAAAAATTCACAGAACGGTGAAAATATTAAATAAATCGCAGGGAGTTAGAGATTAAGCAAACCACGTTATGATCCAAACTAACCAGAGTGATGTTATCCTTCAAGTTACGTAAGAATTCAGCTGGTTTAGTTGTGTCCCAGCTGGTTTAGGTTGGACTCTAAAGCATCCAACGTGACTGAATAAGGGTCATTATTCTCAAATTGGATGAGTGTGGAATTGGGGTAGCAAGACAGACATTAGCGCTACTCCCCTGAACATGTCAGACTGCACCATGTCCAAAGAGAGAGCGTTCAGTGCAGCTCAGCAAATATTTGGGGGACACCCCCTATGTGCCAGGCACAGATTCCTTGCTGGGTCCACAATATTATAGTCCCAGATCTAGGAGCGCCCTCATTGGCTTTCTGGAAAGATGCTGAAAAAGAGCCATGATTTCAATACGGTGATATGTTCTTGATTAACTAAAGGCCCTGAGGCCTGGCTTAATTTCAGTTTACCAGCTGCAAATCTTGAATTCTATTTCTAGTTCACATAGAAGAAGATAAGAACTCTCTGAATATGATTTCCCTCCAACTTATGATGGGAGTGTGTGGATGAAATTTTGTACACCTGCAATAATAATAATAACAAAAACAACAGCAACAAATACTAACATTTCACTCACTGGAGCAGGGCACTATTCTATGTGAGGTATACATGTTTCCAGTTTGCAGTCACTAGCTGGGGCCCAGAGAAGTTGAACAACTTGCCCAAGGCGCAGCTAGAAAGTGACAGCATCAGGATTTGAACTCCTGCAGTTAGTTCTGTGCTTTTATTATTATTTTAAAAATCATCACTCTTTATTGCTTTCATCATTACTATGTCTCTTCTGCCAACCAATAAAAAAAGCATGAGGGAATAGGAAGTAGAATGAAGGGTTATCTTTCAAAAGGAGGGGGTGGCAGGGACTCCCCTGGTGGCACAGTGGTTAAGAATTCACCTGCCAATGCAGGGGACACGGGTTCCATCCCCGGTCTGGGAAGATCCCACATGCCATGGAGCAACTAAGCCCGTGAGCCACAACTACTGAGCCTGCACTCTAGAGCCCACGAACCACAATTACTGATCCCATGCGCCACAACTACGGAAGCCCACCCACCTCGAGCCTGTGCTCTGCAACAAGAGAAGCCACGGCAATGAGAAGCCCACGCAGGGCAAGGAAGAGTAGCCCCTGCCCACTGCAACTACAGGAAGCCCGCGTGCAGCAACGAAGACCCAATGCAGCCCAAAATAAATATCTTTAAATAAATAAATTAATACACAAAATAAAAGGAGGGGGTAGAGAGAGTAAATAACACATAATAATAATATCTATTAATATCTAATACTGACCATTCATTAAGTGTCCTGCAGGGTTAAGAAGCCAGACACAAACATGAAAGCAAGGGAAATGTGAAGAATGGGAGACAGAAAGTCATATAGTCAAACGTGGATGTAAAAAAAAAAGTAAAAACCCTCTTTTGAGATTGAAGTGTCTCCCTATAAATTTGCTTAGTACCTCCTGTGAGGAAACAATGGATTTCGGGTGAAATTATGAGATCTCAGGGAGGGTCATTATTAACATGGAGACAGCTGTAATAGAGAATCCCTGGTCATCTACATTTAAGGCTCAAACTCGGGGGGAATATAAAGGCCCCTTTGTTAAAATAAAGCAATCATCTCTACCTTCATTAAAGAAAATATCATGGCATTAATCTACAGCGAAGCCCCATATGCTGTAGCTATACTGGTGGATCTCTCTTTGGGGAGCTGTTATCAATAGCAAATAAATAAATAAAGCATAAATAATGCTTTAATCATATATGGCTTAACCAGAATCACGGCATATGTTCACGTTGCTATGAAAACAAAAGCAAAAAAAAAACTTGCATTACCTCGTTAAAACTTCTAAGAATCCTCAACAATAATTCTTTCTTAAACTACAACTTTAGGACAAATAAGTGAACAACATGAAAATACACAGATATGAACGTTCAGTTAGATATCTTCTAAATATCCTCCAGGCCATGTATTTAAAACAGAAAACAAATAGCTGACTGTTATGATCTTGAGAATAACACTGACATAAACTATGGAAATGTGGGGCTCTATAATCTTATAAACCCAGAATGTCAGATACAGCTACTTTGGCAAATGTGGTTATAAGGAGATATAGGTGGGGTTAAATAAAGGATTATTATAATTTTCAAAACATTCTGCACTTTCTTTTGTATATTTAATGCATTTATTAATTATTTGTGCCAGTTTAGTGCCTGTCTTCCCCCAATGGGCAAGGACTGCACTGATCATGTTCATAAGTGTTTTTCCAGAATTTACTAAAGTTTATTAGGTGTTCAATAAACGCTTGTTGGATGGTTGACAGAATAAATGATGAATACTTAACCACTATTGAAAAACGTTTTTCTAACTCTCCCAGACTGGGCTCCAGATTGGGAACTGAGGTTCGGAACCAGAATCTGAGAGATCTGGAGCTTTTACTAAGAATTACAAGAAGGTAAAGGATTCCACATAAAATATGAATTGTGAAGAAAACTTTCTTTTTTTTTTTTTTGCGGTACGCGGGCCTCTCACTGTTGCGGCCTCTCCCGTTGCGGAGCACAGGCTCCGGACGTGCAGGCTCAGCGGCCATGGCTCACGGGCCCAGCTGCTCCGCCGCATGTGGGATCTTCCCGGACCGGGGCTCGAACCCATGTCCCCTGCAACGGCAGGCGGACTCTCAACCACTGCGCCACCAGGGAAGCCCAGTGAAGAAAACTTTTAAGCACTGCAAACCCAAACGCTACCAGGGGCAGGCTGGTAACTAAGACCTGAAGGAAAAGTTGAGACTGTTGCATATTAGGAAATTATTCTCTCCTCTATGGATATTAAGACACATACTTTAAAAAGAAAATACTTTGCTGGTCAAACAAAACACATTTGTGGGTTGAATTTGGCCAAGCTGTTCGCAGCTTCTTAGGATTTCCTTGCTTGGTGCTCTTCAGGTCTGGGCAACATCTAACTTATTCTCGTTTACTTTTCTTTGCCTGTTGTCCTCAATTCCTTATTCCTATTCCCTTAGAACATGAGAGACAATGATTTTTGAGCCTCATCTATTGAATAGCCATTTGCACCCCAGACCTTCCCATGTCTCTGGGACGTGGTCTGCACCATATTTTACACAAAGATAAATCTGAATTATGCTGAACTTGCATTTTTGGATTTTCCTTGAGTGTTTCTAAATGGTGTGGCTAAATGGTATGGTGCGTTAACAGCCACTTGTCTATTGAGTAATGATTTTGGAATTTGACCTTGATCCTCTGCATCTTTAAATCTTCTTACCAAGTGGAACCTGCCTAGATTTCCTTCTTTCCAGAATAAATAGAACCATTTGGCCAATTGGGCAGACGTTGTGTACAGATAGAATACTGTTTCTTTCAATCAGAAATTTAGAATGTGGAATGTCCTTACTTAAGTTAACATAATATTTCTAAATTACTTGAATTATTTCTGTCATAGATATTAAGATATTTGGGTTGTTTAGGGTCAGGAAATCCAAGATTCTTTTTTTCTCAATAATAAACCTCATTGACTGGGTTCCCCCTTTTCTTTTCCCTCTTTCTGGTGGATTCCAATGGGATTAAGTTTGTATCCTTCTCCCAGCCTTCATGCCTGAAAGTGATGACATCTTTGTATACAGAGAGATCTGGGTGTCTTCTGGAATTCTGTTGTGTGATCAGAGACTGGCATCTAAAACAATCTTATGTTACCAAGAATGAGGTTGAAAAGATTCAACTGACCAGGATTCTTGCTTTCCCTCCCCTGACTATCTTATCCTCGCTCTCCCTCTCCAAATACATACACAGTTTAAGTCTCAAGAACAATAAACTTTGTAACGAAGCATTGATAGCACATCCCCATTTAAGCTAACAGACTTACTATGTGCTCTATCACTGAGTATGCTGCTTTAATTAGGAAGATGGATTTAGGAGTTTATACGTTCGGTTGTGCTATAATTCC
Source organism: Kogia breviceps (assembly GCF_026419965.1). Classification (NCBI taxonomy): domain Eukaryota; kingdom Metazoa; phylum Chordata; class Mammalia; order Artiodactyla; family Physeteridae; genus Kogia; species Kogia breviceps. The sequence goes on from NC_081312.1 coordinate 23,598,132, forward strand.
TGCCTTTACAGTAATTTTCTCCTGCTTTTCACACTATAATGTGCCATAAATCCTAGTTAGGCTGTTTCACTGGCCTGTTGCTAGTCAGAGTCAATATTTCAGGCCGTTTGTTGCCATGGCAACCTTCTGCAGTACTCTAGTTCACTGGAATATGATACAGTCTCCTGGGGAAATTGCTACAAACTCGATCATCACATGGATTTAGGCCCCCTGATGCACCAGTTCTGCCCCATCTCTTTCCCCCACCCAACGACTTCTCCCAGCTTGCACTTTGTGTGTGTGTGTGTGTGTGTGTGTGTGTGTGTGTGTGTGTGTATGCACATGTACATACATTTGCCAGGACAGATACAAGAGAGAAGAAAGCAAACAAACTAACAGAAGCAGCATCCTTTCTTTCCTCCCTCATGAAAGGGGAAGCTTAGAAAGTTGGTAAACTTAAGACAGTTTTAAAGCTTAAACAAACCAGGCACACATCTCATGGCTTTGTTCTATCTTCACCCTTTGTTCTTGCCTCATATTTTCTTTCTAGTTCTTCATTGCCATAAGCCCTTCATACATTTTTAAATCTCAGTACATTTCTTTCAAAATTTAATCACACTGTGTCCTCCTAGTTTAAATCCATTGCCCCCTACTTTTTATTAGAGAAACTCAAAACCTACCTGTCTTTCATCTTCAGGAGGTTTTTTGTTTTTCTTTTAAAATTTCTCTTTACCTTTAACTACTTCCTATTCTTACAGCTTTCCTTTAGTGTGAAGCAGTGCGGAAAAACATACAGCTAGTAACCAGTAGCTATGGGCACATCATGTAGCATCTCTATGACTCATTTTCTTAGTTTATAAAGTAGAAACAATATTACCCATTCCAAAGGGTCTTTGTAGAGCTGCAGTCAAATGAAAACAATGGTTATGAGGAAATATTGAAAAGCAGAGCCTCAGAAACATTTAAATTAGTATTTTAAATAAACCTATTAAGTCCTATTTTTCAGCTGCACCTTTCAACAAAAGTTTTAAGAGCCCAGTCATGCAACCTGGTTCTCTGAGTTAAGATTTGAATAAAATTGAGGAGATGACAGCAAAGGAAGATTTTTCATTCCATTTTCTACCTATCTACCCTTTCCTCTAGCCGCCACGTGTCAGGTTTTCATCTGGTCTCACCTATGGGGCATAGCAAGGTCTCTCTAGTATGTGGTACCCACATTGAATTTCACACAAATTGTGCTAGGACAATTCTCAGAACTGTCCCTCACCATCACCCACTTGCAGGGGTCAAAGTTATACCAGAACTGAGACTGGCATGCAAAGTACCAAGTTCTATCCCATGGCCTTAGATTGTCATGCATGGGCAGCAAGATGATTACCCAAGTAGGAAGCCCTTAGTCTATCTTTCCATGCAAACATGAGAACATGGGGCTTCCCTGGTGGCGCAGTGGTTGAGAATCCGCCTGCCGATGCAGGGGACACGGGTTCGTGCCCCGGTCCGGGAAGATCCCACGTGCCGCGGAGCGGCTGGGCCCGTGAGCCACGGCAGCTGAGCCTGCGCGTCCGGAGCCTGTGCTCCGCAACGGGAGAGGCGACAGCAGTGAGAGGCCCGCGTACCGCAAAACAAACAAACAAACAAACAAAACCCCATGAGAACATGGATCATGGTGTGCTTTTACTGCACTGCATCCCAGTTATAGCAGCCACTTTTGGAACAGAGGCAGAAAGAGCAAAACATGTGAGTGATTAAGAAGGAGTGACGGGGTCATGCGGTTCACAAAGCCTTGTTACTAGGTCCCCTGCTCCCTTCCACTCCTCTTTTCTGCTTCAACCACTGAACTTACTCATTTCACTGTCCCAAGCCTTGCACTCCACCCAGTCCTTAGTCTCTGGAGATGTCATTTATCACAGGGCCGTTTCACTTGTCTGTGGGAGGGGCATGTCTTCATCCCTGACCTGGAAGTAAGGAGGCCTGAGCTTGTGTCCACTGACACATCTTCCAATCACTGACTATGGCTTTGGATAACTCATTTTCCCCTTTCTAGGCCCTACAGGCTCCTCGTTTCTACACTGGAAAAAAACAGGATAAATAACATAGCCTCTAGTGGCCCTTCTGATTCTTACCGTCGGTGGTTTTACAACTAATTCCCGTAGCACGGAGCATGGCCTTTATTCCCCAAACACATAAAATAAAGCATCTAATACATGATTTATCTTTTTTCTGGTATCTCAGTCCTCCTACAACCCCCAAAGCAGGTGAGGTATCCAAATTAGTGGCTCTCAGTACACACTATATTTTTCTTTCACAGTAGAGTTAAATATTTATTTAATATGATATTTATATAACTACTAATTATTAAATTTAATTAACTTATTAAATTAATTAGCTGGCTATCTTTCTGTACAGAAAGCTTTATGTGGCTCTGAGTCTGTCTTGTTCATAACTGCATCATTAATGCCTAGCACAGCACATGACACACAGTTGCATTCGACAGGTAACTATTATATGAGTGAGTGGATGAATGAATGAATGAATGAATGAAAAGACTATTTAAGCCTATTCTGACAATCCTTTAGTTTGACTTCTAAGTTTTAAACAGCAGCAAACAGCCAATAAATACATCTTTGAAAAAGTGAATGAGGTTTTTCTGCCAAATGCTTTCATCTGACCAATTAAGGAGGGTGAGGGGAATTCCTTTCAGGGCCTGGTAAAAGACTGCATGTACATTTAAGGACCAAAACATGATTAACTTTACTTATGCTAATTCATACCATTAAATATAACCCCTCTCAAAGTCAGTACTGTCTGGTAAACAATATGCAATTTTTGGCCCCAATTTTGTGATTTTTTTTTATAGCTATAAAATAAATTGTTGCTTATCTCTTAGGAATTGGAAAGATAGTTTCTTCTCATGAATATGCATGTACTTTGCACATTTTTAAGTTTAAAAATCACCTAGCAAAGTGTTTGTTGTAGAGTCGGTATTTTTTTTTTTTTTTTTTGCAGTACGCGGGCCTCTCAGTTGTGGTCTCTCCCGTTGCGGAGCACAGGCTCCGGACTCGCAGGCTCCGCGGCCATGGCTCACGGGCCCAGCCGCTCCGCGGCATGTGGGATCTTCCCGGACCGGGGCGCGAACCCGTGTCCCCTGCATCGGCAGGCGGACTCTCAACCACTGCGCCACCAGGGAAGCCCGAGTCGGTATTTTTAACTGTCGAATAAGTGAGAAATACATGAATGAAAAAAATTTTAAATGGTGTGATTATCACAAGAGAAATAATATTTATAGTTTCTCTCTCAATCCCGTCAGAAAAACTAAAATCATTTATTTGTACTTATGCATCAATATACAAAATGGTCCCTTTTTAAGCGGGGCAGTATGGAGAAAAAAGGTCCTGGGTTCGCGATCCAGTGCCCTGGTAGGTGTACCCCCGTTAACGAGCCACAGCCCCTCTATGAGCAGGGCTGAAAAATCAACACCTCCCTGGAACCACTGCTGTAAGGGTCACATGAGAAAACAGTATGATAAGGAGCTTTCGTAGGCTGTGAGGCATTATACAAAAGTTCATCTCTCTAGGGCTTCCCTGGTGGCGCGGTGGTTGAGAGTCCGCCTGCCGATGCAGGAGACACGGGTTCGTGCCCCGGTCCGGGAAGATCCCACATGCCGCGGAGCAACTAAGCCCGTGAGCCATGGCCGCTAGGCCTGCGCGTCCGGAGCCTGTGCTCCGCAACGGGAGAGGCCACAACAGTGAGAGGCCCGCATACCGCAAAAAAAAAAAAAAAAAAAAAAAAAGTTCATCTCTCAAAAGGGAGCAGATACTATTCTTTTCCAAGAAAGGAAGATTTTCTGGGAGAAATTTTAGTTTATCTCAAAGTCAGTGGTTCTCAAAGTACAGTGCACAGCAGAATAATCTGGAAGGTTTGTTAAAACAAATTGGTCTCCTCCCCACCCCACACTCTCTACCAAATTTCTGAGTCAGTAAGTCTGTAAGGACTAGAGAATTTGCATTTCTGACAAGTTCCCAGGAGATGCAGATGCTGCCTGTCTAGGGACCACATCTTGATTACCACTGTTCTAAGTTAGGGTGGTAGACAGAACTGCTTCCGGGGACTAGAGGACTAACATAAATATGTAGTTCAGGCCAGAGGTAAGTAAGGAGGAGGAGTGAGGCTTGTGGAACCTGGAGAGTGCCTGTCCTCCTTAAGTCATTCAAACCCCAAATTTACTTTAAAACACTTTAGCAAGCAAAACAGGTCTATAGGTAGGATCTGGCCTTGCAGGAGCCAGATTTTCCTAAATCATGGAGTAAGACTGCAAAGAGGTTACACCATATACTAGTTCCCTGGACACCTATTTACCCTGCCTGTGAATTCCTGTATCTAATTGATGCTTGAGACTTGCTAGCAGGACATCACAAACATTTCGGTTTGTAAGATCCAATGCGAGCCTCGAGAGTGTCATGTTTACCCCTTATTGTGTTCAGTAACTATCTCTGTCCTACTCATGACCGAGAAACACAAAGGAGACAAGGAGAATGCAGCAGTGTGACTACATAAACATGGACAAGTTCAAAATAGCCACTTTGATCTTCAAAGGGCTTGGAGGCTTAATGAAGATAATAAACTCTGATAATTGTGTAGTCTTCTTCTCCCTGACAGATACCAAAAGAGAATTAATAGATCTGGCAAGCTGAGATACCATACCCAGAACGACCAGTTTTCTAGCTTCAAAGGAGGTCATGATGAATGGTTTTTTTTTTTTTTTTTTGCCGTACGCGGGCCTCTCACTGTTGTGGCCTCTCCCGTTGCGGAGCACAGGCTCCGGACGCGCAGGCTCAGCGGCCGTGGCTCACGGGCCCAGCCGCTCCACGGCATGTGGGATCTTCCCGGACCGGGGCACGAACCCGTGTCCCCTGCATCGGCAGGCGGACTCTCAACCACTGCGCCACCAGGGAAGCCCCATGATGAATGTTTTGACTGAGATCTAAATCTACAGTTGACTGGGATATAAGCTGTGCTTTCTCCACCGGAAATATGTAAGTTCAGCCTGAAGAACAGAATTTGCAGCTGGTTTGGTTTGAGTCCCATTTCCTAACACACCTCCTGTAAGTTACTTAAACTTCCTGAACTAGTTTCCTACCTATAAAATGGAAAGAATCCTCACTACAAAGGCTATTGTAAGGAAAAGATTAAATTAAGTAAAAAGAGCCTAGGACAGGACTTGGCACATAGTAGGTTGTCATCTAAAATGCAATATTGGATACCATAATTCTAAGAAAATATAGCAATGGTCAGGCCTGCACCCACACGGCCTTTCCAAAGTCTGCATGGACACTGGCCCTCCTTCTCTGAACAGCCAATGGCACACCATGTATGAACCTCATAAAATAAGCCCCCAAAGATAAGATCTTTAAGGGGTATACTGGGTTAAATAGTATCTCTAAAATTCTTTTCCACCTGGAACCTCAGAATGTGACCTTATTGCAAATAGGGCCTTTGCCGATGTAATTAGTTAAGACGAAGTCATACTGGATTAGGGTGGACCCTAAATACGTCTGTCCTCACTATAAGAAGGCCTCGTAAATACACACACACACACACACACACAGGGCAGAAGGACATGTGATGACAGAGGCAGAGACTGGAGTGATGCATTTGCAAGCCAAGGAATGCAAGAAATTCCGGCAACAACTAGAAGCTAGGAAGAGACAAGGAAGGATTCTCCCCTACAGGTTTCAGAGAGACAGTGACCTTGCCAACACCTTGATTTTGGACATCTAGTCTCCAGAACTGCAAGAAAATAAACATCTGTTGTTTTAAGCCACCGTCTGTCTGAATTTGTTACACTAGCCCTAACAAACTACTACAAGTGGTTGTATTGTAAACGTATTTGCATCTCCCATAGCACTGAGTACAACACTTTTCAAAGAATAGGGGCTCAATAGATAACTGTTCTGTGAATCGTGTATTTAGTTCTTGAGCTCATACTGATTTACATTACTTTCTTAACATCTACTAGTTGGTCAGTTGGTCCCTTGCTCCCTCACATGCCCTTTGTGGACCCCTGAAGGCTGACACTCATTATTCTCCTGTATTCTCATGTGTGGCTCAGTGGTGGATATGCAGTCACTTCCCAAAATGATTATTGACTCCATTATATCCATTCCGTGAAAAATGTTACACCACTTTGGACATTTTTGATTTTTTTTTTTTTTTTTTACTTCGAGCTTGGAAAAATGTGCCTACCTCCCGAGGCAATAGTCATGTATAACGTGACTATCTCTGGGGAAGTGTGGAGAAACAAATGCCAGCAATGAAAGTGTATTGAGGTATTTTTCAGCAGCAAAGCAAGTTGGCTTTGGGAGCTGTGTAGGGGACTGAGGAGCTCAGATTTCCATGAGAATGAATATTATGAGAGTGACATATCAGTAGCTAAACTAAGAGTCAAGGGTTTTGCTTGGGTTTAAAGGAGACAAGTTAATGAGATCAACTCTGGGAGCTGCAAAGACCTGGTATGTGGTCAGCACACTTGAAGGTGGAGAAGTTACGAGTGTGAGATAGGTGAAGGCGTGACTGCTTCTATTGACTTGGAAAAGCCAGATGAGTCTGGAATTCCGAGAAGGATGGGCTCTTCAGAGTCATGGCCTATGGAACTTTGTCAAAGCTGTCTTCTTTGAGGGTTGCTGGAACCCCAGCTTTATGTCCAAAGACTGGACCAGCTGGAAGTCTTCCATCACATTTCTCTTCTAATTGTTACTCAGCCATTAAAAAGAATGAAATAATGCCATTTGCAACAACATGGATGGACCTGGAGATTATCATACTAAGTGAAGTAAAATCAGACAGAGAAAGACAAATGAGGAATCTAAAAAAAAAAAAAAAAAAAAAAGATACAAATGAACTTATTTACAAAACAGAAACAGACTCACAGATTTAGAGAATGAATTTATGGTTACCTGGGGGGAATGGTGGGGGGAGGCATAGATTGGGAGTTTGGGATTGACATGTACACACTGCTATATTTAAAATAGATGACCAACAAGGACCAACTGTATAGCACAGGGAACTCTGCTCAATACTCTGCAGTAACCTAAATGGGAAAAGAATTTGAAAAAGAATAGATGCATGTATATGTGTAACGGAATCACTTTTCTGTATACCTGAAACTAACACAACACTGTTAATCAGCTATACTCCAATATAAAGTAAACAATTTTTAAAATGCAGAATTTCATTATTTAAACGGGCAGAGATTGGGAACAGGCAGAAAGTCAAGAGTTTTGCTAGAAGCATGATTTCCAAGCCTCTGGGAACCTTGAAGAATTTTTACAATTTCTCTTTGTTCCTGCTTTTGCATTGGTAGAAGTAAGTGGATATCTTCCATCTGTTTACCTCACTGAGACATGAGAAGAGTAAATGAGTTAGTTTGTCTGGGGCTCAGTGATTGATTGTTAGATAAAAAGCAGGATTCGAGTTCAAAGGGTTTCATTTTTAAAACCATTCATTCAGATCCTTCCCTATAGATTCATTGCTCAATTAAAACATCTTAAAACAGTTGCCCTGGGGCTTCCCTGGTGGTGCAGTGGTTAAGAATCCTCCTGCCAGTGCAGGGGATATGGGTTCGAGTCCTGGTCCGGGAAGATCCCACATGACACGGAGCAACTAAGCCCGTGAGTCACAACTACTGAGCCTGCGCCCTAGAGCCTGCAAACCACAACTACCGAGCCCGTGTGCCACAACTACTGAAGCTCACCTGCCTAGAGCCCATGCTCCACAATAAGAGAAGCCACCGCAATGAGAAGCCCGCGCATCGCAACAGAGTAGCCCCTGCTCACCGCAAATAGAGAAAGCCCACGCACAGCAACGAAGACTCAACAGGGCCTAAATAAATAAATAAATTTATTTATTTATTTAAAAGAGACAAAAGAAAACACTTTCCCGACAGGGCATTCTAAGAAGATCCTAGTACTACATGGGTGATTTAAACAGGGAAGAGGGGGCTGGCTAGTTTGTAGCTTGGCCTTGGAAACTGCACAAGACACTAACAGTTGTACAGGAGGCACACACACAACACTGCTTGAGGCATGGTTTCTTATCCAGAAACTACATCTGTATCCATTCATGTAAAATTGGGAGTGGGAACGGCATGGCATGAGTCCAATTCAGGGTGCTCTGAAGATGGAGCTGCCTGTCAATTTAACTTCACTGCTTAGATCCGTGATGAAAGTGGATGGATGCAGTTACAGCAAAGGAAGAAAGGGAAGTGTCACAGATGAGCCCAGGGTCCTTATTGAAGACTGAACGTGTGAACTGAAATCTGACTGGTAAATCAGACTGCTGACCTACTAGCCAGGTACAGAATCTCATTATGCCAAGAGACGTTTGAGATGCTGTCTTAACACTTCATTTGGATTCAGTGGATATTCACAATTTCACTGGCCAAGCTGTCAGCTGGTGAGTTCTCGCTAAGGATTTTCGGCCTATTGTCAATGTGCTTTCCTAGAAGACATGAAAGTCCAGGCCCTGATCACTCATAGACTGCCAAAGTGGCCACACAGCCTCTGCCCACAGTCTCCCCCCTTCACCCCTTAATTGCATGCTAGGAAGACACACTAATATCTAGGTCAATTTCACGGTTTCTGAGGCTTGAGGTCTTAGTCCTTCCTCAAACTAAAGAAGACCATTGTTTTATGCTTATACTCAGGTACTAAACACAGCTTAAGATTTTTGCTTTTTAACTTGGAGGCTGTTTTTTAACCTTACACTAGATCACCTAGGATGTAGATGCCATATCATAAAGCTCAGGAGAAAGAGAAGCAAAGCCCCGCTGACAGAGAAAGAGGCAAATCTCAGAAGGTTTCTATTCATTCAAGTGTTCATTCATTCATTCAACAAACATTTATTGAGCACCAACAAAAATGATTAACATATGTTGTTCCCAATGAACTTACAATTGAAAAGAAGACATATTGACAAAGGATTATATGCAAGGTAAGTACAGATAGAAATCAGTACAAGGGCATAAAGGAGGCAATGGTCCATTCAGGTGCTGGGATGAATTTGGGGAGGAGCTTCATGAGCTTTATATTTAATCACAGGATACCACTTAACTGAAGAGCTATGTATGCTCAAGAGAAGAAAAACAAGTTAAGAGGGATGGAAAAATTCCTCTCTTCAAATTCACCTATTTTAAGTTATGTTCTGTCCCTATGGCACCTTTCTATTATATTTCTGAGACAGCTGCCTCTGGCCTTCCTAACGCTTCCCTCCCCAAAGAGATCAGCTGTCTCTTCCCTTTGCATTATACTGCAGCTTCAGAAAATGTTCTCTATTTCATTCCTTGAAGGTGGATTTTCTTTCTTCAGTGGGAAAACAAAGTTTAATAAATAGTGCATTGACCAATGGATAGTACCGTGAAGGTGCCTATTCTCTCTCCAAGATTTCCTCTCTTAGGCCAGATATGTAGTAGTTATAATACAAGCAGAGTTTTAAAAAATGCCCTTCCTCTGACATTAATTATTAATATTGATATTTTGTTTGTGTAAGATCAAGTAAAAGGATTAACACAGGATGGGATCAACAGGTTTAACATGAACAAGCACCCTCCTGGGAGGAGTTCTTCTGGCCTCTTCTTTACTTATTCGAATGTCTGTTGTCTGGACTCCTTCCTTCCCAATCTCTAACCTATGCACAGGCTACAGGACTGGTTCTCCAGCAAAGCAGCCCAGTCATTCAAGGAGCTTTCTAGAAACACAGATGTGGGGGTCACTCTGGATGTACTAAATCCCAGTCAGGGTTGGTGGGACTCAGGTTATTAAAAAGCTCTGGGGCTTCCCTGGTGGCGCAGTGGTTGAGAATCCGCCTGCCGATGCAGGAGACACGGGTTCGTGCCCCGGTCCGGGAAGATCCCACATGCCGCGGAGCAACTAAGCCCGTGAGCCATGGCCGCTAGGCCTGCGCGTCCGGAGCCTGTGCTCCGCAACGGGAGAGGCCACAACAGTGAGAGGCCCGCATACCGCAAAAAAAAAAAAAAAAAAAAAAAAAAGCTCTGTAAGTGATTCTGATAATCAACCAGAGCTGAGAACATGTGTTCTACCCAAATTTCAGAGTCCGTGAGGCACGTTTGTATATATAAATATATAACACAGCAGTAATGTGTGTATATACTTTTCAGATATATTTTCAATTTCACATATAAATATATCAGAAAATATCTGTATGGATCTATAATTATGTAAATATTATCCACATTGTGTTCCACATATGAACATATGCAACATCATCGACCTTTTTCTCATTTAAGTTATCAGTATAAAAATTATTAATGTATTTTAAAATAATGGATTCTGTCAGAAGAATTGTTATAGTAATAGTCAATTTTCTATAAAATATGCCAGTATGTACACATGCATACATATGTGTATACATACGTTAAATACAAATGTAGCATGTATGTATATATGTGTGAATTTAAATACGTGCAAATGAATACAATTCTTTAAAACTGTTCTATGAGTCATTTTTCTCAGTGTTTTATTGCTAGGAACAAGAGAACCCTTGTTCAGATCTAGTTTCTGAACCACTGATAAAATTTGTAGGGGTTTCCCTGGCAGTCCAGTGGAAGGACGCTGCGCTCTCACTGCCAAAGCCCTGGGTTTGATTCCTGCTCGGGGAGCTCAGATCCCTGCAAGCTGCAGCGTGGCCATAAATAAATAAATAAATAAATAAATAAATAAATAAATGCTCTGAACCATAATCAAATTTGTTTTATTGTTTTATATTCACGTCCTGCATTTCATTAAATGTGCACACAGACGCACACACAAAACAGCTTTCCCTAGACTTAATCTGTAAATAGTTTTTGACAGTTTATCAAACGCAGAAACACCATGAATGGGTATTGTGTTGCTTTCACAAAACTAAATCAAGAGAAAGTGCCACTGCTTCTGGAATCACGTCCTTTACATACCAAGCAAGGCAGCAGTTTTTAAGTTTTCAGGTTCACGACCCTCTGCTAATAGATGAAAATTATAAGTATTCCCAAATGATTTGTGGGACTCTATGGGTCAGGCCCTGGAGCCCAGGGTTCGAATTCTTGCAGACAGGTAGTGATCTCTGCAGAGGGAACCTGTGCATAGCTGTCTCTGTGCTTTCCCACAGCAATTACCATGATGCTCCAGTCAGAGTGGTCGTTCAAAAGATGCTGTTAACTAGCTCCTTTTGTTTGTAACGAACGGTGAATATTATAAGATGAGATGGAGGCTAAAGCTACATTCTATAATAAACACTAAATAACAGGAACACGTGAATTTATTGCCCCGGTTAAAATGGCTAGACACCGAGGCATCAGGAAGAATGTGGGCTCTTGAGCCAGACAGCACTGCATTTACATCTTAGCCCAACCATTTATCAGGTAAGTGACCTTGATGGAGCAAGTCAGTTATCACCATTAATTCTCAGAGTCCTCATAAATAAAGTAGGAATAATACAAATGTATAGATTTTGCATTGAATATTAAATGCACCATGATTCAAAAACCTGACTGTATGTTAAAAATCTCCTGGGAAGCTTTTTTAAAATACTGATATTTATATCATATTTATACTTACTGATGTTTATATTTAAGAAACATTGATGCCAAGTCCCCCTCATGGCGTCAGAGGCTCTGATTTAATTAGCCTGGTGTGGGTCCTAGGTATCAGGGTTTTATAATGCTTCCGAGGTGAGTTTGCTATGCACCCCAGGTTAAGAACCACTGAGATAATTAATGTATGTAAATTCCGTCTCAATGTTTGCTTATTAGTAGGCCTTCAACAAATATTATCTTGAGACTGCCTGGGTAAAAACCCTATGTTACGTTTACTAGGTTGTGACTTGCAGCAGGTTCTTTCAGTTATCAGGGCTTCAATATCCATATCTGAAAAACCAAGGCAGTAAATAAGTGTGCCTATTTAAAAATATGTTGTGAGAAATAAAAGATATTTCAGGTAAATTGCTTACCATGGTGGCAGATGAAATATATGAAATTGGATATTAACTACTGTTGTTATTATTATCATTGTCTCTACTTCCCTCTGACCCCAGAACTGACCTTAGTGACTTATGTGCTCTTTATACATATTAATTGAATAATATATTAACATAAATGATGATGCCTTTCAACACAATTCGAAAAAGCATTACAATATCTTTTCTCTTTAGATTTCCCCATGTGCCTCAAAATATAAATTTTGCCTAATATTGCTATTTGTTCCTACAAAATATTTTTATCCAAACTGTATCTAGATAATTTGAAGTAACTAATCCCATCAACTAATTTTTAAGTCAAAATTTCTGATTTCTATCCTAGTCATAATTATGATACAAAAATAGCAAAATTTAGTCAATGTATATTCTAACAAATTCCAGTAATATCACTGTATCTAGGTCAACTTTGCTGACTTTTATATAATAAATATTCCAAATTTTAACTTTTGCTTTAATCAATCAATATGTGTTTTTTAATGTCCTCTTCCTCTTAATAGTCTATTATATTTGCTCTTCTTGGTAACAGACTTTTTAAAGAGCAGTCAATCTCACTGAATCCATTACACACATAAAACCTTTATTTAGAAGGGAGTATATTTCATCTCTCCCACCTCTTTACCTTACATGTCTATGAAAGACTTTCCATTTTGCTGCCCTTGTTTCTTCCTGTAAATGGTGACTGGAATATTCTGCTTTGATTTCTTGCCCTCCTCTTCATTTCTGCGGCAGAGCCTTCTTTATCTGTGTTCCTTGCTCTCTGTGCTATTCTGTTTCAAAGTCTGGTAATTTGCTCTGCTGTAATTACGTGTATCTGGGTATGCCAGCATTGTGTAAGCAAGCCTCTATTCTTTCACTACCTGGAGTGACAGTTATCCGTCAGGCTCCTTATTACCTACACCATAAAAAGATTACTTGCTGAGTACTGAAGAAACCTCCCTTCTCTAAGAGGGAATATAGGATATAGGTTTTTAAACCCTTTCCTCCAGGAAAAAATTAAAAAGCCAGCATCTACATTTTCCTAAAACCAGGATGCTGAGGCAGACATATGTACTATGATATATGTTCAGTTGAAAAGGGGAACCAACGTATGCAACCACTTTGTAGAAACCAATGCAATTTCATGGCAAGTTATTAGACATGACCAGTGGGATAATGGAGAAGATCTGAATCTGTGTAATTCTCATTAATTCTTTCTGAAGCCAAGTCTTAATTCCCTCCTATCAAAAAAAAAAAGGATTAATAACATCAGAGACTACCTACTTTTCAGTAGTTGGACATTCAATTAGAGATAGTTTGATTGCCATACAAATCCCTTCCAAGTTGTGACACAGCGCATATTTTGGTTTTATGATTCTCATGACATCCCTTAAAGACACTAACTATTCATTTCTATATTTTGTTAGATAATAATATTTGCAGAATGCTTTATGCTTTTCTGGATGCTTTCAAAAACATTATTTTATATGTCTCACATCTATGCCAATTTAAAGCAATATTAAAATCATTAACTTTATTTTGAAGATAAGGAAAATGGAGGCCCCAAAAGTCTAAATGACTTGCCCAGAGTCCCCCCCAGCAAATGACAGAGCTGCGACTACAATCCCATTAATATGCCTGAGATACAGATTCTTTTCACTTCAAAAAGCTTCCTCTCGAAATGAATTCTATTCAATCTGTAGAATGCATCTGATGGAACAGTTGTAGGGTTCACTATGGAAGGAGATAGTAAAATCTACTAATCGCTGTTTTTTGTGGGGTTTTTTGTTGTTTTAATATAGGCCATCCTGGTCTATTATACTTACTCATGTAAATATAGGGTGATTAAAAATAAATTCCTGCACACATATTGACTTAATAAATACTATATAATATCCCAAGGGGCTGTCATTGTCTCAAAAGTAATCACTGCCTTGATTTGAAGCTTCATTTAGTGGCATTGCAGTGTTTCAGGGAAGGGACAGTTGCTTATAAGGCTGAGGAGGCATAATATGGGAGAATCTCCGTCTTGAGAGAGATTTAAACCAACGTCACTAAAGCACTATGAGTTGTCTTATTTCTGACCTTCATTTACATATTTTGGAAAATATAATTTGCCTTACACTGTGGCAGCAGAAAGAGTTGGGCAGAGGATGACCTGGGGGTGGGTTATGGGAACGGAAAAGCAGAGATGAAGGATGATGAATGCTTTATGTAGATACCTCACAAATTACCTATGTCTGCAATGATATTTCCAAACTGCTTTCAACATCATGGTCTGATTAACCCCTGACCCTTTTCCAGTTTGAAAATCAAAACCAACACAGCTTTGCTTCCAAGTCCACTCTTCACAGAATTGTTTAAACCTGACTTTCACTGGTTCCTTTTAGAGTTTTTGATTATTCAGAGAGACCTTTCATTAATCCACCATCCCTTAGGGGGTCCTTCAAAGATAAAGCCTTAGTCCTTCGACCCTTTCATCTTTGACTCTTGAATAAAAGCAACAGGTTTGCGTAACTAAAAGAAGCATATATAACAATATAATAACTCACAGTCATTGAGTCCTTTACCATGTTTGAGGCATTGGATTCTTACACCTCCACAAAGTGACTGCTATTATTTCCCAATTAACAGATGAAGAAATGAAGGCTTGGGTGACTTGCCAAAGACGTAGCTGAGAGGCAGCCAGCCAAGGCTCACACCCAGGTCTTACTCCATAGCCTGCCCTTGTTCACACAGTCTCTGTGACTGTCTTTGAGGCTAGCTTTAATGGGCTTATTTGCATCAGTGCTTCTCAATGGAGAAAGCAATGGGAAGTAACTCAATTTTTTACTCTGTGACTGATAATCTCATACCACACTACTCAACATAGAATACTCCAAAAGAAGAATTAATTGCCTCTCCCTCTAAAGAGTCTGAGAACCACGGAAACATGGCTAGGAGAGAGGTCCACATGGCGATGTGTGTGATGAATTGATGGCCCTGGCTGAAGAATAAACTCCAGTCCAGGACTGAGCTTGGGGCTGTGAGTCTCTCTGTTGCACTCTGTCCTTCTGTACTGCAAAACACCATGAGGTTGTGGGGCGTGAAATCATCACAATGAAATCATCTAAGAGAACTGTCTCGGTTTCCTAAGGAAAACAGGCAGAGGCCCGCGTACCGCAAAAAAAAAAAAAAAAAAGAATAACAACAAAAACCGAGGTTGCTGATTCAGATACTGCTGAAATTATCATCTTGACATCATAACCAAAGTCTTAAGTTACCTGAATAGAGAAATGGAGGTAGAGAACGTTTAGAAAAAAAGTGAGAAAAGCTTATGAAGTAATAACAACAATAATGATGACTGAGGTTAAGATCTATTGAGGGTTTATCATATACCAGATATTGTGCCTAGAGCTTTATATGTTTTATTTTCTTTAATCATCCTAACAATTTTATGAAGTTGCACTATTATTAGCCTCACTTTATAGATGAAAAAATGTACTCAGTAAGATTAAATAATTTGCTAAAGAGTATATTTTGTTTAGGTGAGAATTTAAATCCAAGGGTGCCAGGCTGTGAAACCTATTATTAAAACAACTCTCAGATCCTAAATATCTTCACAATTACAAAGCCAGAAGAAATGCCTATGGTCTAAAAGATGTAGCATCACATTGAGAAGCAAGGACCGAACTCCAGATTAACATAGTAATAACGTGCAAATATCTTTTCATCTCTGCTCAGGTTAAGATGGCTGACTGGGTATGGGTAGTTCCTCACTCTTAAACCAAATCCAGTTTATTTTTCTTCTGCATTTTCTCATTCAAAAGGACAGGGCTAAGTCTTCCATCCAAAGGCATCAGAGAGTTGAACTTCAGTTTATACATGATTAAGAAAACTCATTCTCAAGCTCCAGTAAATGTGGAGAAGTTCCTCTTCCCATGATCCCATTACAACTTAGACATAACTCAGTATAGCAAGGAACATGGCAGAGTGTGGTTTTTGCTCAAATACCTGCCTCCTCTTCCCTTTCAGACTCCTCAAACTCCAACGCTCACATAGTGGACTGAAAGCCTCTTGAGGGCAGATCATTAATCTTCTCCTACTTTATATCCCTTTCGACCACCACTTAATAAACTGTGTTAAATGGTTATATGAACTGAACCAAATGCAAACAAGGGCTAGGGGAGGGAAAGTGTCTGGCAATTCCTGGTTTGCAAAAACCTCTAAGAAACATTTGCCAGGAGCACTGCTTCAGGTAAAAGACATCAAGCTCGATTTTGAAGCTGAGAGGACTTCCAGCATAATGAAGTAAAAACACTGGCCTAATTTGAACAGCGATGATGATAAATTCACCAAAGGCCAGTTTAGAGCTGTTACATTATAAAGGGAAGGGAGGGGGATACTCCTATTCAAGTATCATAATATTAATGAAAAGTCTGGGGAAGATATATATACTAAAAGGAAGCAAATCTAAAAGACGTGAAATTTATCTAGATGGGTTACACTGGGTAATAAAATGAAGCATACATTCGAAGCAGCTTCATTCTGAGATGGTAAAGCATGGCGCTCATTCAGTCAGTAGCTAAGGGGTGACTGGTTGAAGCATTCCTTCTCCTCTGTGGTTTATTACTCAGATGGCCCCTGCATACATTTTCTGAAATCATGTTAGAGCCAGGACTGAGGAGCTGTGCGTTTTGGGGACTTGCACTGCTGAACAAAACGGACCCTTTCAAGTTTTTGGCTACAGAGCAAATAAAAACAAACGATACAGCGTTTCTTGGAATTTACAAGCTCTGAAAAAAAACGTTGCCAATTATGTTTCTTACATGAAAAGGAATGAATGAGAGGCTCTTTGGAGACAAATATTGAGCTTGCCTCCTTGGGACTCAGGATGGATTCATAGTACAATTACTTCTTTTGTCTCAGAGAGAGAAGAGGTTGAGTGGGTTGTGAAAATTTGCATGTCCATTTCATCAAAAAGAGGACAGATATAAATGGGAGGCTCAATGTTCAAAACAAATGAAAGGTGTAAGAGGGTTGGTTGGATAGCAAGCACACATATGCTAACTTCCACAGTGCCAAACTATATTATATAGGTTCCTTACGCCCTGTGAAGGTTCACCTTGGCATGTCCACGCTTCCTAGTCCGCTGAGGTCCCAGTTAGAAGTGAAGGACTGGGAATGGGTGTTTACTTACAGTAGGAATGAAAAAATCAGAGACCGGTGCCAAAATCTATAGAACTTAAGGAAAGAGTTCAATTTTTTAAAAACTTTTCCAGAAATACCTAATACTACCACCACCACCCCAACCTCATCCCCTCACACATACATACTTCTCAACCTCTTTCTGTCTCTCCAGAAGTGGAAAGCTAGAAAGAGCACTGCTGGAATTTGAACCCCTGGTTCAAATTCTGACTTTACTATTTTCTTATATATAGGGACTAGGAAAAGTCAATTATAAAGTTAGAACCTCAATTCCTCACTTGTAAAGCAGAGCTATTGATGCTGGTTTTATTTTGTTTTAAATTAGGTGAGACACATATATGATTTTTAAGAATTCAACAGTATAAAACCACATGAAGGAAAAAATAAGTTTACCCTCATTTCTGTCTTCCCGGGCAGTTTCTTCGTACCGTTTTACACAGGCAGTAACTTCTACCCTTATTTCATGTATCCTTTCAAAGATATTCTTTGTGGGCTTCCCTGGTGGCGCAGTGGTTAAGAATCCGCCTGCCAATGCAGGGGACAAGGGTTTGAGCCCTGGTCTAGGAAGATCCCACATGCCTCAGAGCAACTAAGCCCGTGAACCACAGCTACTGAGCCTGTGCTCTAGAGCCCGCAAGCCACAACTACTGAGCCGAAGTGCCACAACTACTGAAGCCCACGTGCCTAGAGCCCGTGCTCGCAACAAGAGAAGCCACTGCGATGAGAAGCCCACACACTGCAACAAAGAGTAGCCCCCGCTTGCCGCACCTAAAAGAAAGCCCGTGTGCAGCAATAAGGACCCAACGCAGCCAAAAATAAAATAAAATAATTAATGTTTTTAAAAAAGAGATTCTTTGTATGATAATAATAATAGTTAACACTTTATAAGGACTTACTATGTACCGTAGATGTTCTGTGTGATTTAACTGTGTTCACTCATTTAATTCGCATAATAATTCAGTGAGAGAGTTTTTATTATCCTATTTTGCAAAGCAGGAAACTGAGACACAGAGAAGTCACACTGTTTAAAATGTAGTGAAGCCAAGATTATAATACACTAACCTTGCTAGAATACTGTTAAATAAATACTAGACGTCTATTCAATGCTACTTCAGAGTAGCAACTGATGATAATTCAGAGGGTTTCTGGAGGATAAAGTGTGAGACTATAAGTTGTTTGATACATGGAAGTGAAATGTGAACCCCAAATCATCATGGCCAGTTTACCAGTTGCCAATTTTCTATCTAATGTTCTTACAATTTTCTTCATGTTTCATGTAATGATACATCATTCACTGACTGCATTGTATGCTATATTAAGAACCCTGGGAGATTATTTTATGCCTGCTAGTTGGTTAACTATTTGTTGATCTGGATGTTGTGGAATTGCCTTACAAAAATTGACAGGACAAAAACTTTGGAGCACTTAAATAAGGAATTTCCTTTTGACTAAGGGTGATGAATTATACATAGACTCCAGGTTAAAAAGAAGGGAAAAAACTTCCCATTTTTCAGGGGTACTGAGAGGGCAACCAGGGTCCATCTTCAGAGAAAAAGAAGCATGAAAGACAAAGTCTGTGAGGCAGCAGAGTCCACAGCCTAGAGATGCAGGGCAAAGGCTTGGAAGTGCCAGTTATTCCGATGACAATAGAATTTAAGAACTTCTGGAGACCACAGAGTTCAACATTTCTTAAAGTCTTTCAAAGAGAGCTGGCCTAAAAAAAAAAAAAAAAAAAAAAAAAAGAGAGCTGGCCTTTTGAGATACTATATCCCAAAGGCATTTCATCTTCAAGTAAGTTTGCACAATACTGCATATCTACCCCCCTTGGAACTACACAGAGCACATTATCATACTAAGAATTCTTGAGGGTCTCGCTGTAAAAATCAAATAAATAAGAATCATTTAACTTTGTTTACCCAGAACTTTTTCAAACTGATTCCTGTAGGGAGCATTTTTCCTTGAAATACCTACATCTAACAGAGCCTTGGAGGACACTTTGGAAACACTGATGTAGTTCAGAATCTAGAACTGGCACCCTCCATGTCCATACACACACAGCCCCCTCACCCTGACTGCCTCTGTGTCCAACGTGGGATACCCCCCTCCACCTTACTCTCCTCACCTCAAAGGGCAACTAGCCTAAAGAAATTGCCATGACTAATATCACATTACCGCATACTGTGCTGGAACTAATATCCAGGTCTCCTGATTCCTACCCAATGCAACAGTATTTCCCCTAAGGATGCCCTTCCGATGAGCTCAGCCTTCTCTTTGTTGGAAAAACACCGTTGAACAGATTCTGAAGTGCTTAGAAGGTCCTACCTTCAGCGTACATCAGAATCCTGATGGGAATATCATTTTTCTTTTTAGCTCTTCATGATTCCCACCTGTATACCTGCCTTATATCCGGAGAATTCACTTTGTAGATATTGTATTTCCACTTGCCCAGTAGGAATAACAATCGGATGTGGATAAGAAGAGAAGACCAGTATAAAAAAACTAAAGGTTTTTATTGGCAGAAACTAGAAAGCATGCTTTATGGAAAGGAGGTAGAGAATGAAGTGGGGAGTGACCAGACAGCCAATTAAACTCTCCCCAATTTGCCTCATCATGTGAGTCTCTTGTTTTCATGAGTTCTGAACCTATCTCATTTGACAATGGGATAAAAATGGTTAGAGTCAGAGCTGACATCAGTGACATTTTAAAGAATGACAGTCCTCTCCCATGAAGCTACAGTCCTGCCGTCACAAACTTTGAAATGCTGTCAGAGGCATTCCAGCACCCCAGGAGAGGCCTTTTAGACGCAGACAAGGTTGTTCACTTGCAGAAAGTAGGCAGAACCTGCGCCATGCATCTGCCATGTTATTGAAGAAGCAGCTGTCATACAAACACGGGCGGGACCCCAGGAGTCCAGACCTTACAGAAACATTCAACCGCAATGCCCACCTGCCACAGAAATGTTCCTAAATGCCCCTTAGTTGAAGGCTCATACCCCGGCACATCCCAGCTTCCACCTCTTCACTCAACACCATCACACAATGATTACCTTACGCCTAAGGATTCACCAGAATCAGTCTAGATTCTAAAGTGCTCTCAGCTCAGAAATGATTTGAAGAAAATAAATTGCTCTCAAATAGGTTACGATTTCTTGTACTGAAAAAACTTCCAGCTTTCAGGAAAACTTTGAAAGAAGCAGGTACGTTTTATTAGGAGGCCTACTACAGTTGAATAGTCAGTAGCTGAAAATAGAGAAGATGGGGAGGAAAAAAGGCACCTATACCTTACAAAGAACTAAGCAGAAAAGTCATACACTTTCTGAATTCCTTTGTTGGTCCTCACGATCAAATTCCAAACAAAAACATACATATAACAATGTTGAAGCCTGAACATTTCACAGTGTCAATGGGCTCACAAAGAGTTAGGCTCCAATAATCAAAAGATGCAAACCTTAAGTTTAAGCATTATTCATTCATTCAACAAAATGAATGAATAATAATTGTTAAATGCTTACTACATACATTAACCTGTGTGAGGTACTGGAAATAGAGATGAACCAGACATGGCCCCTACTTTGCTGAATTCCACAGTTTAAAGAGGAAACGGATATGAAAACATATAATGATAGCATGCAATAATAACAGAGCTGCACATAAAGTACTATTGGAAGACTTCTCTGTACTTCCAGTCCTCTGTCCGCACTATTTTTATTTGCACAATTTACATTTTCTCCTGTGTATCCAGTGATGATGCGCTGACATCTGAACAAGAAAGCCAGTGACAGATGCCCCAGTCTCTTTGCTGACACTCAGTTTTAATCGGGCACCCAGCACGAAGGATCAGACGGTGGTCATCCCGCATGACCTGGTTTTGGGTGTGGTCAGATCTCAGGGTCTCTTGTCCTGCACCTTAGCCAGCATCAGGGTGAATGTGAAGAGACAGCAAATTGTATGTTTCCAGAGTGTCAGAGTCATCAGCATTTTGCTCTTTGGGGTGAGCCAAAGGAAAAAAAAAAAAAACACGATCTTTGCACATCAAATGAAAGAAATTGGTGATGAAGGCACTGAGGACGACCACGTGAGTAAAAGGGAGGTGGGCATATCGTGGGACATCTGGTTTGGTTTGAGAACAAGGAAAGTGGAATTGCATATTAGAAGAGGTATCTGGCCCAAATCCATGCCAAGTGTTTAAATGCTTCTGATTGACACTGGGCTTTGTATATAAAATTGCCCCGAACAAGTTCTCCTACTACTCACCCAGTCAAGGAGAGCTAACAAGTCATCCTATCAATGTCACACTTCAAACTTTATAGCTGATATCACAGACTAAACCTGTTCTTCAAAACTCCCCGCTTCCTGGTGACTCATCTTTGCTTCATAGAATACACTCTCGCATTCTTTCATTAATTTACCAGATACTCATTGATCACCAATAGGAAACCACAGACGGACTCTAGTACTACTGTGACATATTTCTCTTGATATATAACCCTGAATGATGAATATCTCAAAATCAAAGCTACTCTATACCCCCTGCCTCACCAGTCCCCCAAACTAAAAGACACATTTATCACGGCATGTTTATTGGCATTTCGGAAGTTTTAGAGGCTCCAGTCATTACCGGGATTGTATTTTCTCAAATTTCTTCCTCATGCAATTGCTTGCACAATGAAAAGCTAAGCCGAAGGTAGGCTATGAAAAACCTTTTTATAGGAAACCCCAACAACAAAGTGTTAAGCTGGGACTCTTAAGGTAGTACGGGAAGTTTCATTTTTTTCACATGTGTTCTCATCTCTCCTCAAATGTTTGTGGATGCCAGGGATGCCGTGTGAAGCTGCCACGCTATTTCTGACAATGTTTTTCACTGTGCTGGGCACAGAGCAAGCGCCTAATAAACACATGTCAGTCAGCGGATAGAACGTTCAAGTATCTTTCACTTAGCAATTTTATATCAGAAGAGGAAACCGGATAGCTCAGTATGGAGATTTATTTGAAGTGACTACAACTAAAAGGTAGAGCTTGAGGAGCTCTCATCTACAAAAGCAATATCCTAGATTAGTAGGATTGCATGGTGTCAATATCTTTGCTTCTTGGCTATAAATTTGGACTGGTAATAGTGCACTCAGAATGAAACACTTCAGATCCATCCATCCGTATTCATAACATTCATACACATAGCAAATATGGAACATACAACTTTAAGAGTTCCCGGTCAAAAAAAATGATGCATTTTATCTAATGCATAGGCCATATTAACTGGATTCTTAAAAATAGGTTCTGATAGTTTAAGCTCAATAGTTTAAAAAGCAAAATTAAAAAGGATACTGCCTTAGTACTGATGCCCCTAAAACCCGACCTCATCAGTGACATCATCTACCTCGGGAACAAGTTTCCCATCAAAGGGAGCTCTTTGAATTCATGTAATGAGCTGAGTGCTTGAGAGGTTGCTTCCCATTTCTTTCTCTCCTGTGCTTCTTAGAGAATCACAGATGCAGTCAGCTTCATAGGCAATTAATTGGAGGCTGAGGATTTGAAGGGAGAAATAGATTCCTTATTTCCAAGTGAATGAATCCAACTGTACCAATGAAACAGTCTTTCTTTGCTATTAACATGATGTAGACTGGGAAGGTAAAGGGTCAAGGAAGTTACAACTTGTAGAGAAGTTGTTTTAGGAGAGATATATACATATGTATTTTTTTTTACAGATTCCTTCTTTCAACTGTGCTTCTGCATTTTGATTACACACATTTCCTTACATTTAATAGAAGCAATGACTTAGTTGGGAATTAGAAACACTTCTAAGAATATCCTTTTCTCATCAGATCACATTTCACATATTAACCGACATGTATGGATTTTTAAAAATTCCTTTAAGTTTTTACATACTGATGAGAAATAATGACATACAAACCATTTATTAAACTGAATTTTATGCCTTGAGAAGATTGGGAAGTAGATTGCTGAGGGATTTGAATTTAGTGGCAAAGTGGGGCAGGTGTGAAAACTAATCTAATCTTAATATTTAGGCAGTATTTCTCTCCAAGGCAAGCTATTCATCTGAAGAACAACACAGTCGCCCTAAAGAGAAAGATGAGCTGAGAGGCACTGATTCCATGCCCACTGATGTGTAACAAGTGCATGTACCACTGCGGAAATAGACACATCTTCCTTCAGAAGGCACTCTTTTTTTTTTTTTTTTTTTTTGCAGTACACAGGTCTCTCACTGTTGTTGTGGCCTCTCCCGTTGTGGAGCACAGGCTCTGGACACACAGGCTCAACGGCCACGGCTCACGGGCCGAGCCGCTCCGCGGCATGTGGGATCCTCCCGGACCGGGGCACGAACCCGTGTCCCCTGCATCGGCAGGTGGACTCTCAACCACTGCGCCACCAGGGAAGCCCAAGGCACTCTTCCTTTTAACTCTTAGTTCTCAAACAACCAACCAAGGACACTCACAAGACATGATGAGGACAGCACCAGACGGGTGCCAGAGGGTCTAGAACGTGTTCCTCATCCTCCTTTTCTATGCCATTTCACTGGAGAGTCAAAACAGGGAGGGAGAAGAAGTTATATGTTTAAGGGAAGAGAAAAAATAAACCTTGAAAGTACTGGTTAGTAGCAAGAACACTGAAGGATAAAGTGACTGGAAGAAGTAGGTTTTAATCTCCTTTTCTCTTGACTAGCTGAGCGACTACAGGTAAATGCTTTAATTCTCTGGACCACCATCTCCTTGAAGATAAAATGAGCTGCATGGGTATCTAACAACACTGCTTTGGGTATATAGCCCAATACCTGGCACATAATAAGCACTCAATAAATACTTGAAAAATGAGTAATTTGGATCTTTTGGATGCTTCTAAGATTTCTATAAAACACTTTGAATACTATAAATGTGGCATTATGAAACTATTTCTAGCATAATTCAAACAAGAAAATTCACCTTACTTTCACAGCATAGCGTTGCTTTAGACTGAAATCAAACCTATTCAAATGTCTTTAAAAGTAAGTTAGTCTGTAGACCTGTAGGTTGCTGAGTTAATCTGCTATGGATAGGGAGAATGATAGATCAAATGATAAATACATCATGAGGAAAATTTTCCTGTTATCAAAATTCTGATAGATGGTGTGCTTTCTTCCATAGATTCCAAGCATATCTTGTTCTCAGCAGGCTCAGAGAGATGAATTGATTTGGAAAAAAAAACCCCCAAATTATAGACAACTCATAGGATCAGTCCATTTATGTATTTATTACTTTCATTTTACTAGAACCCACTACTACCAAAAATAAATCCTAGAGAATAAATGTTGCTTTTCGAGTGTATCCCAGCAGGATCAATATAAAAATAACTTGGGACCAACTGTGTAATTATGTGCATTTATTCCAAGCTTCCATTACTAGAGATAACAAGATGAATAGTAAAATGTGAACTTTAACAATCCTGTAATTATACCCACTGAACCGTACATTATTGAAAGAATTGTGCAAAATCCAGATGCAAAAGAATCAACTTGATATGTAAATAGAAATGAAACAGTAAAATAATCAAGTGATGAAGAAGTAATGGAGAAAGCCAAATCGCTTTCAGGCATCTCTTATTGTCATGATTTCATTTCTTTAACAAATACTTAGTTTATTTTTATCATTTTGCCACACTTTTTACAACTACATATTATTCAGTAGCTATAACCAGCTCAGTCAAATATTCTGGGATTGCGTTTCAGCTTTTCATCATTTCCCCCACCCTTTTTTTCCCTTCTAGAACATAACTGGAATTGATAGAGTGTTTTCCACAAGCATTTTGAGTAATGAGGGCAATAACATACACTCTACTGGTATTTCTTGAACTATAAGAATTCGCGTCTTTGCTTAGAAGATACAGGTCTCAGCAATAACAACTATATTTAGAAGAGTCTAGGTATTTCTCTGTATGAGAATGAGCATGCCAATTCAGAATTCAACGAGAGCAGCTCATTCATCAGCAAATGGTTTGGGATTTGCTGAATGCAATTTGGAGTGCTGATGAGAGGTATCAGATTCATAGAATTAGACAAGGAAGTTAGTTTACTCATTCAAACCAGAAAAAACTCCTGGTCTCATTTTATATTTCTCAGGGGCTGTATCTTAATGGATATCATGAACAGATTTTTTTTCCAGAATTAGGTCACAGTTAATGCTCAGTTTTATCTGCTAACAAGGAGCAGTGATATGCATGATAAAAAAACAATAAATAGTAAAAAGCAGTCTATGTTTTGTTTGAAATGAATGATATGTAGAGTTTCTTAGTGGGGGAAGTGCAGGAGAAAAATGGAGATTTCAGAATATTTATTTTCCTAATAATATTTTATTTAAGCTTATAGTAAAGTCATTCACACACTAAAGTGCACCTTTTCTAACAAAAAGCATAGACCATAGCATAGAATCAAAATTATCAAACTCTACGGACTTCCCTGGTGGCGCAGTGGTTAAGAATCTGCCTGCCAATGCAGGGGACATGGGTTCAATCCCTGGTCTGGGAGGATCTCACATGCCACAAGGCAAGCCCATGTGCCACAACTACTGAGTCTGCACTCTAGAGCCCTTGAGCCACAACTACTGAACCCATGTGCCACAACTACTGGGAGCAACTAAGCCAATGCACCACAACTACTGAGCCTGCATGCCACAACTACTGAAGCCCATGTGCCTAGAGCCCGTGCTCCACAACAAGAGAAACCACCGCAATGAGAAGCACACACACTGCAATGAAGAGGAGCCCCCGCTTGTTGCAACTAGAGAAAGCCCACATACAGCAACGAAGACCCAATGCAGCCAAACAAACAAAAAATTATTAAAATATCACACCCTATGACCAATAAAATAGACAATAAAGAGATGAGTATATCCACTCTTTTTACAAAAAGTCAGTGGTAGAAAATGGTTCAAAGCATATGTAAGCATCATCTCTGTGTGGTTTTAATTTGCCTACAGTTTTCCTATGAGAGATTATTGTGAGATACAATAAATTAAGATGATACATGTATTTCCTTGGGGAAAAGCTCTTACAAGATAGAATCTGACTTTGGAAATTATTTTATTCTATCAGAGAGGAAATGACAAAGCAAGGTATTATAGAGAGGGATAAGCTGGTGAGGGGAAAATTGGAAGAGAGACCTTGCATATAAATATTTACAATTCGAATCAATCTTTCAGAACCCTTTAAAGGCCTTTCAGAATCTGTTTTCAAAATATAAAAACTCCCACTTCAATATAGTGTTTTAGTCTCAAGCAGTTCTTTTTTTTTTTGCCTTTACAATAGATAAGCTGGTGCTCTCTCTCTCTGTATGTAACTTAAGTATGTATGTTTGATTAAATGTACCTGTGTGGATATAAATGTATTGTAAACAGTGCTAAAATGGTCATCTGTATTAGCATATTAAATTGCTCTGTAAGAGAGTAAAACAAAAAGTCAGCTTAAAAGATATTTAGTGATTTATTCTAAAGTCATTTTAGTTGGCTTTTACTTATTTATTTTATTCTAAAGAGCTTCACTTATAAACATTCCATTTAAAGTTAAAAGACTGGACATATGGTCTGGCCCGCCGAGCTGAGGTGTCAGTGCAGCCATTTCTCACTAGGCACTCTGATCTGAAGTGCCAGATGCAAGGCCTCTGCATGAAGCACCCTGTGAACAAGTGAAACTAGACAAAGCACAAAGGAAAAGGAAAAAAAAAAAAAAAGAGAGAGAAGGGAAAAACAGCAAAGTAAAAAAACTGGATACAAGTGTCCCAAAAGCCCTGGTGGTTGCAGTTGTGGGTCTTACTGCTCCTCCCTTTCCAGAGAGGATCTTCTCTTATCTTCCTTTTCTGCCATTCCAGCAAGCTGAAAACCCTCTGAAAAAAATGCCTCTGCACCTCTAGCTCTTGCAGAGGTTGACATCTTCAGTGGAGTCTCCTATTGCAGGGGGACCTTCAAGATGGCAGAGGAGTAAGATGTAGAGATCACCTTCCTCCCCACAGATACATCAAAAATACATGTACATGTGGAACAACTCCTACAGAACACCTACTGAACACTGGCAGAAGGCCTCAGACTTCCCAAAAGGCAAGATAATCCCCACATGCCTGGCCATGTGGCTGAGAGGATCTTGGTACTCCTGCCTGGTGTCAGGACTGAGCCTCCAATGTGGGAGAGCTGACTTCAGGACATTGGATCACCAGAGATCTCCCAGCCCCACATAATATCAATCAGCGAGAGCTCTCCCAGAGACCTCCATCTCAATGCTAAGACCCAGTTCCACCCAACGGCCAGCAAGCTCCAGTGCTGAACGCCCCATGCCAAACAACTAGAAAGACAGGAAAACAACCCCACCCCATTAGCAGGGAGGATACCTAAAATCATACTAAGCTCCCAGACACCCCAAAACACACTGCTGGATGTGGCTCCGCCCACCAGAAAGAAAAGATCCACCCACCCACCAGAACACAGGCACCAGTCCCCCTCCAGCAGGAAGCCTACAAAAGCCACTGAACCAATCTCACCCACTGGTGGCAGACACCAAAAACAATGGGAATTGAGAATCTGAGGCCTGAGGAAAGGAGACTCCAAACACAGTAAGTTAAACAAAATGAGAAGACAGACAAATATGCAGCAAATGAAGGAGCACAGTAAAAACCCACCAGACCAAACAAATGAACAGGAAACAGGCACTCTACCCGAAAAAGAATTCAGAGTAATGATAGTAAAGATATTCCAAAATCCTGGAAATAGAATGGAGAAAACAAGAAAAGTTTAACAAGGATCTAGAAGAACTAAAGAGCAAACAAACAATGATGAACAACACAAAAAATGATATTAAAAACACTCTAGAAGGAATCAATAGCAGAATAATTGAGGCAGAACGGATAAGTGACCAGGAAGATAATATAGTGGAAATAACTACTGCAGAGCAGAATAAAGAAGAAAGAAGAAAAGATTGAGGACAGTCTCAGAGAACTCTGGGACAACATTAAATGCACCATTCGAATTATAGAGGTCCCAGAAGAAGAAGAGCAAAAGAAAGGGACTGAGAAAATATTTCAAGAAATGATAGTTGAACACTTCCCTAATATGGGAAAGGAAATAGTCAATCAAGTCTAGGAAGCACAGAGAGTCCCATACAGGATAAATCCAAGGAGAAACACACCAACACACATACTAATCAAACTATCAAAAATTAAATACAAAGAAAAACTATTAAAAACAGCAAGGGAAAAGCAACAAATAAAATACAAGGGACCCCCCCGACCCCCATAAGGTTAACAGCTGATCTTTCAGCAGAAATTCTGCAAGCCAGAAGGGAGTAACAGGACATATTTAAAGTAATGAAAGGGAAAAACCTACAACCAAGATTACTCTACCCAGCAAGGATCTCATTCAGATTTGATGGAGAAATTAAAATCTTTACAGACAAGCAAAGTTAAGAGAATATAGCACCACCAAACCAGCTTTACAACAAATGCTAAAGGAACTTCCCTAGGCAGGAAACACAAGAGAAGGAAAAGACCTACAAAAACAAATGCAAAACAATTAACAAAATGGTAATAGGAACATACATATCGATAATTACCCTAAATGTGAATGGATTAAATGCTCCAACCAAAAGACATAGACTGGCTGAAGGGATACAAAAACAAGACCCATATACAGGTTGTCTACATGAGACCCACTTCAGACCTAGGGACACATACAGACTGAAAGTGAGGGGATGGAAAAAGATATTACATGCAAATGGAAATCAGAAGAAAGCTGGAATAGCAAGTCTCATATCAGACAAAATAGACTTTAAAATAAAGCCTATTACAATAGACAAAGAGGACACTATATAATGATCAAAGGATCAATCCAAGAAGAAGATGTAACAAGTGTAAATAATTATGTACCCAACATAGGAGCACCTCAATAAATAAGGCAAATTCTAACAGCCATAAAAGGGGAAATAATCAGTAACAAAATCATAGTAGGGGACATTAACACTCCACTTTCACCAATGGACAGATCACCTAAGATGAAAATAAATAAGGAAACATAAGCTTTAAATGACACATTGGAAAAGATGGACTTAACTGATATTTATAGGACATTCCATCCAAAAACAACAGAATACACTTTCCTCTCAAGTGGTCATGGAACATTGTCCAGGATAGATCATATCTTGGGTCACAAATCAAGCCTTGGTAAATTTAAGAAAATTGAAATCGTATCAAGTATCTTTTCTGACCACAACACTATGAGATTAGATATCAATCACAGGAAAAAAATCTGTAAAAAATACAACCACACGGAGGCTAAACAATACACTACTAAATAACCAAGAGATCACTGAAGAAATCAAAGAGGAAATAAAAAAAATACGTAGAAAAAAATGACAATGAAAACACGATGACCCCAAACCTATGGGATGCAGCAAAAGCAGTACCAAGAGGAAAGTTTATAGCAATACAATCCTACCTAAAAAAAGCAAGAAAAATCTCAAAAAAACAACTCAACCTCACACCTGAACAATTAGAGAAAGAAGAACAAAAACACCCTCAAAGTTAGCAGAAGGAAAGAAATCATAAAGATCAGATGAGAAATCAATGAAAAAGAAATGAAGGAAACAATAGCAAAGATTAATAAAACTAAAAGCTTGTTATTTGAGAAGGTAAACAAAATTGATAAACAAAGAGCCAGACTCATCAAGAAAAAAAGGGAGAAGACTCAAATCAACAGAATTAGAAATGAAAAAGGGGAAGTAACAACTGACACTGAAGAAATACAAAGGGTCATGAGAGATTGCTACAAGCAATGATAGGTCAATAAAATGGACAACCTGGAAGAGATGGACAAATACTTAAAAAGCACAACCTTCCAAAACTGAACCAGGAAGAAATAGAAAATAACAAAAAGACCAGTCACAAGCACTGAAAATGAGACTGTGATTAAAAATCTTCCAACAACCAAAAGCCCAGGAACAGATGGCTTCACAGGCGAACTCTATCAAACATTTAGAGAAGAGCTAACACCTATCCTTCTCAAATACTTCCAAAATATAGCAGAGGGAGGAACACTACCAAACTCATTCTATGAGGCCACCATCACCCTGATACCAAAACCAGACAATGATCTCACAAAGAAAGAAAACTACAGGCCAATATCACTGATGAACATAGATACAAAAATCTTCAACAAAATATTAGCAAACAGAATCCAACAGCACATTAAAAGGATCATACACCATGATCAAATGGGTTCATCCCAGGAATGCAGGGATTATTCAATATATGGAAATCAATCTGTGTGATAAAACATATTAACAAATTGAAGGAGAAAAACCATATGATCATCTCAATAGATGCAGAAAAAGCTTTTGATAAAATTCAATACCGATTTATGATAAAAACTCTCCAGAAAGTAGGCGTTGGGGGAACTTAACATAATAAAGGCCATATATGACAAACTCACAGTCAACATCGTTCTTAATGGTGAAAAACTGAAACCATTTCCTCTAAGATCAGGAACAAGACAAGGTTGTACACTGTCACTGCTATGATTCAACATAGCAATGGACGTTTTAGCCATGGCAATAAGAGAAGAAAACGAAATAAAAGGAATCCAAATAGGAAAAGAAGTAAAACTGTCACTGTTTGAAGATGACATGATAGTATACATAGAGAAACTTAAAGATGCTACCAGAAAACTACAAAAGCTAATCAATGAATTTGGTAAAGTAGTAGTATACTAAATTAATGCACAAAAATCTCTTCTATTCCTATACAATAACAATGAACAATCTGAAAGAGAAATTAAAGAAACACGCCCCTTTACCATTGCAACAACAAAAAAATAAAATACCTAGGAATAAACCTACCTAAGGAGACAAAATACCTGTATGCAGAAAACCATAAGACACTGATAAAGGAAATTAAAGACGATACAAACAGATGGAGAGGTATACTGTGTTCTTCGATTGGGAGAATCAACATTGTGAAAATGACTATACTACCCAAAGCAATCTACAGATTCAATGCAATCCCTATCAAACTACCAATGGCATTTTTCACAGAACTAGAATAAAAAAATCACAATTTGCATGGAAATGCAAAAGACCCCGAGTAGCCAAAGCAAACTTGAGAAAGAAAAACGGAGCTGGAGAAATCAGGCTCACTGACTTCAGACTATACTGCAAAGCTACAGTCATCAAGACAGTATGGTGCTAGCATAAAAACAAAAATATAGATCAATGGAACATGATAGGAAGCCCAGAGATAAACCCACGCACATATGGTCACCTTATCTTTGATAAAGGAGGCAAGAATATACAGTGGAGAAAAGACAACCTCTTCAATAAGTGGTGCTGGGAAAACTGGACAGGTATATGTAAAAGAATGAAATTAGAACACTGCCTAACACCATACACAAAAATAAACTCAAAATGGATTAAAGACCTAAATGTAAGGCCAGACACTATCAAACTCTTAGAGGAAAACATAAGCAGAACACTCTATGACATAAATCACAGCAAGATCCTTTTTGAACCACGTCCTAGAGCAATGGGAATAAAAACAAAAATAAACAAATGGGACCTAATGAAACTTAAAAGCTTTTGAACAGCAAAGGAAACCATAAACCAGATGGAAAGATAACCCTCAGAATAGGAGAAAATATTTCCAAATGAAGCACCTGACAAAGGATTAATCTCCAAAATATACATGCAGCTCATGCAGCTCAATATCAAATAAACAAGCAACCTAATCCAAAAATGGGCAGAAGACTTAAATAGAAATTTTCCAAAGAAGATATACAGATTGCCAACAAACACATGGAAGGATGCTCAACATGATTAATCCTTAGAGAAATGCAAATCAAAACTACAATGAGGTGTCACCTCACACCAGTCAGAATGGCCATCAACAAAAAATCTATAAACAATAAATGCTGGAGAGGGTGTGAAGCAAAGTGAGCCCTCTTGCACTGTTGGTGGGAATGTAAATTGATATAGCCACTATGGAGAACAGTATGCAGGTTTCTTAAAAAATTAAAAATAGACCATATGACTCAGCAATCCCACTACTGTGCATATACCCTGAGAAAACCATAATTCAAAAATAGACATGTAAAAAAATAAATAAATAAAAAAAAAAAAAAAAAAAAAAAAGACATGTGCCACAATGTTCACTGAAGCACTATTTACAATAGCCAGGACATGGAAGCTAAGTGTCCATCAACAGATGAGTGGATAAAGAAGATGTGGCACATATATACAGTGGAATATTACTCAGCTATAAAAAGAAACAAAACTGAATTATTTGTAGTGAAGTGGATGGACCTAGAGTCTGTCATACAGAGTGAAGTAAGTCAGAAAGGGAAAAACAATACCATATGCTAACACATATACATGGAATCTAAAAAAAATAAAATAAAATGGTACTGATGAACCTAATGGCTGAGCAGGAATAAAGATGCAGATGTAGAGAATGGACTTGAGGATATGGGGAGGGGGAAGGGTAAGCTAGGACAAAGTGAGAGAGTGGAATGGACATATATACACTACCAAATGTAAAATAGGTAGCTCGTGGGAAGCAGCCGCATAGCACAGGGAGATCAGCTTGGTGCTTTGTGACCACCTAGAGGGGTGGGATAGGGAGAATGGGAGGGAGATGCAAGAGGGAGGAGATATGGGGATATATGTATATGTATAGCTGATTCACTTTGTTATAAAGCAGAAACTAATACAACATTGGAAAGCAATTATACTCCAATAAAGATGTAAAAAAATGTTAAATGACTGTTTTATCTTGTCTGTTTTAAATGGAATTAAACATATATCTATGATAAATGTAAGATTGTTATGTGTGTATGTCTATGTGTTTTTTCCAAACATGAATGGGCCATATCATTACTATGATGGCACATAACTCTCTTCCCCATAAAATTAATACTTTCACTGCTATCCAATGGTCCATGCTGATCATTGATAGATCTTATGCCATCCAGAGAGAATTCACAGTGCCCATGCAATGAGAAGGTCTATTTTACTACTCTGATCCATGAAATATCAAACCTGATAGAAGCAGGTGTGTGGATTTCCCCTCAGATTAAATACAGGAGGACTTAGATCCCATTCTTTCACCATCTCTCAACAAACATGACGTTTATTTTGGTTAGACAGATCCCATGGAAGATTGATCTGATGGTCACTTCAATTAGTGATAGTCAAGCAGGATTTCTGGATTCAAAAACTATTTTTATACAAATATCTATTCCTAGAGACCCACCTACAAAAACGAGTTCACTGTCTGCCAGAAGGCAGGTGGATAAATCACATGATCTGTCACCCTCACTTTCTGTGGGCTTTTATTCTATATTTTTAAATGGCATGTTATATTTAAGTAACTCATTCCTTACACACATCTGACTAAAAAATAGGAAAAAAAGTTTAGACAATGATAGCTCCATGAGCGGATGGATTAGGTAGCCACCAGTTGTACATTTTGGAACTACTACTGAAGCCCACCTGATCCACCATATTCTTTTCCTACTGCTTGATGATAATCTGGAGCAGTTAGAAAAACATGTTTAAATGTTGACATTTTTCCCACATTAAGTGAGAGAAATAACACTAAGCCTCATTAGCTGAAACAATCTCAACTCCACATATGACTTTGGGGAAGTCATTTAAGTTCTCAGAATCTTGGAGTTTTGGTCTATAAAACAGAGTATCACCTACTTTGTAGGATTAATCATAATGTGTGCAAAGTATCTGACACAGGGCTTATAACATATTAGGCTTTTAATAAAAGTTAGCTGTTCTTATGATAAATAACTTATGCCTAACTGTGAATTAATTTAAGTCATTTCCTGGGAAAATATTTTCGATTGGAAAGAGGAAAAGAAAGCTTGTGAGGAAAGGATTCACTGGAGATTCTAATGGAAGTTCTAAGGCAGCCTCAAGCCCCAATCCATGGTGGTGAAACCATGGATTTTAGAATCAAACGTCCCAGCATATCTTCCTGGACTAGTTATTTTACCTAAGCCTCAGTTTCTTCTCCTATAAAACAGAGATTATAATAGTCACCTCATTCTTAAGGATTAAATACAATAATGTGTATAAAGCACTTAATGCCTGGCCAATGGTGACTTAATAAATTGGAGCAGTGTTTCCTCATCAGTTAGTGGGGATAAAAGTGAGGACAAGTTTAAGGGAGGCCTGCAAAGACAGACTTTTCTTACTCCACAACGTTTGTCTTGTCTGTCTGTCTAATTAATATGGAGTTTACATAATTTAACTCAATTTATATAATTAGCCAGTGTGTGAAGGTCAACGGTACCAAAAAAATTTCTGGATGTAAACCAACACAACAGCTCAATATATGGAAAGTGTGCTGAAATCTAAATGTGGGTGTGGGGTGGACATAGCACACCATTAGCTGCCTGTGAGTCAGCAATGCAGCACCATTATTTCTTAACTGACAGCTACTGGTGAACATTAACAACCATGCTCTCTGTCTTCAGGATTAGTCATGTTCTGGCTGAAGTCCTTTTGTCTGGCTCAGGCCTCTACATTTTTCAAAAGACTGAAGAAATTAAACTGTACACAGAGACTACTGAGCAAACTTATTAAAGTGAGAGGATCATAAATAATTGGAAAAGAGAAAATTGTGGGGTAACATCTGTCTATGATTTTACAATGACCTTATATGAAAGGCATGCTGGCTCTACTTCTGGTGTTACCATGAGCACCAAAAGAATAAATGAGCCAAACTGTTACAGAATTTAAGTGGGATATTAGGAAAAAAAAAAAAAAAAAAAAAAAAACAACTAGTATAATTGAAGTTTTGAACCTTGTGTCAATTTAGAAAAGAGGCAGAAGGCCAGAGGCGAGATGACTTCTTCCAGTTCGATTGTTCTGTATAAAATTCCTTTAACCCAACCTTGTAACTTTTTATGTTATGGTGTATCATATTAATCTTGACCATTCAAGTGCAAAAATCTAAAGGGACACATAAGTTAAGTGAGCTGACAGAAGCTAATAGTGAGTCATTCATTCAGTGGCCAAGCCAGAAATGGAAATTTCATATCTTTAGCTGAGGAATCTCTTCCTCCATAAGCTTTCCTTGATTATCTACAAGAAGAATTCTACTCCCACTCCAATTAAATATTCTTACAAGATTTTTATTCACCTTTTCACTGGTACTATTTCTCAGTGTCTCAGTCTCATTCCACCCACTGGGTCATGAAACCTTTGCCTTTCACAAATGTGTTTCAAGAAATTCTTCTTTTTCAAGTACATAATTCCAGGTAGCACTCATAATAAAAGATTTGTTAACACCACAGACATTTTATGGACTTTACCAAGTTCTTCATAATGTTGAAGTCACTACCAATCATGTTTCCTATAAAGCTATGCAGTGAATAACTGTCATCCTCCTTAACATAGAAGCCAAAACATAATGGGCTGAAGGGTCTACCAAGTACTCTACTTCTAAAGTCGCTACTATTTTTTCCCTATAAACCAACCTCTTTCCAATCGGTCCGTTCCTCCAGGTTTGTTCTATAGTATCCAACCTTGTGTATACCCTCTACCTATTTCTGAAACTTCCTATAGTATCACACTAGCTTATTCTTACTGTATCTCATTTAAAATACCATTTCCAAAGCAACTCTCCTTTCCTTTGTTTGCACATCTTTTTTTTTTTTTTTTTGCATTACGCGGGCCTCTCACTGCTGTGGCTTCTCCCGTTGCGGAGCACAGGCTCCGGACATGCAGGCTCCCATGGCCATGGCTCACGGGCCCAGCTGCTCCGCGGCACGTGGGATCCTCCCAGACCGGGGCACGAACCCGTGTCCCCCGCATCGGCAGGCGGACTCTCAACCACTGTGCCACCAGGGAAGCCCCCTTTTTGCTTCTTTACCTCATTATTATCTGTTATTCCAACTTCATGTTATCCAATGCTGCTATTTATTTTTCAGATATTTTGGTCTGAGGATGACTGTCCAAAAATAAATTTCCTGGCAGAACATTTGGCTAATTTGGGTAGTCTTTTGATACAATTATTTTCCTTTAATTCTAGGAAATGGAATCCATAAAAATTTAATCTGAGCAAATTCACTAATGGGAGATGGGAATCAAATGAAATGAATAGTTCGAATGTTCACAGAATATCATTTTGTTTTAAATCAAGGTTACCTATCTCCAGCCCAAACTCTCATGGGGACTGATAACTAGGAGGAAAATTATAATTATTTTGCTGCTTTTATGTTCCCTTATATCGTCTGGTAGAGATGCAAATATTCAGGAAATTGTTAAGAACACAGCTCAGAAGACAGCACAGGTGGAGAGTCCAAAAATTAACTCATTACCCAGTTGTTTATCAATCAGGAATTGTGATGATGCTATGCAGAGTATTGACTCAGTAGGAGCCAAGAATCACTGAACTCAGAGCATGATGCTTGGTCAAAATAATGGCACTTACAAGAAGAGATTAACGTCTCTTAAAGCAAAAATTAGGAAGACAAGTCTTCTTTCTAATATAGCTTGTTAAAACATAATTCATATGTATTTATAGCCTCAACACCTACCACCGACTCTGACAAAGAGTATGTGCTTAATAAATGGTTGCTAAATTCATCTAAATTCATTTAAGGGACTAAGAAGCCATGGACCCATAAATTAGCCTGTCCCAATTCTCCTAATTTCTTATAACCTCTAGCATGGAGTCAGTATATTCCTAAAATGGGATATTTAAAAAATAGGACATGTTCCCTTATTCTTCTCCCTACAGGAACCCTGCTCCTAACATGTCCCTTTATTGTCAAGGTCTGTATCTTATCAAGCCCCATAAGATCTGTGGTAATAATGTTCCAAGTGATGATGGAAATTTTGCGTGGCCCTGATTTTTTCACTATAGCATATCCAACGGGTGTCAGGAGCTCCAAAGTCAACCTAAGAACTTGCTCTAGAGCATAGATTTGCAAACATTAGAAGAAGCAGAAACATGGGAGTCCCCTTCTTGGATTCCCTACCCCATCATGGGATTTAAGCCATTAAATCTAGCATCAGTCCAAGCTTTCTCAAACCCTGGGCCTGCCACTTGCTAGTTAAATAATCTTGGCAAAGTTATTACATTTATCCAATTCCCAGTTTCCCCATCTGTAAAATGAGGAATGTAGAATACACATTAGGTTATTTATAAGGAATAAATAAAAGTAATACAAATAAAGTTCTTGGAATTGTGCCTGACATGAATTAAATAAAGAACTTAATAGAATGTGAGGGTCAAGAATATGCTCCACATTCTTAAGGCTGCAGTGCATTGTAGCCCTTCAACTACCCAACACAATGCCCATTCAACAGCCACCTATGGCTACTGAGCAGATGAAATATGGCAAAGAAGAGTGAGGCACTGAGTTTCCAGTTTTATTTAACATTCATTCATTGGAATTTCGGTTTACAAAACCAATCACAGGTTTCAGCTGTCGAAAGCAGTTTCTTTTCATGTTTTTCATGTTGCTGCTTGAAAATTTAAAATTACACGTGTGGCTCTCATCGAATCTCTATTGGAGAGTGCCTGCCAGCAGTTAGATGCACATATTCACCCCCAGTGTTTTCCTTGTACTGGGCACATGCTTTCTCCCTGAACTGAGAATGATGATGTCAAAAACTTAGTTCTTTGGGCTTCTTGGTGGAATTGTGTATTGTGTTTAATAATTGATGAATGAAGAGCAGAAAGACAATGTAAATGAGAGGAGATGCCCAAAATTAGTGACTTAGAAAGGAAAGAAGGTAGAGAAAGAGGAGAGGGATCTAAATCAGATGTAAGTACACAGCTAACAATTTACCACTGCTCTGATCCTCATCCCAAGAATCCAGGAATAAACTCTGTCAGGGTTAACCATGGTGCCCTGTGTCTTTTTACACTTGGTCTGAAGGGTCTGAAGAGAAGGACTTTGTCAGATTTATTCTGAATCATTTTTATAAGACCATAGTGTAGTACACTGAACTCAATTTTATCTACATAATCAGAAAGTGGTCTGGTTTTAACCTCTTCCATGGAAATATGAATTTCAATATAATATATGTGTATGAAAATTTGGAGGCAGCTTAAAAAAAAACTATATATATAAATTCAAGTTATAAGTGCTTTTTGGCCAAAACAGAATATCTATTCAAGATGTTTTAGTAGATAAAACTCTTCTATGGCAAGAATACAAAGAAGCAAACACAAAGAAGATATACAAAACTTGTTCTCTTTAGTGACTCAGCAGAGAAATATGTTTGGGGTAAGGAATAAAAAATGAAACATCAGCATCTTTCAGAGGCAAGCCCTTTCCTCTGTGTACTTTCCTAACAACTGGACCAAGTAGAAATGCTGTACTTTTCCTTACTTCTTGTGTTCTGCCCTTAGTCTGCAGTAGTGTCACTGCCAGAAATGAATTCAACAAAGAAAGCACCAAGAAATCAATTGTCCTGTTCTATAGAACTCATGATTCCCTACTGCTCAGTTCAACCACAGTCATGGGAAAGAACCCACAAAAAACCCCTCCAACTAAAATGCAACATTCCAATCTTTTCCTTTCATATTATAATTACTGAGTTAATGTATTAGGAGGAGAAACAAAAAGAGTATCTGACAGATAGGATATGGTCTGTTTTGGACTTTACTTAAATAAAATATCTAATATTGAAAATCAATGAAAAATACAATCTCTTCCCAGAAAGAGTAGGAAGAGTGCTAGGGTTTGTGAATTCTGAACAGCAGTTAGAGGCACTCGTCATATTCAGCCGTGAAGGGAAAGGGTCTCTATTAATTTACCGAAGCAAGCTGTATTTTCAATAGCTAAAGAACACCTACTGAGCACCTTCAGATCTATGTAGTCTTGGAAGGAGAAATAAATTTAAAATACCATCATTCTAATGACATTTTCAACTTGTAATATAAATGTATGTAAAAGAGATACATTTTTGAGAACTCTCCTGGCACTTACTTTCTCTGCATATTTCATTTTTAACTAATTGAGTAATTGAAAATAGGATATTATTACATATTTGCAAAGAGACTGTCTAATTATTATTTTCCCTCTATTTGGTTTAATATAAACTCATTGCATTTTATTTCCTAAATTTGTGATTGATCTCATGCTTCTATATCTTTGCATTTTGGGGTAAGGCATAAAAAATGAAACATCAGCATCTGTTTAGAATCCTCCCTTATAAAGATCAAATCATAAAATTATTGTCCTTTAAATTATGATTGAGTTAAACTAATTTCTAGGCACATGGGAAATATCCTATGCCTGGAATCAAATTAAGAAAAAAACAAACTTTTAGAAATATTAATAAGTAATCACATTTTTCTATGAAGGGTGGACGTAAGGTTTGTACTTCTGTCCTCTCTCAGAACCTAATCAATTACCACCAAGTTTCCAATGGAGTGATTAGAACCATTTGAAAGCAATCAAGAACAGAAAGGAGAATGTTTTAGGGCACTTCACAATTTTATGCAGAATTATGGCAGACAGCAAAAAGAGCAAGAAATGGAGAGAAATAAAGTGGATTGAAGCCACAAATGACAGACTGTTGAAAGAAAATGAAAAGAAATGAGAAGAGGAAGAAAGAACGATTGCCACAGATATATGGCCGCAAATCCAGAGACACCTGTCACTGGGTCTATGCATATTGCTTGCTGACGTTGTTCTACAGTGTTGCACCCCAAGCACTCATTATTCTCTTCATCTGCTAAAGAGTAGGTGTCAAAATGATAGATGCTAGCTCACTGTATCAACATTTCTCTATAGCCATGAAGCCTTTTATCAACAGAGATAAAGCTGTGCCAGGATAAATTTCTTATCAGAATATGGGCAAGGAAGAGTTCAAAATGATGTTGGACTCAACAGAATTTTATTGTTGCAAGCTCCCTAAAGCAAATAAAAACCACTAAGATATTCTATGCAGAAACTGGAATCCAAATATCATTCTTCCAATCTGTTTGGATTTTTTTGTTGTTGTTTAAGAAAGCAGGGGGAGGAAATGTAGATACAGTACCACTTAAGACAGTGGCAAATGAGAAGCTCTTTTAATTGTTCTGAGCAGTTGCTGAGTGCATGGTTGTTATTTTGGTTGGACTTCTGCCCCCACAAGGGAGCGTAATACTAATTATGGCTATCAGGCTAGAAGCAGAAAGATGAGGGAGAATATGTAGAGACATTTTAACATTGGGATCAGTTGAACTGGGACATAGCTTCCGACAGATATTTCAATCTAAATGAGTCAGATTGCTCTAGGAGATACTAAAAAAGACTATTCTAAAAAATGCTAAAAAAGACTACCCATTTTCTGTTTGGCGGCAAGTCATTTAGCAAACCTTCTATCCATTGCCTATGTCTCTAATTGATTTTTTTTTCTCCAGATTTTAGTATTCAGGTTAGATACATTTATTTTTCCACAACCTTTGAACAATTTATTTATAAGCCATTAGCATGGTTGGTGGTCAAATAAAATTGACAATTGTATGTGGTTATTGAGACCACCCAGTACTGTTTCAAATACGTTAAGCTGGAGGAGAGATGAACAACCTCAAACAGAAATATATAGCCTATTAAAATGATAGATTTTTTCATTTAATTGAACTTCTGTTAAAGTAGAATAGTACAAAAGATACACTCTTTGCCTTGAGGATCTTAGCAGTTGTGAAATCACTGAAAGTTTAAAAAACTTAAATCAGTACAAGAAAGCAAAGCCTTAGATTTCGGTCATACTGTCTAGTGTCTTCAGTCCTATTATTCCATTTCCTGGCTTCTTAGAATCTGGATACCTACAGTCCAAGTGAAAACATATTGTTCTCTTGTATTGGGTCATTGCTCTGAAAGTCATCAATCAACACCTAACATTTGATTGTGTTAAATGTTTCATGTTTGGTGTCATTCCTTTGTCCTCCAATTTATCCTGTTTGAAACAGTACTGGATAAGCTTCCTTTTTTATTATTATTATCAATGGTAGGGGTAGGGGACAGAGGAAGGGAGGAGGCATTCTATCTACAGCAAGTAAGCAGCCTGCTGAAACTCATTAACTGATTCTTACAAAACTAGGGGGATTGGAAAAGAAAAGCTAGAAGAAAAGAAAATGGGTTGGGGATAGCTTACCAATGCCCCCGTAAACCAGCACCATCTCTCACAGTTTATTAAATACATGAGTGCATTATGCTGTATCTTAGAGGTGAAAAGAGAGTAAGTGGCTCCTTTCCCAGAACCTTGTTAACACTTTCAGGCCACGGACGATTTCATTTAGCATATTACCTCTTCAAAGTAATATCTCTGTAATCAAATTACCCTCCAGAAAGGAACTATGTACTTACTCTTCACAGTATGATCACAGCTATCAACTTTAACCACACGTATACAGGTGATTCCTCCTCCTCATTCATATTTAAAGGACTAGACTTTGCATGATATTCTTTCCTACACCCTACTATCCTCTAAGTACCTGTAATAATCGCTGTCATTTACTGAGCAACCACTATGGCTCACATTTTTCATGAATTATCTTAATCTTCATAACTGCCTCATAATATGAGTTTCAGCCACATTTTATAAATAGATGAGAATACTGAGATTCAAAAAGATTATATAAATTTGTCAAGGTCACACCATTTGATAAGAGTACAGCCTAATGAATGTTTCTCCCACCCATTTAATTCCTTGGTTCCTATGTTTATCTAGAAAAAAATAATTTAGCCATACACAGATTGTTCATCCAAAATGTATGTGATCATTTTTTAAGAAGAAATGAACAACTAAAAACTCCATAAAACATTTTACCTCCAAAGTCTTAAAGTACATGAGTTACTTATTGGGAATCCACTATTCAGCATAATCTTCAAAAGTCTGTTTGCGGGGCAAGATTATACTTTCTCCTCTGTTACAGTGGCAGATAGTAGATGCTCAATAAATATGTTATGAATGAATGGATACTGGAACACCTTTCACTGACAAGAAAAAGACAATGCTCTAAGATGTTACAGATGTTTACTCTAATAAAAGAGTAACTCTGTTTTGCCCAAATCTAGGAATTATAGAGGTAATCAGCCTAGAAGGAAAACATAAGAA
Organism: Kogia breviceps; assembly: GCF_026419965.1. Lineage (NCBI taxonomy): Eukaryota > Metazoa > Chordata > Mammalia > Artiodactyla > Physeteridae > Kogia > Kogia breviceps. Next base: position 23,640,392 of record NC_081312.1, read on the forward strand.
AATCCAAATTATAAGTAGGTATCTAGACCTCAACAGGAAGCTGACCATACACTGTACTATGATGCTAATTATTTGAGCAAATGACTACTCTGAAATGCAAAGCACTTACTTTCCCACAATCTCTACCCAGAGGGAAACTACACACAAAATAGCTCTGTAGAGAACCATTCTTGCAAGCCAGTTACTTAAAAACTGGCAAAAACAGTTACCCCTACCCTTACTCTGAAGGTGACTTCCACAAAGCAGAAAAATGGAAGAATACTTAATTTCTTTACAAAGCTACTAGAATTAAAGAGAACAAATACGCATTTGAAGAGCTGTGTCTGTGCTACCTAAAACCAAAATACTCAATAAATGAAAACAGGCATTTGGCATTTTCCATTACAGAAACTAATACAAATGTTCTCCCACTGAGGTTAACACAATTATGAAAAGAATTATGCTCTAAACATATGCAGCTATTTAACTTGAGGCCACAAATCAAGGTGGTATATTCAGTATACATAAGTGTATCACAGGAATTGTAACTGTAGCCTCCTCTCATCTCGCATTAACTTCTGCATCCAAATGACATTTTTCCTTTTGCCCTATTTGAAGAAAATCACAATATAACTTTTTCTCTCTTAAGTCACATCCTAAGGATGTGAGAATAAAGAAGAGGATTATAGTGACTGGCCTTCCCACAGACTCATGGCAGGAGATAATGGTCAGATGGACAGTTCAGAAAAGAGTACGATGGGAGGCTTTTGGGAAGGAGCTCATTCAAATAATCCTAGAAAAAAACAGAATAAACATCATTTATGTGACACCAAAATGCCCAAAAGATACTGCCACTTCTTTTAGTAGTTTCTTCTAACGGCCTTTGGCTCTTTTTGAGCTTAATTTGAGTATTCAGGGACAACACTTCCCATTACTTTGGTTTAATTTGAAGGAAATGCCGAGGCTTGGCTTGCAGAAGATGAAAGTACCAGGGCTCACTTCCCAGAGGCCTTTGCTCATTTTAAGAATAACTGCTGTGCTATGCATAGTTGATGCCCAAATGACTATCACACAGTACCCTGTATATCTGAGAACCGAGTAAACACTTCAAAACCGAGGCACAAACTGACTTCAAAACCCACTGCTCCATGGCACTAACCTCCAGCCTCCCTTAGTGTGGCGGAGACGTTCCCATGGAAACTGAGCAAGGGAAGGAGAGCAAGGACCAGAGGACAAGAGATGAAATACCACTAACATAACAAACAAACAAAACAGGAAAATCCTAACACAGAGGATGCAAAGTTAAACACATGACGTGTGTCAATTATACGGGTAACATTCACGACTGTGGTGACGCATTGGGTTAAAATGTTCATTTTAACTCTCTGGTATCCTTCTAAAGATTCATTTTTTAGGGAAATAAACTGCCAGCACTTTCTTTTTCTTCAATCCTAAAAAGGAAGAAAGTGCAATTCTCAGAAATATCAAGCTGAGGAAATTGGACCTAATTTAATAACTTTAGGGAAAAATGCTCTTTAGCTGAAAGCGTAGAGGATCTCAATAGTCTGATGACATAGCCTTCTTGAAGAAGTCCTAAGGTGGGCCAGCTAGGAGTCAACAGTAAGTATTCAAAAGAAGAGACCAGTGGATTGAATAGGTGTTAGAACCACTATAAAGAGCCACAGAGAGGGTACCAATCTAACAGATACCCTGCCCTCGTTCCCTCGAGAGTCATTTGGTTGACCATCTACACATCAGTTTCCCAAGGACCAGAGGAACAGTATACTTGACTTTAAAAGTTCACATCAGGTTAGCAGGAGATATGCATATCTCTTCTGTCATTGCTTCCATATTTCATGCTAATAAGTAGTATCAAAATTAAGGTGACTAACCCTCCCATTTTTCCCAGGAGTGAGAGTTGCCCCAGGACAAGGAACTTTCAGTGCTAAAATTGTGACAGTCCTAGGAAAATTGGGATGATTGGTCACCCTAAGATTGACCAAACTCAACCTAGTTCAAATGTCTGTTTGTTTGTTTGCTTTCCTTTTTAGGGGAATGGAAGTTAACATTTTCCTTAAAGATTTTTAAAAGACCTTTGCAACAAATCACAAATATCCTCAAAGTAGAAAGATATCCATAATTGCAGCTACTGCCTTCAGTAACTAAACTGAAATTGGTTATGCAGAAGGGAAGACGATAATAGGGAGTACTGACTGCAAGATTTTCTTGTTGAAAAGTCTTTCATATTATTTAATAGAAACATTCATAACGTTCCATTCACAATGTTCTGCAAAAGTCAATGATAGTAACATTCACTCTTTATATTTCAGACTTTCCCCAAAAGCTCAGGTCCACAACTATTTCAGAACCAGCTGCATTAAATATCACAGCCATATACAATTAGGAATTAATGCCTTTTATGGCATCTTTCAACACATTCACTTATCGAATTGAACACATCACCAGGAGCTTTGGTTGAATTGGGGAAGGGGGTGGATAGAGACCACCAAAATAGGCAAAGATTATAATCCAATAACAGATGCATTATGCCTAAAATAAATAAAAACAGATGTTAATGGATGTTTTCCCTATCAACGTTGTTTCACCTTCTGCAATTATTTTAAGTGAAGTGAGATTGTAAATGGATTTAAACACTCTCTTTCGAACACAATTTCAAAGACATGAGCATGCAGCATCCAGGCATGACACTGTAGGCTGAACTGGGGAGCTGGGGAAAAGTTCTGCGTTCCAGGGAAATCAAGAGCTTTAGAACAACACAGCTGGCAGCATTAAAAACAGTAGCAAAGGGCTTTCCTGGTAGCACAGTGGTTGAGAATCCGCCTGCCGATGCAGGAGACACGGGTTCGTGCCCCGGTCCGGGAAGATCCCACATGCCGCAGAGCGGCTGGGCCCGTGAGCCATGGCCGCTGGGCCTGCGTGTCTGGAGCCTGTGCTCCGCAACGGGAGAGGCCACAACAGTGAGAGGCCCGCGTACTGCAAAAAAAAAAAAAAAGCAAAAATCGGGCTCTCATGGCTCCAGTCACGAAGAACGGTGCCTGCATGAATAACACACCCCCAAACATAAATGGCAAGAGGAAGTAAGTATTAAGGTGACCTTTTCTTTGAAATGGTAGGAGGTAGCAAAGAAGGCTGCATTTAATCAGGTCACCTTGGTTTGATATTAGGATGATTTAATAAAAGGTAGATTTCACCTAATTTAGTCTTTTAAAAGACTAACTCTTCATTGTTAGACTATGCTATGGAGAAAAAGTAGGGCTGTATATGACTAATAAGGACAAAAATATTACCAAAACACATCACAAATAATAATCTAATCATTTAGTTTTATTTTTCCGTATTCTCATTGAGACTTCATATTATACAACACTTATAACAGTCAATTATAGCATATATAAGGGAAAAGACTTTGATTTACATTACCATATTTGACCTCATTTCCTTTACTCGGGTGTGCATGAGAGATTTTAGCCACTGTAAATTTCTATTTATGGTCAAGAGAAGAAACAGAAGAGACATGAGATGGGTCATCTGAGTCCTGAGTGAACAGAATAGAAAGGCCTATTTGAGAAAGGAGGATAGAAGGGCAGAATATACCAGAGAATTTATAGAGAGAATAACAATATCATATACATACAAGTGAAGAAAATAACCAATATTTATTTTGGTGTTATTTTTTCTTTTGAACTATGATAAGGGCTTTAATAACAGCCATAAAAATAACAAGAATAATGGTGAATTACTAAGTGCTAGAGTCCCACTCTGCCCAGGACTGAGGGTTTTTCAGGATACAGAACTTTAAGTGCTAAAACCTGCACAGTCTTCTACAGTAGCTGCAAGGATGAAATGGGGTAACCAACACAAAATACTTAGCACTGTGCCTGGCACAGAGAGAGGGGTCACCTGTCCCAGTTTGCATGACCCTGCCCTGGTTTTAGCACTGAAAATCCCACATCCTGGGAACTGAGTTTCTACGTGCACTAACTCAGCTAACATTCACAGCAGCCCTGGGAGGTAGAAACGTGTACTAGTGTTACTCCATATTACAGATGGCACAAAAGAAGCCTAGATATTTTAAGTAACCGCTCATGGTGGCACAGATCAGCGTGTGGCTGAACAGCGACTGGAATTGAACAGCCTAACTCCCACCAAGACTGCAGAGCTCCCCACGGCATTATATTGCCTCCCAGTTAAGTCTTGTTAGTGTCAGAAGAAAGAGAACCAGACGTAGAAGGGGTCTACAACACCCAGCTAGCATACAGGTATCTTTGTTACCATTAGATGGTAGATTGGTATCAATAGATAATAACAGTAAATTCTAAGGAACTCAACTGTGGAAGCTGAAGGTGCCTTAATTTGTTGAGGGCATCAGTGCCACTAGAAGTTCAGAAACAATTTTGAGCTTTCATATTCCCCTCCTCCTAGGTTTACCTTTTATCTACTCTGACTAGGGTTTTAACTAGGGTTGTAACTAGGCATAGTGTAATGTGGCTAGCAGTGGAAAAGAAGTTAATTGATGGGATTGTGAAATGCAAAGGAGGAGAGGGAGAGATAGAGGAAGGAAGCAAGGGAGAAAGGAAGAAAGGGAAGAAGGAAGGAAAGAAGGAAGGAAGGAGGGAAGAAGCCTAGGAATGGGGAGGAGTAGTCACATTTTATCTACAAATACGGCACAGTAGATTGATTCCTTATAGTTAATCATTGATGATTTATTCATAATCAGTACCCAAATCCAGCCAATCTAGATTAAAAGCGTTCTCTTTTAGCTAATAATTAAAACTGTGTCACTCTCCTTTGGCAAATAATCTGACTCCTAAGGCCAAATCCATAAAAAAAATCCATTAAAAATGTGTCTATGCTTATTGACCTGACTCTGCAAGTTTGATCATTACAGACCAACAACAATCATCTATATCTTGGGCAAGATCTGTATTTGGGAAGCAGAAGCCAAGTATCACCATGCATCTCTCCCATGCCCCACATGTCAGTACCCACCACTGTATAGTGTCAGTACGACACTCTACAGTGTCGTATACAATTAAGACACTTAGAAGAATGTTCTTTGGAGACACAACACAATTTTGTGTTGCTACGTTATTTCTAAACCAATAAATGAGGACACACTTGAGTGATTAGAAAAATAAAATGATATAGTATAAAAATTATAAAGATTTTCCCACAGTGTTTTAACAATCCAGGTTTATTCTTTATCTTTATCAACTGTATTAAAGAATAAGATGAACATAATTAGTGAGGATTGTTACCATTTATTGAGTGCCTTCCATTTCACAAGCACTGGGAGAAATGATGACTGGCGTGGTGTGTGTGTGTGTGTTTACACGTGTCCATACATGTGGGACAGGAGGTATTCTTACACAAAGGGCTGGATAAAGGATTAGAAAGAATCCGCCTTCTGCTGTGACCCAGTAACTTCTCAGGTTTTATGGACTGAAAAATTTTGAAAATACTCATCTATTTTTTAAAATGTGGGGGGTTTTTTTGGTGACACATTTCTAGTGTTTTGGAAGAATAACACTTATTGGATATTAGTTGTCTAATCCCTTCTATTTACTAAATGTTTAGTCTTATTGACATTGTTTTTAACGCACAATGTTTACCAGTGTATTCTAAATTTCCAAAGTGTTCTATTTTATAGTTTATTTCCTTGAAGAAACCTCATCACAAGTCATTTCATGGAAATGGACTTCTATTGTTTATGCTGCATCTCATTAAGGTTTTACTTCTATCTTTTAAATTTCCTTCTGAGATTAAACATTTGACTTTTATGAGGGCACTGAAAGAACAAGAATGGGCCACTTTCATTTTGGGTCTGAAAACATCATAATCTTGCAATTTATTTGGGATAAGTGTTGCCAAAAGCTGTTTTAGCTGTTTATAGAAACCAACAGAAAGTCTGCACATTCTGAAAAGTCTCTATAAAATGTGTCAGTTTCACCCATTGTCCTATCAAAGCTGATGATCAAATTTACTCCCTAATTATAAACTTGTACTCCTCACAACATGAGGAATGGAGGATTCTGAGAAGCAAATCAATCACATAAAGGTCACTCTAAGCAAAAGTAATGAAAATGACTAAAGACCCCAGATCATAAGATAAAATGGTGAGCAAAAACAGTTGCCTGCTGATACCCAAGTGTCGATCATAAGAACATGTGGTAATTAAATTAGGAAATGTATGCCAAGCATGTAGCAATGTATCTGGACTATAGTAAGTAGCCAACAAACAGTAGCTTTCATCATTATGCTTACTAATAATAGCAATATTTCATGTTTTCTTGGATAGTACACTGGGCCTCAAGTCCTTAGATGGGTTAAAATATTGCTTCTCATTTTTTATTTACGAGACATGATGCAATTGCTTAAAACCTTCATTCCTAAACTACACAACCAAAGGAAAATCAAAAACAAAAACAAAAAAGTCTGTCTTACAGGATTGTTCTGAACATGAAATTGTTAAGTGAAGATAGGAAATGAAGGGAAGGAGGAAGTAAAGGAGAAAGAGACGGCACCCAAAACATCCATTCCCATTAACAGTACTCAAAGAATGTCCATTGTACCTAAAATAGAAGGAAAAGATAAACAGAATTTTCCATATTCAGAACATGTTTTTCTATTGGAATGAAGCAAAAAAATATAATAACTTGAGAGCTATCAATTATTCTATGTAATAAACCTATATTAAGAATTGACCTAAAATATTAACCTTTGATGAACTTTCTCCCAAAAGACAAAGAAACAAACAAATGAAACAAAACAAAACAAAACAAAAAACACTGTTCTCTTGGATTGGTTCTCAGGAGGTGAGGTTTTTAAAATTTATTTTTCAAATTAATTAAATCAGTATTGCTATACTTGTTTGATCACAAATATTATATAACCTAGTCACTAGAAATAGCTACCTTTCATTTATTTATTTATTTATTTATTATTATTATTTTTTTAAGTTTTTTTTTTTTTTTTTGATGTGGACCATTTTTAAAGTATTTATTGAATTTGTTAACAATATTGCTTCTGCTTTATGCTTTAGATTTTGGCCACGAGGCATGTGGGATCTTAGCTCCCCAACCAGGGATCAAACCCACACCCCCTGCATTGGAAGGCAAAGTCTTAACCACTGGGCTGCCAGGAAAACCTGCTACCTTTTATTTAGTACTTACCATAAACCAACATTGTTAAGTGCTTTTACATGCATTCTCTCAATTAACTGTCATAATAATATTTTTAAGGTAGGTAATCCTATCCCCATTTTATAGATTGAAAAACAACAACAACAACAAAAAAAGCTAGTAAGTGATAGTGCCAGAAGTTGAGTAAATAACTTTGGTCCAAGAGGTGATATAGAGAGTATTATATAGGTTAAAGATACAGACTCTAGAATCAAACTGAGTTCAAATCTTCATCTTCTGATCTTGGGCGAGTTGTTTATTCTTCTCTCTGGTCCTTAGTTATGTTGTCTATAAAATGGGGAAAATAATAGTGCCCACTTCACAGGTTTGTTTTTAGGTTTAAATCCAATTCCATGCAAAGCGCTTGGAAGAGTTCATGGCCTATAGTCAGCCCTAGATACATCTTGGCTGTTATTAGCAGTCTAGCTCTGAAATCTTTACTCCTTTTTAACTTTCTCTCCAAAGGTACAAATTGCTAGGCCATTGTATAGCCAAGTAGAGGGACTCCTAGGATTCTTTTAACACGAGCTTCAAGAATCCATACAATGCTTCCAAACATTTTCTCTCAATTGATCCTAATTCTGCCCAAGGCTGTGCAACTATTAGGAGAAAAAACTAGACCTTGGCCCTGGGACTTCAGGCTCAAGATGCTATGATCTTTCTCCTGATAAAAGAAAGAATTCTGGAGTTTGTTTTTTGGCTCTGTGTAGTAACACAGCACTAAATAACTGGATGAAAGAGTGTAACGTTTAGTTACACATCCAGATGTCTCACCCGGTGTGAGAACAAACATCTGGCTGATGAACAGGATAATGCATTTTTTTTACCCTGACATTGGGCAATGTGTCAAGTACGATTGATGTGAAACAGAAGAAAGGAAAGCATACAGAAGGGGCTGCTAACAAGAAGAATACTCTGTTAAATAAAAGATGGCATGGACTTTGCTATCATCACCTGTACCAGCAATTTATTTGTAACCAACATCAATAACCCTACTGGGGAATACAATCTCGCTTAACTTGTTCTACCATGTTGACACCTCTAACTCAGAAATGTAATTTAAAATAAAGATTCATGGAGCTAATATCCTTCTTGCTTCAGACTATTAAAGCTCCTATTGTTCTCACACCTTGGAGGTGGGTGAGAGTCCGCATGCATAAATGAACACATAGTTGATAGACTGCTGGATATAAATATTACCCAGCTTTTAGTGAGATATGGATACCTGTAAAATACAAAGTTAAAATATATACTCTGCATAAAATGCCTTATGATAAAAAAGTAGTCATGATGGGTGCTTTTTCTATAACCCTAAACATACTGTGACTTTCCTGGGGAGGTAATAATAGAACCAATCACACCAATGATTATCATGTTATTATAGCTAGAGCTGGTGAGCACTTACTTGCCCTGTTCCAGGTATTTTGCTAGGCATGTGTAATATCAACCCTAGGAGGTAGTATTTTTTTTTTTTTTGGTAGTATTCTTAGTATCTCATTTTGTAGATAAGGAAACTGAGGCTAAGAGCTATTAAGTGACTTGACCATTTTCTCATATTTATCACGACTTTATATTTCCAATTTCCAACTTATAAAAAGGTTCAGTCAAGGGCCAAGTACACACATGGGTTGAAAAGGAGTTACACTGAATGTGAAAGAATCTTAGAATTTTAAGCCTGCTGGGGATCTTTAAAGAGTAGTTGATCCAACACTGACATTTAGGGATGATAAAACCAAGGCTCATGAGGTCATGATTTGTCTAAGATTATACATTTTGCCAGAATGAGAACAAGAGATTCCCACCATGAGTTTCATTTCTCTCTGCCAACACATTATTTCATAAACATCCAGTGAAATGCAAATGACCTTTCCACAAGTGAAGAGATCCACTATAACTCATTGTTACATTATCAACGATTAGTTGGTCAGACAGACCAGGCAGGATTTGATGGAGAAATCTGATGCCTGAGAGGCTGTTAGGGAAGGCAGCAGGGACCATGTCTTAAGAGTATCAGTCCTGGGTTGGAGTCCTGGCTCCAGCATTTATTGCTAGATAACACTGGGCAAGTAACTTAACCTCCTTAAGCCTCAGTTTCTTCTTCTGTAAATCGAAGATAATAATATCATTAATGTCAAACAGTTGATGTGAGTATAACACAAAGAGTTGTGTGCAGCACAAGGTGTCTCTCAAGTGCTCGATTAATGCTGACATTCATCCTTGCTCCTGGGGAGGAAGGCACAGAGGGAGTTCTGGGAAGCCAGAGGACTCCATGAAATGTCCAAGATGAAGGAGAGATTCATGGAACCAAAGAAAGGTGCCTCTGACTTCTTACCATATGGCTCAGGGTTAGCCCTGATTCTAAACTCTACTTCTGTACTCATCCATAATTGAACATTTTAACATCCAGAGGAACCAAGGAAATGGGTTTCAACTGTCATTACCAAAAAAACCCTACAAAACACACATCCTTTCCACCAGCAAGCATCAGAGATTGATCTGTGCTATGACACACAGGTACACAACCTGGGGTATGCAGAATAGGTAGTTTATAGACTTCAATATAAAATGACAAACCTGATGGATCACTTTTGGTCCAGATGCAAGCTAGTCCAGGATAAATCTCCATGATAGATTTCCTTTGCCATTTTATAATTCAAACACCAGAGTCCCACAGTACAACCGATGCTAGCTGACTGAATTCCCCATAAACTGTAGTTCCTCACCCTTGGGCTACTTAACATTCAGAATCAGTCTTATCAAGGATTGTGCCTTGGTCTCATCACTACAATAAAAAAGGGTTCCTTTTTCAAAGATATATATGGAAATCAATTCCCTCAATCAGCATGCACTTGAATCTTTGATTATAAAATGCTTTGATATAACTCTGCTTGGTTTCTAAATTTCTTTGGATTCTAGATTCCAAAGTTCAATGAAAACAGTTAATGTGACTCGTGTAGATTTTAGCATCCTGGTGTTTGGGAAAGCTTCTATATAGTTTAATATGAAATGTTAGTCATAATTCACGGGCTGTGTTAGTTTGCTAGGGCTGTCATAACAAAGTAACACAAATTCAGTGCCTTAAACAATAGAAATTTATTGTCTCACAGGTCTACAGGCCAGATGTCCAAAAACAAGGTGGTGATAGGGTTGGCTCCTTCTGAGGGTTATGAGGGAAAGATGTGTTCCAGGCATCTCTCCTGGACTTGTAGATGGCTATCTTATTCCTGTGTCTCTTCACATTGCCTTTTCTCTATGCATAACTGTACCCAGATTTCTTCTTCTTATAAGGACACCAGTCCTGTTGGATTCAGTCCTACCCTAATGACCTCATTTTAACTTGATTCCCTCTATAAAGACCTTACCTTCAAATAAGGTCACATTATGAATGACTAGAATAGGATTTCAACATATAAATTTTGGTGGGGTGAAGTATACAATTCAACCTATAACATGGGTCTTCAGAGTAAGAGACTGAAAAGTATTTGCATTCCTTTCTTCTTACTTTATTTTTTCCCCCTGAAGTCCATCCTGCTTTCTGGAAACAGGTCCATTCCTGAAGCACCCCTGTGGTGTTTCACTACATGGTATTCATTGAAATTGTGTCTATAATAATGTGGACTTTTTATGATTCCAGAGACCTCACTTTTTTGTACTTTTAAAAACTTGATCCTTTTATCACATCCTGTCTGACATAGATACCTCTAGACTGCTGGAGAAATTGCAGCATAGAAATTAAAACCTGGCACAAGGTAACTGCTGAAAAGTACATGTGTTAAGAAAAATTACATCTGTACTATGCTCTCAGAAATCCATAAAGCAATTTATTCCCTCCACTTTTCATGGCAATCTGTGCTAATTTAGATAATGATAACTAATGATTTGCCACATCAAAAGATGGAAATAAATCCATAAACATTGACCTTATTGATCAACCATTTTCAATTAAATTAAAGGCAGCACTGATCAACTCCATTGGGGTAGTGACAGAAGAAAGAACATTGTCTCCTAAGGCTGTTTGATAAGAGAAATCACCTTTTGAAATGTGATGCAAAACATAGTGGACCTGAGCACAAAAAACTACAGTAATTGATAATACAGAAATTTAAGCTATTCAATATACTTCCTTGGTGCAAACTTAAAAATTACAATCACTTCCCAGTGATATCATAATCCTGGCTCATTTCCATATTGTGGTAATTGCCCTACTCTAAGTGATAAATTAAGAAGATTAACTATAGAACTAACTACCAAAAATGTACCTAATTTAAGAAATTCCAGCTCTCTATTATCTATTCTTTATCCAAACGAAATTAAAATACCTATCTGTGATTTGACTGGTAATAAAACATTAGGGAAAAAAAATTCTACTTTTGTCACAGAGTTGAATAAGAATCAACTAATAGTTTCAAATCCAAAACAGCATTTTCTCATGGATGGGTGAGTCCAGTATACTAGAATGATCTTGCAGCTTTGTTGACAATGATGGAAATACTGCAGTGAATCCTCTCTTGGCAGGACGCTGGCATTTGAAGGATTAATGGAACAAGGAAGCACAAAGGTTATGTAAAGCTTAAAAGGCCATGAAAGGAGAAAAATTAATTAGAAAATTATATATTAAGGTTTAATTCAAATAATATGCTCAGAAATGGACTAGGACCTGAGTGAGTCAAATTTCAACATCATTTCACTTTCAAAAGTTATTTGTGAATGGTCTTAAAGGGAGAAAAAAGGCTCAAGAATGCCTTTGACATACTTCTAAACCTTCCTGGGGTGGATGTGATATTTTTAGCAAGTATGAATCAAGACTTGCAATCCTTTGTTCACCAACGCTTCCTATCAGCATTTCTGTGTCAACATCAAGGAGGTTTCAAGTGCTACTGAAAAGGAAAATGTTGCCTCATTCTAAAAACCATTCCAGATAATTGCTGAAAACCCAAGGAAAGTGACACTGAATAATCACTTCATCACACAGCTTAATGAGGTCTTTTCTGAAACTTGATCAAATTAATACTTTGTTAAGACATTAAGTACTATTTCTTTTTCCTTTTAATTTAATTTTTAAAACTTCTCCAAATTTAAAAAAAAATGTCCTCTCAGAAACTTTAAAAATATTTGCAAGAATTTTTTATTTCTTTTTCAATCCCAAAGAAATTTATCCTGTATTTTCTGATCAGAGTAGAGGTAAAGGTCGTGGAAAAAGTCATGGACGTCACCCCCTTCCTTCCCAGAATCTATTAAAATATTATCTAACCTCAAGATGCTTACTCCAACTGGTGCAACTACTCAAAATATTGACTAAATAATCCAGGTCTGGATGCTTTTACATTTGTCTAAGATCCTGTGGCATTTTCAGTACGTGTATTTATTGTCATGTTATTGAGACTGTTATATACAACGTGCAATATTAAAATGTTGGGGGTAGGGTGATAAACAAGACAGACAGACACACAGACCTCATGGACTGAACTTTCCACTGACATTGGGTAAGACAAATGATACCCACATAAATATGTTAAATAAGATATTTTTAGACAGGGCAGTCAAGAAACATTTTCTTTGCTGAGGTGATACGGAAGTGAAATCTGAATGATGAGAAGGAACCATCCACCCAAACATATAGGAAAAGCACATTTCATACAGAAATAATGGCAAATTTTCTATGTTGCCTTCAAAGAACAGGAAGGTTGGAGAGAGCTTCAAGATGGCAGAAGAGTAAGACGTGGAGATCACCTTCCTCCCCACAAATACATCAGAAATACATCTACATGTGGAACAGCTCCTACAGAACACCTACTGAACGCTGGCAGAAGACCTCAGGCCTCCCAAAAGGCAAGAAACTCCCCACATACCTGGGTAGGGCAAAAGAAAAAAGAAAATAAAGAGACAAAGAATAGGGACGGGACCTGCACCAGTGGGAGGGAGCTTCAAAGAAGGAAAGGTTTCCACACACTAGAAGCTGCTTCTTGGGCAGAGATTCCGGGTGGCGGAGGGGGGAAGCTTCGGAGCCGCAGAGGAGAGTACAGTAACAGGGGTGCGGAGGGCAAAGCGGAGAGATTCCCGCACAGAGGATCGGTGCCGACCAGAACTCACCAGCCCAAGACACTTGTATGCTCACCCGCTGGGACGGGCGGGGGCTGGGAGCTGAGCCTCGGGCTTTGGTCGGAAGCCGGGAGAGGACTGGGGTTGGCGGCGTAAACACAGCCTGAAGGGGGCTAGTGCGCCATGGCTACCCGGGGCGGGGGAGGCCGGGAAAAAGTCTGGAGCTCCCGAAGAGGCAAGAGACTTTTTCTTGCCTCTTTGTTTCCTGGTGCTCGAGGAGAGGGGATTAAGCGCACCACATAAAGGAGCTCCAGAGACGGGCGTGAGCCGTGGCTATCAGCGCGGACCTCAGAGACGGGCATGAGACGCTAAGGCTGCTGCTGCCACCACCAAGAGGCCTGTGTGCGAGCACAGGTCACTCTCCACACCTCCCCCAACCCGGGAGCCTGTGCAGCCTGCCGCCACCAGGGTCCCGGGATCCAGGGACAACTTCCCCGGGAGAACGCGCGGTGCGCCACAGGCTGGTGCAACATCACACCGGCCTCTGCCGCCGCAGGCTCACCCTGCATCCGTGCCCCGCCCTCCCCCGGCCCGAGTGAGCCAGAGCCCCCGAATCAGCGGCTCCTTTAACCTCGTCCTAAGTGAAGAACAGACACCCTCAGGCAACCTACACGCAGAGGAGAGGCCAAATCCAAAGCTGAACCCCAGGAGCTGTGCAAACAAAGAAGAGAAAGGGAAATCTCTCCCAGCAGCCTCAGAAGCAGCGCATTAAATCTCCACAATCAACTTGATGTACCCTGCATCTGTGGAATACCTGAATAGACAACGAATCATCCCAAACTGAGGAGGTGGACTTTGGGAGCAACTATATATATATATATGTATTTTTTTTTCTTCCCTTTTTCTCTTTTTCTGAGTGTGTATGTGTATGCTTTTGTGTGTGATTTTGTCTGTATAGCTTTGCTTTTACCATTTGTCCTAGGGTTCTGTCTGTACTTTTTTTTTTTTTAAGTATAGTTTTTAGCACTTGTTATCATTGGTGAATTTCCTTTTTGGTTTGGTTGCTCTCTTCTTTCTTTCTCTCTTTTTTTAAATTACTTTTTTAAAATGTTTTTTAATAAGTATTTTTTATTTTAGTAACTTTATTTTATTTTATTTTACCTTCTTCTTTCTTTCTTTCCTTTTTTTCTCCCTTTTATTCTGAGCCATGTGGATGACAGGCTCTTGGTGCTCCAGCCAGGCATTAGGGCTGTGCCTCTGAGATGGGAGAGTCAAGACAGGACACTGGTCGACAAAAGACCTGACAGCTCCAGGTAATATCAAATGGCAAAAATATCCCAGAGATTTCCATCTCAATGCCAAGTCCCAGCTCCACTCAACGACCAGCAAGCTACAGTGCTGGACACCCTATGCCAAACAACTAGCAAGATAAGAACAAAACCCCATCCATTAGCAGAGAGGCTGCCTAAACCCATAATAAAGCCACAGACACCACAAAACACACCACCAGACGTGGACCTGCCCATCAGAAAGAAAAGATCCAGCCTTATCCATCAGAACACAGGCACTAGTCCCCTCCACCAGGAAGCCTACACAACCGACTGGACCAAGCTTAGCCACTGGGGACAGACACTACAAACAACAGGAACTATGAACCTGCATCCTACGAAAAGGAGTGCCAAACACAGTAAGTTCAGCAAAATGAGAAGACAGAGAAACACACAGCAGATGAAGGAGCAAGGGAAAAACCCACCAGACCTAACAAATGAAGAGGAAATAGGCAGTCTACCTGAAAAAGAATTCAGAATAATGATAGTAAAGATGACCCAAAATCTAGGAAATAGAATGGAGAAAATACAAGAAACGTTTAACAAGGACCTAGAAGAACTAAAGAGCAAACAAACAGTGATGAACAGCACAATAAAGGAAATTCAAATTTCTCTAGAAGGGATCAATAGCAGAATAACTGAGGCAGAAGGATGGAGAAGTGACCTGGAAGATAAAATAGTGGAAATAACTACTGCAGAGCAGAATAAAGAAAAAAGAATGAAAAGAATTGAGGACAGTCTCAGAGACCTCTGGGACAATGTTAAACACACTAACATTCGAATTATAAGGGTCCCAGAAGACAAAGAGAAAAAGAAAGGGACTGAGAAAATATTTGAAGAGATTATATTTGAAAACTTCCCTAATATGGAAAAGGAATAGCTAATCAAGTCCAGGAAGCACAGAGAGTGTCATACAGGAAATCCAAGGAGAAACACAACACGCAAGACATGTATTAATCAAACTTTCAAAGAGTAAATACAAAGAAAAAATATTAAAAGCAGCGAGGGAAAAACGACAAATAACACATAAAGGAATCCCCATAAGGTTAACAGCTGATCTTTCAGCAGAAACTCTGCAAGCCAGAAGGCCAGAAGGGAGTGGCAGGACATATTTAAAGTGATGAAGGAGAAAAACCTACAACCAAGATGACTCTACCCAGCAAAGATCTCATTCAGATTTGACGGAGAAATTAAAATCTTTACACACAAGCAAAAGCTAAGAGAATTCAGCACCACCAAACCAGCTTCACAACAAATGCTAAAGGAACTTCTCTAGGCAGGAAACACAAGAGAAGGAAAAAACCTACAATAATAAACCCCAAACAATTAAGAAAATGGTAATAGAAACATATGTATCAATAATTACCTTAAATGTAAATGGATTAAATGCTCCCACCAAAAGACTTAGACTGGCTGAATGGATACAAAAACAAGACCCATATATATGCTGTCTATAGGAGACCCACATGAGATATAGGGACACATACAGACTGAAAGTGAGGGGATGGAAAAAGATACTCCATGCAAATAGAAATCACACGAAAGCTGGAGTAGCAATTCTCCTATCAGACAAAATAGACTTTAAAATAAAAACTATTACAAGAGACAAAGAATGACACTACATAATGATCAAGGGATCAATCCAAGAAGAAGATATAACAATTGTAAATATTTATGCACACAACATAGGAGCACCTCAATACATAAGGCATATACTAACAGCCATAAAAGGGGAAACCGACAGTAACACAATCATAGTAGGGGACGTTAACACCACACTTTCACCAATGGAGAGATCATACAAAATGCAAATAAATAAGGAAACACAAGCTTTAAATGATACATTAAACATGATGGACTTAATTGATATTCATAGGACATTCCATCTAAAAACAACAGAATACACATTCTTCTCAAGTGCTCATGGGACATTCTCCAGGATAGATCATATCTTGGGTCACAAATCAAGCCTTGGTAAATTTAAGAAAACCGAAATTGTATCAAGTATCTTTTCCAACCACAATGCTATGAGACTAGATATCAGTTACATGAAAAACTCGGTAAGAAATACAAACACATGGAGGCTAAACAACACAGTACTTAATAACCAAGAGATCAGTGAAGAAATCAGAGGAAATCCAAAAATTCCTAGAAACAAATGACAGTGAAAACACAACGACCCAAAACCTAGGGGATGCAGCAAAAGCAGTTCTAAGAGGGAAGTTTATAGCAAAACAATCCCACCTTAAAAAACAAGAAACATCTCAAATAAACATCCTAACATTACACCTAAAGCAATCAGAGAAAGAAGAACCAAAAAAAAAAAAAACCCCAAAGTTAACAGAAGGAAAGAAATCATAAAGATCAGATCAGAAATCAATGAAAAAGAAATGAAGGAAACGGTAGCAAAGATCAATGAAACTAAAAGCTGGTTCTTTCAGAAGGAAAACAAAATTGATAAACCATTAGCCAGACTCATCAAGAAAAAAAGGGAGAAGACTCAAATCAACAGAATTAGAAATGAAAAAGGGGAAGTAACAACTGACACTGCAGAAATACAAAGGATCAAGAGACATTACTATAAGCAACTCTATGCCAATAAAATGGACAATCTGGAAGAAATGGAAAAATTCTTAGAAATGCAAAACCTTCAGAGACTGAACCAGGAAGATATAGAAAATATGAACAGACCAATCACAAGAACTGAAATTGAACATGTGATTAAAAATCTTCCAACAAACAAAAGCCCAGGATCAGATGGCTTCACAGGCAAATTATATCAAACATTTAGAGAAGAGCTAATACCTATCCTTCTCAAACTCTTCCAAAAGATAGCAGAGGGAGGAACACTCCCAAACTCAGTCTATGAGGTCACCCTCACCCTGATACCAAAACCAGACAAAGATGTCACAAAGAAAAAAAATGACAGGCCAATATCACTGATGAACATAGATGCAAAAATCCTCAACAAAATACTAGTAAACAGAATCCAGCAGCACATTAAAAGGATCATACACCATGATCAAGTGGGGTTTATGCCAGAAATGCAAGGATTCTTCAATATATGCAAATCAATCAACATGATACACCATATTAACAAACTGAAGGAGAAAAACCATATGATCACCTCAACAGATGCAGAGAAAGCTTTTGACAAAATTCAACACCCATTTCTGATAAAAACCCTGCAGAAAGTAGGCATAGAGGGAACTTTCCTCAACATAATAAAGGCCATATATGACAAACCCACAGCCAACATCATCCTCAATGGTGAAAAACTGAAACCATTCCCACTAAGATCAGGAACAAGACAAGGTTGTCCACTCTCACCACTATTATTCAACATAGTTTTGGAAGTTTTAGCCACAGCAATCAGAGAAGAAAAAGAAATAAGAGGAATCCAAATAGGAAACGAAGAAATCAAGCTGTCACTCTTTGCAGATGACATGATTCTATACATAGAGAATCCTGAAGATTCTACCAGAAAACTACTAGAGCGAATCAATGAATTTGGTAAAGTAGCAGGATACAAAATTAATGCACAGAAATCTCTGGCATTCCTATACACTAATGATGAAAAATCTGAAAGTGATATTAAGAAACCACTCCCATTTACCATTGCAACAAAAAGAATAAAATATCTAGGAATAAACCTATCTAAGGAGACAAAAGACCTGTATGCAGAAAATTATGACACTGATGAAAGAAATTAAAGATGATACAAATAGATGGAGAAATATACCACATTCTTGGATTGGAAAAATCAACATTGTGAAAACCACTCTACTATACAAAGCAAGCTACAGATTCAATGCAATCTCTATCAAACTACCAATGTCATTTTTCACAGAACTAGAACAAAAAATTTCACAATTTGTATGGAAACACAAAAGACCCTGAATAGCCAAAGCAATCTTGAGAAAGAAAAATGGAGCTGGAGGAATCAGGCTCCCTGACTTCAGACTATAGTACAAAGCTACAGTCATCAAGACAGTATGGTACTGGCACAGAAACAGAAATGTATATCAATGGAACCGGAAAGAAAGCCCAGAGATAAACCCACACACATATGGTTACCTTATCTTTGATAAAGGAGGCAAGAATATACAGTGAGGAAAAGACAGCCTCTTCAATAAGTGGTGCTGCGAAAACTGGACAGGTGCATGTAAAAGTATGAAATCAGAACACTCCCTAACACCATACACAAAAATAAACTCAAAATGGATTAAAGACCTAAATGCAAGGCCAGACACCATCAAACTCTTAGAGGAAAACATAGGCAGAACACTCTATGACATAAATCACAGCAAGATCCTTTTTGACCCACCTCCTAGAGAAATGGAAATAAAAATAAACAAATGGGACCTAATGAAACTTCAAAGCTTTTGCACAGCAAAGGAAACCATAAACAAGTTGAAAAGACAACCCTCAGAATGGGAGAAAATAGTTGCAAATGAAGGAACTGACAAAGGATTAACTTCCAAAATTTACAAGCAGCTCATGCAGCTCAACTTTAAAAAAACAAACAACCGAATCCAAAAATGGGAAGAAGACCGAAATAGGCATTTCTCCAAAGAATATATACAGATTGCCAACAAGCACATGAAAGGATGCTCAACATCACTAATCATTAGAGAAATGCAAATCAAGACTACAATTAGGTATCACCTCACACCAGTCAGAATGGTTACCATCAAAAAATCTATAAACAATAAATGCTGGAGAGGGTATGGAGAAAATGGAATCTTCTTGCACTGTTGGTGGGGATGTAAATTGATACAGCCACTATGGAGAACAGTATGGAGGTTCCTTAAAAAACTAAAAATAGAACTACCATACGACCCAGCAATCACACTACTGGGCATATACCCTGAGAAAACCATAATTCAAAAAGAGTCATGTAGCAAAATGTTCATTGCAGCTCTATTTACAATAGCGAGGACATAGGAGCAACCCAAGTGTCCATCAACAGATGAAGGGATAAAGAAGATGTGGCACATAAAAAGAAATGAAATTGAATCATTTATAGTGAGGTGGACGGACCTAGAGTCTGTCATACAGAGTGAAGTCAGAAAGAGAAAAACAAATACCGTATGCTAACACGTATATATGGAATCTACGAAAAAAAGGTCATGAAGAACCTAGGGGCAAGACAGGAATAAAGACACAGACTTACTAGAGAATGGACTTGAGGATATGGGGAGGGGGAAGGGTAAGCTGTGACAAAGTGAGAGAGTAGCATTGACATATATACACTACCAAACGTAAAACAGATAGCTAGTGGGAAGCAGCCGCATAGCACAGGGGGATTAGCTCGGCGCTTTGTGACCACCTAGAGGGGTGGGATAGGAAGGGTGGGAGGGAGGGAGATGCAAGAGGGAAGAGATATGGGAACATATGTACATGTATAACTGATTCATTTTGTTATAAAGCAGAAACTAACACATCATTGTAAAGCAATTATACTCCCATGACGATGTTCAAAAAAGAAGATGTGGCACATATATACAATGGAATATTACTCAGGCATAGAAAGAAAGAAAGAAATGAGTTATTTGTAGTGAGGTGGATTGACGTAGAGACCGTCATACAGAGTGAAGTAAGTCAGAGAGAGAAAAACAAATACCATATGCTAACACATATATATGGAATCTAAAAAAAAAAAGGTTCTTATGAACCTTGGGGCAGGACAGGAATAAAGATGCAGACGTCGAAAATGGACTTGAGGACACGGGTGGGGGAAGGGGAAGTTGGGATGAAGGGAGAGAGTAGCATGGACATATATACACTAGCAAATGTAAAATAGATAGCTAGTGGGAAGCAGCTGCATAGCACAGGGAGATCAGCTCGGTGCTTTGTGACCACCTAGAGGGGAGGGATAGGGAGGGTGGGAGGGAGGGAGACGCAAGAGAGAAGAGATATGGGGACATATGTATATGTATAACTGATTCACTTTGTTATAAAGCAGAAACTAACACACCATTGTAAAGCAATTATACTCTAATAAAGATGTTAAAAAATAAAAAAAAAGAACAGGAAGGTTAATGTGGTCAGAGGGTAGTGATTCCAAACAGCAGGGTGGAAGTACATGAGATCTGAGATTTGGGCAGCTCGAAGATTATGTAAAGACTTCCAGGCGGCAAGAAGGAATTTGCATTTTTACTTTAAGTGCATTTGGACCTCACTGGACTTTGTGGTGGTGGCAAAGGAAGGGTTTTATGATGTGCTTTATATTTTAAAGATAATTCTGGCTGTGTTTCCATCCGTATGAAGAATAAATTGTTGTGAGCCAAGGAATGGAAGCAGGGAGATCAGTTAGGGGGTACAGTTGTTGTCTATGTAAGAAATGGTATGGCTTACACTGGGTTGATAGAGGCAGAATCAGTGAGCAGTTGTCAAATTTGAGATTTATTTTGAAGGCAGAACAGACAAATCTTGCTGATGGATAATATTAAAAATCAAAGTCCTACTAGTCTGTCTTTTCTTAAAACATTAGCATAAGTGCCCTGAAGATAGGAGTGATATCACAGGTTTCCTGTGACCCCATATTACACAACCTGGTGCTGAGGCCAGAGTTGGTATGGAACAAATACCAATATTTTCCCTTACTCTCCTAAGACTAGTAATTTAAGCAGTGTGTACTCTCTTACTGTTAAAATGGGGATGCATTTCCTTATTTACCATTTGAATCTGAATATTTTCTAGAAATATTTGAAACATGAAAGGGCGTTCAACCTCTATCAAGCAAACTAGAAACTACACAAATTTGCTTTTAATGTTCGGTCTTTTCCTTCCATTAAGTGCCACAGAGACCATCAGGCAAAAATTTTTACCAATAGTACTTTGGGTAGTCAGAAACTGCAAATACTCGTCAAACACAATAATTTAATAAAAACAGCAAACACAGTTAAATTGGAAATGTTTTCTTGTCTTTTTGGTGAGCAGAGGACTTTTATTTAAATTGTGAAAAACATATTGGATGAAGCCCATGAGAAGCTATTGTATGGAAATTATATTCAGAATAAGGTATAATCAAATGGTTACTTCCTCTACAATACATGTCTCCATGATATTTCCCTCTGAGCTATGAAAGTTTTAGCCCAGGTTGAATTCTGGAACTGAGGTGACTTACGTGTTCTCTAAGTTTCTTTCAACTATTTTGTCAAAGATTTCCCTGATATGCTTTGTGTTACAAAAAGTTCTACTGTCAAACTCTTTATTAAGGGGATATTTCAGTTTCAAAGGAGAAATTTCCAGAGGTTTTTGAATCACAGCTTATTTTTCCAATCTGAATATGTTTCTAATTTTTACCATACCTAAAGAACTTGATTAATTTAGCAACAGGAAAATCAATGTATGGTTGTTTTCACTGGCTTCAGATCTGTGTTCATGGCATAGAATTTAATGTAAAAATCAAATAACTGTAAGAAAAAAATGTTTTAATTTATTTTAGTTCTTTCATAAAAACAATTCATGGCAACATTTTTTTAAAATTAAGGGAACTGAATGGTGTTGGGAAAGGTTCTACTTTTCCTATGTAACAACAGACAAACAGGGTTTGGCAAAAACAGGCATTGAGCACATAAATATAAGGGTCATACTGACCACACAGAAGGGAAGAGGCTCACTGAAGGAAGAATAAATCTAGCTCTTCTCCCACTTACCCTTTTCCCAGTACCCAACTAGGTACCCTTTCCATTAACCAGGAATCTTACACAATAAGCTGACCAGTGCCACAATCCCAGAGATTTCATTTACGGGCTTTTGACTTCAGAGCCTACATCTGTAGAATAGAGATAACAATACCTGTCTCATGGTGTTGACATGAGGTCTTGAAAATATTGTGAATGAAGCACCAAATGGAGCAGGCACTCAGGGAAAGCTGGGCTGCTGGACATTTAATCTCCCTGATTTCCATTGGGGGCCCATGAGGTTGGAGGAAAGCTTCCCCAGTTCCAGGGACAGAGCACATGCTCCAACTAGATCAGCTATTCCACTGGCAAAAGTGATGTTTTCAGGACAGTGCATGTTACCTAAACCAGTCCAATCTCAAGGCATCTAAAAACATTTTCCTGAGATTGACGGGACAGAGACTGTCTTTTTCTCCAACTCGAGAAAAGTGAGAAAGCACGTAGCTCTAGAGTTGCTGACCACCATCTGAAAACCGTATGAGTAGCCAACCTTGGTATAAAGTCAGTATCAGAAAACGCAGAGGGGAATAAGAGAAAGGAATAACTCCTTGGGTGACATCTTTGTTCTGTGGGTCAAGTCTCACCTGAAGTGAGCTCAAGGTTCTTTTCAGTTGCAAGCGTCAGTGACTTGGTTTTGTTGACTGGGACAATTTCAATCAGATTTGCTCCAGTTTTAAAAACTGCTGGAGGGCTTCCCTGGTGGCGCAGTGGTTGAGAATCCGCCTGCTAATGCAGGGGACGCGGGTTCGTGCCCCGGTCCCACATACCGCGGAGCGGCTGGGCCCGTGAGCCATGGCCGCTGGGCCTGCGCGTCCGGAGCCTGTGCTCCGCAACGGGAGAGGCCGCGGCAGTGAGAGGCCCGCGTACCGCAAAAAAAACACAAAAAACAAAAAACTGCTGGAAAATGTGCTCAGGGGGATGAAACTGTTCCCCACTCACAACTTCCACCAGTACCCCCATTCCCAGACATGCCACTGATGTGATTCCTGGGGCAGAGGCAAAATTTACCCTTTAGCTTAAGTAAGAATATGTGCCACTCTAAACTAGACCCTTTTGACTCTAGCTTCTAAATCTAGGCTGCAAATAATGTGAAGCCTCATTAATATCGGCATGTGATTCTTCATTATTGTTCTATTCCACAACCTCGAATCTTATTTTTGAGCTTACCTCTGCCTTACACTTTGTTACAGCACTGTCCTTTTTGGTTTGTTTTGTTTTAACCCTTGGGATCTACTTGGATCTGTCCCACAGGCTGACAAGGCTTAATCAGACTTCCTTAGATGGGACTAACTGTAAAGCATATCCTTCAGATTGTTGAGTAGATAACTGACCTCACACTCACACATTTCCTCAGACCTGCAGCTATCAGAGTGGTTATAACCAATTATGAAACTCCTTCTATCCTGACAACAAGTCACCTCATCCTCTGAAGTTGAACTTCAGATGGTTTTAGGTGTTTGCCAGTTCAACTTCCCTCTATTTAAGAATTGTTGCAGAAAACAGTGCTCCTCAAACTTCAGCACACATATGAATCCTCCGCAGATCTTATGAAAGTGCAAATTCTGATTCAGTGGGTCTGAGGTGGAGCCCGAAATTCTGCAATTCTAACAAGTTCCCAGGGCCTGCAGATCACGCTCGGAATAGCAGGATTTATAGTATGAGGTCTTATAGTTTGCCTTCCCCACACACCTACCCTCCTCGTTCCAGAGGACCAGCAGGAGATGCTCATTAAGAACTTGGTGACTTCCTGTTACAGCTGATGCAGATTACCCTGGGTGCTATTTGAGCAGTGGAGACACCCACTGCCCAACCTGTAAATGCTAAAAATGTAGTTACAGTGCAAGGCATGCATCTATAATGACCAGTCCTAAAGGGCCTAGGAGCCAACAATTGTATAGGAGGCAACAAATTCAGAAGAGTCCCTACAAGCTGAACGACATCCAGGGTTGAAAGACTTCTCAGTCACTTGTGCAGAGATCTACATTGTAACCCAAAAAATAATGTCTCATTAATCCTCTTAAATTGCATTAGTGCAATTATTTTATTCCATCTTCTCTGCATCCATTATATTTCACTTGTACCTAATACAACTTTGAAATTTCTGAGCTTTGAGAATATAAAATACTAAAAGCAACAGGCTGATTTATCAACTGATGAGGATATTGAGAGGGCTGAGGTATCTTCCAACTGCCAACATACTAGAATTGTAGTTGATCAGAGAATAAAGAAAACATCACTAAGGACTATACTTTTAAAAATTAAATATTGTCAAATATCCTATTTTATATACAGCATCTTTCAGTGTTCTCAAAACACTTTATTAACAGGCCTAACCTTCATTTTCATAACACCTCAGTGAGGTTAGAATGTACAAACAGATGTTGTCAAATATTACAAATCTAATTTTATCTTTAAAAACACATACCATACTCTATTATTAGGGAGGAAGGAAAACACCCTAGGTTCTTCCCTCACACCTCACCTCCAAAAAACTGTATGTCTGTCTTTCTGTGTCTGTCTCTTTCTCTCTCTCTCTCTCTCTCTAACACACACACACACACACACACACACACACACACACACACACAAATATACACACATTTGGAGATAAACCAGGAGGCTGGGATATGGCAAACCTGATCCATTTCATACCACAGCTGTGATTCACAGTCAAAATAACACAGAGAAGAAAACCCAGCTATACTGTGGAAATGGCTTCTCTCAAAATAGGACAGATGAAAACACTTCAGAGAGAATTTCAAATACGTCCTTCAAACAGCTGTTTTTAATGGTTTCACAGGACAGATTACACATAAAAAGGAATGAGAATGTCGTTTAACAACACTACTAATTATATATACTTTACATATATTATCACATTTAATCTCCACAACAACTTTATAAGTACGATCATCCCAATTTTTCCAGATGACACTGGAAATTTAAAAAAAAAAAAAAAAAAGGATAGCTTCCTCCGAAGC
The DNA here is from genome assembly GCF_026419965.1 of Kogia breviceps. Taxonomy (NCBI): domain Eukaryota; kingdom Metazoa; phylum Chordata; class Mammalia; order Artiodactyla; family Physeteridae; genus Kogia; species Kogia breviceps. The sequence continues at coordinate 23,665,612 of NC_081312.1, forward strand.
TATCTAACAGGGTTAGAGAATGGCAGTACTGAGACTTGAGCCCAGGTCTGAATTATTCACACTGAGTTCTCCAAAGCTTTGCCTATAACCACGAGATCAGTGTTTCTCAAACTTTCAATGTGCAAACAAATCACCTAGGGAGTTTGTTAAGATGCAGATTCTAATTCAGTAGATCTGATGTTGGGTCTGAGATTTTGCATTTCTAACAACCTTCCAGAAGACGTTGATGTTGGTGGTCCGGGGACCATATTTTGCATACGAAGACACTCTGACAGTGTTTCTCAAAGTGTGGTCCCTGGGCCGGCGGCATCAGCCATCAGCTGGGACCTTGTCAGAAACGCAAATTCTCAGTCTCCACCTGAGGCCTACCCTGGAGTAGGGTCACAGCAATCTGTGACTTAATAAGCCCCCTGAAGACTCTGAGGCACATTCAAGTTTGAGAACCAATGGTTAATATCCAACATTTCCATAGATATGAGCAATCTAACTCTATCCAGTCTGGGAGGATTTTTAGCTGAGTAGACATGTGATTTCTTCTTGTTTTTCCTAGGTCGCACTTTCTGAATGACCTGACATTTTTCACTGCATCTTTGGTAAAAAAGTAGCCTGGATGGAGCAAAGCTGTGACTGTGAATGTGACCTAGGTCCATTGCATTACAGTGGGACATAATCACAGTCTGTGGTGTGTGAGCCCAGACAGAGGTCATGGCAGAGAGGCTGACGCCTCATTCATTTCCTCCCTCTAAAGTGGGTAGGAGGGCTTCCCTGGTGGCCCAGTGGTTGAGAATCCGCCTGCCGATGCAGGGGACACGGGTTCGAGCCCTGGTCTGGGAAGATCCCACATACCGCGGAGCAACCGGGCCCGTGAGCCACAACTACTGAGCCTGCGCGTCCGGAGCCTGTGCTCCGCAACAAGAGAGGCCACGACAGTGAGAGGCCCGCGCACCGCGGTGAAGAGCGGCCCCCACTTGCCGCAACTAGAGAAAGCCCTCGCACAGAAACGAAGACCCAACGCAGCCGAAGATAAATAAATAAATAAATATTTAAAGTGGGTAGGAATTTTTCTTTCTCAAAGGGATCTCCCCGCAGTGTGCCCAAACCATTTTTCCCTCTTTCACTGTGCTTTGCAAAACAAATACTTAGTCTCACATTCTCATTCTAAACAGTGACTAAGAAATAAGCGTTTTTTTCTTTCTTAATTTGAGAAGAAATGTCAAATAATTAACAATCACAAAAAAGATAGTTATCTTAGATCTCCAGTTGGGATAGGCAGTAAGACTCAGTAAAATTATAGTGCTTGGGAGACTGAGACGAATAGAAATGAAAGATTTTAACTGGATTTACTTAAATAAAAAAAGTCTTCAACCAACACATTTCTAATAATACGAGATAATACAATCGAGTACTGGGCTATGTCCTTTACATGAATTATCTCATTGAATCCTTGCAGCAATACCACAAGGCAGTACTACTTTTTCACCATTGGAAAGATTATAGAATTGGCTCAGAGAAGACACATAAATTGCCCAAGTTTATACAGTCAGTAAGAGTCAGAGCTGAGATTTCAGTCCAGGTCTATCTTTGCCCCTCCCTGTGAGGCCTGCTATTCTGTCCTAGCTTTTACTCCCCTTCACACACACACTGGCTGCCTGGGCCCATGTGAGAACTTGCTAAATCCACCCTACTTACTCCTCAAAGTCTCCCAGCTCCTACGTGTGAAGATCAGTTAGAGTGATTGATCTATGAGATCAATCATTGTTATGAGATCAATCATTGATCAATCATAGCGAAGCATTGTTACCGCTCCCCACAACCAGGTAACAGGACTCCCTTGGAGAATCAAGGATGGGATGGAAGAAGGAAGTTTCTTTGATCTTGTACTTAGAAGGGCACATTTACAAACTCCAACATAGAAGGGACAGGGCAGATCTCGGGGAGTCCTATAAACAAGAACGAAGCCACATGCTATTCTGTGAAGTCATCAGAAAGGAAGAGAAATTTAAGAGAAGTACCGTAAATATCTAGTTGATAAAATTAAAGACACTGAACAAAACAGTAATTAAGTTTGGAAAACTTGAACTCAAGAGCCCACCCCTCACCAGTCGAGTGTTACAACGTATCTTTTCTATAGGATCACGTTTGGTCCTCCAGCCATTCCTGGGAATCCTAAGATGCAGAGTTAACAGATATCTTGTGGGGACAAAGCAGCACAGAGATTTCCATATTGCACCAGATTCTGAAGAGATCGACCATGTAAAGCTTTGAGGAAAAGAAATCACCTCCTCTTTTACAATTTTCAGGCACACATCGTTCATTATAACAGAGGCACTCTCTAGAAACAATGAGACTCACTATTCTTTTCTCCCTACAATCAAAATAGAAGGCTAACTGAAACAGACTCTACTGCACAGAACAAAGCAATATACTGCATCCTTTAAGTCATCATTAGAGATACAAGCCCCTGCATCTGTGAGGGACTTCCATTTGTGCTTGGTTAGCTATGAGTCTACATTCACTTCAAGCCACCTGATTGGTTCCAACAAATTTAATGATTTTAACAAAGATGAAGATATTAAACATAGAGCTCATTATTAGTCAGAAGTCTGCCATGTTCCCTGCTGTATAATTAACTCCTTTCATTCAACACATTTAAAATAGGATCAATGAAGAATATTTAATTACCTCCCTCCAGAAGGTCCTGACTCAGATTCAGTAGCCAGTTTCACAATGAGGTCCAATTTACATTGTTCTTAAAATAATGTTTCCTCTAACTATAGGGGCAGCTTAAGCCCAGGAAATTTAAATCTGGAGAACAGAAATTTTATGACAGAATTGGAAGAAACACATCTTCTTTAGCCTGCCTTTTTTTTTTTTTTTTTTTTTTTTTACAAAATAGGTGAAGCATTATTAATGGCAGTATATTTTCCCAAGGAATTTAAAGTACGTGGCCCATGTCACAAGGAAAAAGAAAAGAAAACTGTAGTGATGGGGAGAAAGTGATGGATGAATATTTGTGATCAGGATGTATTCTATCAATAGGGAAATATATAAGATACTGGTTTCTTCACCGATCTGACCTTGGCATTGTTCACAATCCAGCTACTACACGAGAATATGGGGATGGAAATCACAAAACTGACAACTAAGATAGTGCTTCAATTATGCCTCCAGGGCGGAAAGGGACATAGCACAGGTGATTCAATTAGGCATCCTTGTTTCCAGTGCATGCAATCTTACGCAGTGAATACAGCACCTGCTTTATACAGCATTATACTTTTTATTACTGTAGCCTTTGCGAAAACATTGCTGAAGGCTAAATCCAAAAAGAAAGGATAGCTAGTCTATATTAACTTAAGATGTTGACAGACCATACTACTTGTTTGCCATTCTGAATGTAAGGACATTTCGTGATTATTTCCTCAAAAGAACAGAAATACTTATAACTCTTTCTTCTCCACATCATCAACATCACCATCACTGTCACCAGACCTAAAGAGAGTTCTAACAATGGACATCAAAGTGTACTTGATATTTTAGTTGAGAGTTGGTTAGGGTCACCCAGTGTCCTGGTTTTATTTTGGGTAATTATATCTCCTTCTCACTGTCCATAGACTCATACAACTATCAAAAAGGTGACTTATTTCGACTTCCCTAAGGGAGAGCACATGACCTGACACCTTTGAGGCTTCAGCAGACTATTGAAAGAATGGTGGGAAAATAACTGGAGTCTATGCATTCTAGCAGCAGCAGCCTGGAAAAACTACTATTTCCTAATACCTAGACCTCTCAAGATTCCCCGATTCTTTTTGGAAACCTCTTCTTTCAGTCTTTGCTTTGGTTCTGTGAGTTACCCAAAAGTCTTTCTATAAATTTCTAACCTACCGAAGGTAGTCTAATTCAGCTTCTGTTGTTTACAACCAAAGGGCCTGAACTGATGCAGATCTGGGGCATATTAGGAGGCCTAAAGAAGCTGATGACCCAGTTGGCTAGAAATGACAAATGCAAAGAAAGGATAAATAGCATTATAAGGTAACCAATGCTAAGTGACAGATAAGTGGGAACAGGTTGGGATGTAAGGCGATGTTACAGGCAGCATACAGGGGGTTCCTGGACATGGTAGGACCGATCTTCACTAAATGCAGAAGAGCGTCTGGGGGAGTTACATAATCAAATAGTGGAGAGATATATAGATATCTCCCCATCCTCAAGTCCTTAACATTGCCTACCATAGTTCATGAGTTTAATAATTCATATTTCCTTTTAGCTTCAGACAGAGAATCAAATATATATATGTATATCAAATACACATACATATATGTGTATTCCCTCTCCTCTTGTACATCTCTCACTTAATAGAAGGAGTGCAAAATATGGCATAAACTTTCTCTCAAAATGCCTATTAAAAGAGGGATGTGATCACACGGAAATGAAGTAGGGAGAAAACATAGGGCAAACATAACTTCAGCATTTTCTGCTGCACCTACTGTGAAGAAGAAAAAAAGTCAACCGTCATGTCATTTACCTCCACAATTACTTCCTTTGATGGGAGAAAAAAAGCAAAGTAAAACAGTCACCCAGTGCAAGCTTATCCACATGATCACACACACGCCACCATGCCAACAAATCCCTTTGCTTTAAAATAAAAACCCTTTAGACTGTGACCCAAGAGCACATCCCCTGTAGCTGCAATCAACATTTTGACAGAGAAACAGTACATTTCTCTACAGCAATTAGAAGAGCACTCATGTTCCACTGCTTAGCTTTCTGCCTCCCAGCGAGGGAAGGACAGGGAAGGGAGACCCTGGGAAACTTGGAGGAAACCTTAACTCTCGCAGAACTGGTAGTATTCACAGATCTTCCTACTTATGATGGGGTTGAGTCCCAATAAACCCATTGTAAGTTGAAAATATCCTAAGTCAAAAATGCATTTAATTCACCTAACCTACCAAACATCATAGCTTAGCCAACCTACCTTAAATATTCCCAGGGCACTTATATTAACCTACAGTTGGGTCAATAATCTTACACTAAGCCTACTATATGATAAAACACTGAATACCTCAGGTAACATCTTGACTACTGTATGGAAAGTGAGAAATATAATAGTGGTATAGGCCCAGAATGGTTGGAAGTGTATCGGTTGTTGAACCTCTTGATCGTGTGGTTGACTGGGAGCTACGGCTGCCACTGCCCAGCGTCAGGAGAGAGGATCATACTGTGTATCACTAGTTCGGGAAAAGATCAAAATTCGAAGTAGGGTTCCTACTGAATGCGTATTGCTATAACAGCATCTTAGAGTCAAAAAATCCTAATTGAACCATTGAGTCGGGGACCGTCTGCATTTGGCTCTAGGGCCACACAGCCTTCTCTCCAATCAAATGTCTAATATATAAACAGATGTAAATTAAGACCAATCCTCTTTCAATATTTTATATCAGTTTCCAAAAAAAAAATTAAGAAAATTATTATTTCATGTATCAGTTTCCAAGTAAGTAACAATTCACTACTAGGTCCAAATCACAGCTTCAAACTCTGCTAATTTATGAAGCAAACACTGGTGAAGGCAGAGAACATGCAAACAATGGCCTAACACTTGATTATTCACCACCCTAAAATACTAACTTTTGCTGGATTCCTGTGGTAGCCTCCTCAGTGTGGCCTTTCTTCCACTTTGTCTCTTTATAGTGTACTTGGCACCTAGCTGCCAGGATGAGTCTTTTTAAACTCTGTAAATAAGATTATACGAAATCCGAAGACCTTTCATCTCTCGGGCCTCATTTTACCCCCTGTACTGCTAACTCACTGTGTTAAAGCCACCAGCCTCCTTGCTGTTCCTCATATAAGCCAACTGCATTCCTGTTTCAGGGTGATTACACCTGCTATTCCTTTGCTTGGAATGTTCTTTCTGGATATTCTTATGGCTTGTTGTCTCCCTTCATCAGACATCTGTTTCAATATCACTTCCAAAGAGAAGCCTTCTCTGATCATTCCATCCAAATAGCATCCCTTCACGATTCCCTCATCTTACTTTATTTTTCTTCATAACGCTCATCACCACTTGAAAGTGTCCACTTATTCTCTAATCTGTTTAATGTCGGTATCCCAGACCAGAATGTCATTTCTGTTAAGGGAAGGACCTTGTGTTGCTTCCTTCCCATCCCCTGGGCTTTACACTGTACCTAGGACATAGTAGGCATTCAATTAAAAAAAAAAAATCTATGAATGAATGAATGTACTATTTCACAATAACATGTTGCTTTCAAGTTTGCATTTTGTTTTTCTCATTTAGTACCTAAAACAATCCTAGAAGCATAGGCTCTCAGGGCCCAAGATGGGCACACAGCATTATTCACATTTGGTTAAAAAGGAGAAAGAGACACAGCAAGTTGGAGAGATGAATTCAAATCCTCACAGCTGTTAAATTTCCCTGCCAGCTTTTAAACTAAAGGATATCTGAAGATGCCTGGAAGCATCAGGATATTAGATCCAGCTAAGATTGAGGCTATTTCTAAGCCACTGTGGATGTCTCTCTAACAATTTCAGCATCAGGAGTGGACAGAGGAGAAAGCTGGTAAAGACCAAAGGGCCTTATTTACCAGAAGAAGGAAATGAATGGGCCTCTCTCTTCCACCCCCTCCTTGGCTCCCCTTCTTAATTCCTATCAGGCCATCAACTACTGCCTGAGGACTCATTCTCCCAGCCTCTGAGGCCTCTCTCCAAGCATGGGGAGAAGGACCCCACCCACGACCTCATCTTCATCAGCAATTTAGAAAACAGTGTCGCATAAAACAGCAGCTTACCTGAAAAGTGCAGTAATTGCAATACCATTGCTAACTAACCATTCTGCTCAACGTCTGCATAATTAAGAAGGTGGTTTATGACAGGCATTTGTGGCATTTAAAACATTAAAAGGAAAAGTAGCAGAACATACCACAGCAGGAGCCCTACAGTTGCTGAATGGACAGAAGGTGAGGAATAAGGCTAAACCCAAAGAAAACAGTCTCTTTTCTTGCTAGAGTCTCTTTTTCCCCCCACTGTTGTTGTGTTGTTTTTTTTTTTTCTTTCCCCTACTGCAAAAAGTGAGTAGCCAAGGGAATAATTTAGCAACCAAGCTTTTGCAAAGGTAGCTGCTATGTGCTTAAATTACCAGAGAAATGCTTTCAATTGCTCCTCTTTAGAATGAAAGCACGGCTTGGTATTTTCCTAGGACTGGAGCTTTGCACACAGCAGGAGGGCACACGGGAGTGCTGGGAAAGTAGGATGGGGATGAGAGAAAGACAGCTGGTAAGGATAAAACTCTAGTTTATCTACTTTGGGATATGCAATGTTAGAGAACAGAGAGAAAAGGCTGGTCATTCTGTATGTAAGGAAGGTGCCTCACTTAGTACATCCCAAGAAGGTCTCCTGGCAAAACAAATCATTCTTCTAGCCAGCAAACATTTAGTGGACCCCTCCTTGCGCCAGACACTAGGCTGGATGCTGTGAACACAGAAACCAATAAGAAATCAACTCTGTACTCACAAGCACCTCAGAGTCTATGAAGGGAAGAAGCCAAATGCTTAGAACCCAGCATGGATTAGTAATGATGGTGGATAGCAAGTGGTGAGAAAACACAGAGGAAGGAATGCTTGAGTCTAGAGAAAGTTTCCCCAAACATAACAGGCATTCAAGTAATGTTTCTGAATGAGACAGATAGATCAATCCGCTCATTTATTTATTTATTTTTGGCAGCGTTGGGTCTTCGTTGCTGCGCACGGGCTTTCTCTTGTTGCGGCAAGTGGGGGCTACGCTTTTCTTTTTTTTGGGGGGGGGGTGGCACGCGGGCCTCTCACTGCCGTGGCCTCTCCCGTTGCGGAGCACAGGCTCCGGATGCGCAGGCTCAGCAGTCATGGCTCACGGGCCCAGCCGCTCCGTGGCATGTGGGACCCTCCCAGACAGGGGCACGAACCCGTGTCCCCTGCATCGGCAGGCGGACTCTCAACCACTGCGCCACCAGGGAAGCCCCCAATCAGCTCATTTTTAAGGGAGGTGCCACTGGAGCCTGGTCTTGAAGGAGGAGAAGTTCACAAGACACTCTCAGAGAAGCAAACTGCATATACAAAGATGTGGAAGCCCGGTGGTGCAGAGCATGCCAAGGGGCCTGGAAGAGCCAGGTGTGGGCTGGAACCACTGATGCAGACTGGTGAGTGACAGCAAATGAGGCTGGTAAGTTAAAGTCCGTGTCAATTTCAATTTCTACGTAGAAATCTGGTATGGCCAAGATTACAGAGAAAACTAAAATCAAGGACAAGCAAACCAGTTAAAACCCTTCCATTACAGAAGAGGCAAAATGAGCACTGGAATTAAGGTCTCCTTCAGCAGCGTAATTCCAAGATCTGGTGATTCTTGTATCGTTAACATGTGTCCACCCATGTGGAGTAAGCATAGTTGAAGGCAGCCATGCAGATAAGTAGCAAAACTGAAACCATGTGTCGCTATAAAATACACCCATGCTGTCCCATCTAACCAGCACATCTCCTTATCTGGGAATGGAAAAGAGGACAAGTATCCGCCTGAATCAAATGCCGTCAAAATGTCTCAACGATGACAATAACAAAACAACTAAACTGTGCAGTACTTTCACACACACACACACACATGCACGCATGCACGCACAAAGCAAAAGCCTTTAAAAACAGAATGTGAGGGAGTGTTTTTATACCTTAGGCAAAGGGGCACACATTCTTTGATGTGCCTTGATAGAGAATGAGACAAGATGAGAGATAAGACCAGTCCTTTGATAGTGTAAAAATCATTCTTGCAAAAGGCACTGAAATCATACTTTTAGCACATCCTAAATCGTTAAGGGTGGTGGGAAATTAAAGGTGACTGTCCTGAAAATTGCCATGGGTTTTCCAGACTCAGGGTTGCCTATAAAGAAAACACTGATACCATTTTTTTTTTTTTTTTTTTTTTGCGGTATGCGGGCCTCTCACTGTTGTGGCCCCTCCCATTGCGGAGCACAGGCTCCGGACGCCCAGGCCTAGCGGCCATGGCTCACGGGCCCAGCCGCTCCGCGGCATGTGGGATCCTCCCGGATCAGGGCACGAACCCGACTGCATCGGCAGGCGGACTCTCAACCACTGCGCCACCAGGGAAGCCCCTGATACCATTTTTGAAATCAAAATTTGAGAGCGTTGGTTGTTAATAGTGACCATAGAAAGCTCAAGATAGATCTTTCATATTTGGCCGATCCAGTTTGCTATAGATTTTCTCAGTATAATAGTAGCCAGCAGAACAGCAGTTCGCTGTTGTTCTATAGGCAAATTGCAGCCAAGCAAGGGAACTAAACTGCAGAGCATGGGCCAGATGGTCCCGTGTCTCGGCAAGTCTATGGAGAGGCTGGGAATACAAACGACCCATATACTCTGTGCACACGCACGGGGGCCATGGTTCAGTGCATCCTCAATCCACATTTACAGACCAGAATGATACGAAGAAATCTCATGTACATTTCCCCATGTAGACAAAATATTTGCTAATACGCAGCTTAATGCACAGCATTCTAAGCTTCTACAGGAAACACATTATAAGGCTTTCCGTATCTGTGACGTTCCCAGGTATCTATGATATCTCAATATCTGTGATGCTGTCCTCCTCATTCCTGAAATGCATCTTTTTTTTTTTTTTTTTTTTTTTTTTTTGCGGTACACGGGCCTCTCACCGCTGTGGCCTCTCCCGTTGCGGAGCGCAGGCTCCGCGGCCATGGCTCACGGGCCCAGCCGCTCCGCGGCACGTGGGATCCTCCCGGACCGGGGCACGAACCCGTGTCCCCTGCATCGGCAGGCGGACTCTCAACCACTGCGCCACCAGGGAAGCCCCCTGAAATGCATCTTTAAGAAGAACAATCAGCCAGCCACACCAGTTGGGGTAAAACTGAGCATGTGTTTTTGGGAAAAGACCAGAATACCAAACTTGTTTAGCCAAAAATGAAATTTAATTCTCTAAAGGAATCATTACTTGAGCCACTAAATTGGTACTGCATGTGATTCATCTGAAGATGAAGGGGGATTTACACTACGAATGAGATTTATTTCACAGTATACTGGTTTCATTTCACTCTAGCTTAGCAACCAAGCATGGGTTTCTTAATCTTTCTGGAAAAGATTAAGCAGGAAGGTAAGTTAGCAACTTAATTTGAAAAACAGGGCTACCTCAAGGTACGTACGTCGCTAAGGCACTGAGCCTCTTTCCTTCTCCTCCCCTCTGCGCTTTCCCCTCTGGAGGTCACATCTGCTGTTACTGGTTCAGTTCTCCTTTCTGTGAGGATGGGCCACACACTTACTGCCCCTTACACCTTTCATCAAGGCCAGCGCCACACCTTGAATGCCCCACTAGCATCAGGTACACCCAGCAACTCAACACCAATTCATAAACAGCCCAAACTTCAGTAGCCACCTAAAATCAGCAGCCTGCCAGCCACCTCTGTTTACGGTCATTTCAGCAAACAAGAGGTACACATAATACAGGTCCCTGGAATGAAGGAAGCATCCGTTTTGCAGCCTTCCAGGTGTAAAACCTTGGTGATTTCTTCCTTTTTTTCTTCTCTCAGCTCTCACTTTGACTCACTCACCACATCCTGGTGACTCTTTACTTGGAAATTCCTCTCAAGGCAGATCCTTCTACCACTGCAGCTCCTTTGTGACCATGCCAAGCTCCTACCATCCCATGCCTGGACTCTCACGATAGCTGCCTTGCTACGCTCTACACTGCCAAATTCACCCCTTCCTGTCTTTCTGACACAACATCTCCATATTAAGACTATTAAGTCTCCCTTGATCACATTAACTCAATGTTTAAAACCATCAATCACTCTCTACTACCTAGAGGACAACATTCAAAGGATTTAACCTGACCCTTCAGAATTAAGCTTCCTCTGATCTTCCCAGATTTACCTCCCACTGAGTAGGCAGTTCTCAGATAGATCTCACACTTTCTTACCTCCATGTTCTTAGTACCTAAGTAGGGATCAGCAAACCATGGCCCACAGCCAAATCCTGGCCACCAACTGCTTTGGTTAATAAAGTTTTATTGGAACACAGCCACACCTATTTGTTTACATATTACTTATGGCTGCTTCATGTTACAATAGTAACAGCTCAATAGTAGAGACAGAGGCTATATGGCTGTCAAAGCCCAGGGCTGGCTTTGTGGGTTTGCTACCTAAACTACAGTATCACAGGGCCTCACATAATCTGCACTTAGTTTGACATTCTCCTGTTCCCATCCTGAAATCCTTAATAACTTTGTCTTTGAATGTGTGTTCTTTTTTAGCATTAAAAGTAATTTTATTTTATTTTTAACAATAACATACATGTGTCCTTTAGAGGATTAATTGTAATCCCTTGATTTTTTTTAACATCTATATTGGAGTATAATTGCTTTACAATGGTGCGTTAGTTTCTGCTCTATAACAAAGTGAATCAGCTATACATATACATATATCCCCAAATCTCCTCCCTCTTGTGTCTTCCTCCCACCCTCCCTATCCCACCCTTCTAGCTGGTCACAAAGCACCCAGCTGATCTCCCTGTGCTATGCGGCTGCTTCCCGCTAGCTATCTATTTTACATTTGGTAGTGTATATACGTCCATGCCGCTCTCACACTTTGTCCCAGTGTACCCTTCCCCCTCCCTGTGTCCTCAAGTCCATTCTCTATGTCTGCATCTTTTGAATGTGTGTTGTTGTTGTTTTTTGGTTTTTGGGTTTTTTTGCGGTACGCGGGCCTCTCACTGTTGTGGCCTCTCCCGTTGCGGAGCACAGGCTCCGGACGCGCAGGTCCAGCGGCCATGGCTCACGGGCCCAGCCGCTCCGCGGCCTGTGGGATCTTCCCGGACCGGGGCATGAACCCATATCGCCTGCATCGGCAGGCGGACTCTCAACCACTGCGCCACCAGGGAAGCCTTGAATGTGTGTTTTTTAAATGAAGTCTAATGAGACATTTAAGCATGTGCAAGAGCAAGGAAAGACACAATATGCACACCCACTGTTTCTTGCCACTCTATTTTCATATAGCATTTGCAATGCCCACTAACAACAGGATTCTGGTAGGCAGACCTGCGATGCACAATGCAAGGTTAAGAAGATTCAAACTGAGTACAAGTAAGCGTGTAACCTCTACCGCTGACAGTCCTCAGAGGCCACGTTTTTACTTGGAAGCAAAACTTGCTTCAAACACATAAAGAAAATAGTAGCATTCTAAGATACACACATTACCAAGGAATTCTAGCGTATCCTTCCTTACTCGCATTACATCCATGAATTTGCCAAGCACCGAATGTGAAAATGATGACAAAGAGGGAAAGGGAAAAATAAGCAACCCATAGTTTCTTTTCTTTTCAGTCCTTTCTTACTCATTAGCAAGCCAAAGGCAGAGAGTGTTCCATAGAATGTGTATATCAAGAGGTTAAAAAAGTTGAGTCAGCCTGTGCAGGTTTTTCACTTTTCTGGTAAGAACAAGATAAATGTGCACTGCATGAGTTATGAAATAGGAAATGTTTCCTATTTCAGTAATTCTGCATGAGTTAAAAGTTCCTGTGTTTGCATTTAAAACTGGCATTGTACAATATAAAGATGGATGGGAAAATTCATGCTAATAATTCAAAATTTAAAATTTTCTTTGCTTAGGATGACATTAAATAGCAAATATACAACACTGTGACAACCTGAAAGAGTGAGGTCGCGGAAGGAAGGAAAAAGCTTTATATTTTAGTACATTTAATGGCACTTTGTTGTTGCTTTTTGTATAGGGAACCGCATTTTCATTTTGCACAGTGTCTGCAAATTAAGCAACCAGTCCTGAAATTTAGTCTCTTTACTGAAAATGTCTTGTCACTGGTCCTAATGTGATCACCTGCACAGTAGGCTCTCCCGCCTCACGTCTGCTCATTAGAACACAGCTTTTCTTCAGGTCCCCACCAAAATATCAGCTACCCCTCAATATCTTCTTACATCCATCACTGGTATTAAAGTAACTCCTCTTAGAAGTTGTATTTGTACATTGCATTTGAGAATTAAGCATGTTCATCTTTGCAACAGCCACTGTTGTTTCTAAATGTAATAAAAGACTTTTAATTACTTATCTTTTTTGATTATTTCTGCCACTAGCTTGTAAGCCATTCAAGAAAAGCAACAATAAATAAGGGAAAGATATGAAGAGAAAACAAACTGTGCCACTGTTCTTAGAAAAACATAAAGCCATTGTAAGTAAAGGCTTTTCTTACCTGGGCATCCATGAACTCATCATTTAGGAAACCATGGTGCTGTGCTAGAGTCTGTGGCATCCAAGCAAATTAATCAGAAGGCCTCTGCCCTCAAGCATATATAATCTAATGCGGACCACAGACATGTTCAAACAATATCATAATATAGGGTACATGGGATTAATATAAGAAGAGGTACAGGATAAAGTGCTATGGGAATCAATGGGTTTCAACCTGGACAGAGTAGAGAAGACTTCATGGGACAGGGGTGACATTGGAACTGGGCTGGGAGGGAAGGTGGAATTTGGATCTTAGATGCACAAAGAGCAGTGCAGGTGGAGGAAACTGGAAAAGGAGAGGCCTGGGAGTCTGGATGCATGTGCTGGTGTGGGAAAGTACCCATCAAAGTGGGGCTTCCCCTGGCTGTCACCAGCCATTGCTGTGGATGTTTTCAAGATGAAAATATCTAATGACCATGTATATAATACCCTGTGGGGACAGGTCCTAAATTTCCAATCCTTGAATTAAGAATCTATATGGTGTTATAAGAAAGAAAAAGATGAAAATCTGTATATGAGTCTATGCCAAGGAGTTTCAAGCAGAGTAATAGATTCTTCCAAACTACAGCACTGCTGGGGAAGTTGCAAAAGCCGTGTTATACCCTCTAAACATAAAGAGCCCTTGGAGTAGCATCAAGGAAAAGACTATTTAGTTTATAATGCCTACTTCCCTTGAGCTGTCACTCTGGGCCATGGGGTGTAGGAATAAAGAGGAAGGAAGGAATGAAGGAGAGGGAAGAGTAGGGAAAGAGAGAGGGAGTGAGGAAGGAAAGAAGGAAGGCAGGCAAGGAGGAAGAGAGGAGAGGAGGAAGAAAGAAAGGGAGGAAGAGGGAGAAAGGGAGGGAAAGCAAGGGCAAAACTGCTTCTAATTATCCATCTCAAGATTAGAGACTGAACGTTCTTTGGTGCTTTTTGAAAAAGGGGTCCCACATTTTCATGATGATGAAAGGATGTGGGGATAAGAGGGCAGGGCCTCGGGAGAAGGTACAATCGGCGAGAGGATCTGGTTGGATCTCATGCTTAAAGTGTTACACCTATGTGGGGCATTAAAAACAATTTTTTTCTTTCTTTTTAAAATCTCTGCCCATGGATGAAACACAGAAGACACACAATCAAGTAATAAGTGCCATCTGGCAGAGCTGTATAATCTGGCTTCTAACACTGCCATATAGCTTTATCTCAAGGCAAACAAGGCTCTTTCATACTCATTTCAAAGAGGAGTTTCTGGGCATCTGGAGTAAGGATGGGAATGAAAGATAAAGAAATGGACCAAGGTCAGAGTCCCCTAATATTTTTTTCTTTTTATTCCAATTGTTACTTCCTGAGAAAATACAAAAGGTTTTCTGTTTCTTAAATCTGAAAGAACAAACAGTCTGTAAGATGAAAGATACTGTGGCTTAGCATGAGGGTAAAGCCCTTGGAGTCAGATGTCCCTGAACTGAGACGCATGCAAGCTAATATTTCTAGCCCTCAGTTTCCTTACTGTGTAATGGGGATAATAATACCTACCCTCATAATGTTTTCATGGGGGTTAAACAATAGCAGATGGAGTCATAATCCAGCCCCGTGCCAGACATGCTGGCACCCAGTAAGTGGTACTGTTAATGTGATTTAGGGATACGGACTAGGGACTCATTTATGCACTGGGGTCTCTGAGGAGGAAAGGGATGAGACTCACCACCCTATGGCCTCTGCTACCCCTCTGAAATACATTACCATCACTTCCAAGTCTTCAATTATGTAAGACACATCCCTGTGGTACAAATACTAAGCAAACGGTAATGATGTCACTTTGGCAAAGAATGTAAATATCAGTGCAAATGGACAGCACTTGGAAAGGCAGCTGCTTTTATCTCATCACTGCAGCAATCCTCTCCAGATTTAGACATCTCAACCACAGTGACAGAGGGCACACGCAGACCCTTCTCTCTGCCATTCCAGCAAGGGTAGTTCTTTTCCCTTTTGGAGTAACGCATCTCAAAGAGAAGTTGTATTTCACAATAGCCCTGTCCTCTCACAGACAAGCAAGCACTGTGCACACAGGCGAGTCAGAGTGTGAAGGTAGCATGTATGCAAGGTGCCACATCTACGTGGCAGGCAGCTTACAGCCCTGCATGCTGAGTCTCAGCAACACCTTGAGGGAGTGGTTGACAGCTGCAGTCTCGACAGGAAGAGAGGGAGACCTTCTTGAACACACACACACACACACATACACACACACTTCGCTATGATTTTTAAAATCTACCACAATTATTCCCAGACCCCCAAACAGTAAGCAACAAAGCTACTCCTAGAGCAAAAGTAAACTGGGTTGTAGAATTGGGAGGTGCCAACATGTGAGGCAAGTGTCAGCCCTCTGTCACCTTGTCAATGCCAGCATGGCACAATGTTTGTTCTTTGCTGTGCAGTCTTGGAGCACTAGATCAACGCTCTTATCATTTTTGGCATCAGAATTCCAGGGCCAGGAAATCACAACTCTCAAAGAGGTTAAGCAAATGCCATATGTTAAAGGAGAGAAGAAAGCGATAGAATAGCTTATTCTAATGTTTCTTTTCCAAAGCTACAGAAAAAAAAAAAAAAAAAAAAAGCCAAAAAAGAGGGAAACAAAGCAGGGCCAGGGAATAGGGCATAGATGATAGAAATAGAAAGTCAGATAAATGTATACAGACAAATACAGCCCTTATGTTTCCATGAATAATTCAGGACTCACACTGAACTGAATGCTTAGACAAGGAGGGAAAATGGAGTTTTTAAGGGACAGGGACCTCTGACAACTCCTGGGAAATTCTTGAGGGCTGTTTTATGTTTTCATCATATACACACAAATGCACATGTACATATAATACACACATACATATGATATACATATACATACTGATAAGAATGCTTTGTGTTCCAAGGATTGAATAAAGCTATTAGATATTAGGAAATCCTGCTCAGAAATCCACAGATGTTCTCTTTTTCAGAGAAGATGACTTGAAGGTTTTCAGACTTCACTCCTTCTATCCCGACCCGAACCCAATGGCTCATGACTCCATATATGGCTAATCAAGTCTACCTGTCCAAACATCCTCAATTCTTTCCACAATCCAACGTTCTGACATATCCTCATTACTAATCTCCAAACCTGGTGCGCTTCCTGGAGTTTCCTCTGCTCCCATCCCTACGAAGCCACATGACATCAACAAAAATCACAAACTTCTTTATTTGATCCACGAATTTATGGTATATTACTGAATATACCTGGAGTCTGAATACCAATACTATTTACCTAACTGAACTGATTATTCTCTCTTTCTGCAAACCTGTCTCTTCTCCTAATTAATCTGGAGTAATTTAGGAAGGAGTTCTTGCTTCCCTGAAATTGAGTGTGAAAGCCTGTGTCTGCATATATGTGTGTATTTAATTCAATACCTTCTATCTGATTTTCAAAAGAGGATAAAAACCTTCCCTCTCTCTTTAGATTTTACCAAAATCTAAAACCTTGGCAGCAGCATTCCTTTCTCTAGCCTGCTCTTCTTACGGGTCTGATTCCATCTGCTTTAATTTAATAATATGATACAATCCCTAGTCAAGTTCCTTCTGGGGAAAAAAGCAAACAAGGCAAGGGCCTCCACACCTGAACTTAGATTTGTCTTGTTTCTTTTTTTGTTTGTTTGCTTGTTTTTGAGAAATCCATAATTCCTCAGCCATCAAACACTTCAAGATTCTTGGGGCTTAACAAATATTTTCTAATTAATCAGCAATATAAATAGTGTAGATATTTCACCATTAATGTGTCCCCATACCAGGGGAACAAACACCACCATATGCAGGTCCTTCTGAAGGTTGTGGGACATCCCGTTGTTAGAATTATTGTATACAAAATATTAATAACAATGTTACCTACTAAGAATAATGCCACATATGTCTACACTAATATTCCATGCCCCATTAGCTCTGTCTTAGTTCAAACTGTTAGAAAGAATTCCTGACATATATACACTACCAAATGTAAAATGGATGGCTAGTGGTAAGCTGCTGCATAGCACAGGGAGATCAGTTTAGTGCTTTGTGACCACCTAGAGGGGTGGGATAGGGAGGGTGGGAGGGAGGGGATATGGGGATATATGTATACACGTAGCTGATTCACTTTGTTGCACAGCGGAAACTAACACAACAATGTAAAGCATTTATACTCCAATAAAGATGTGAAGAAAAAGAAAGAACTTCCTTACATTGAACAATATGTGGCCTTTCTACTTCTAAGCATGGATTCCATTTCTTTCCATTAAAGGTATACTGACCACTAATTCCTCCTTTAAAATTATGATTTAGCGTATGTATTGCAACAGATGTTGTATCACTCACCCATCCCCTGACATTATTCCAATCACTCCACACCTGAGCCTTCTGCAATCCTTTAACTGTCATCTACACAATACAGGCTCAAGACCCATCTTCTCAGGTTTTCTTTTTCAAAACGCTTTCTAGTGTGTGAATGCAGTGAGGTGTGTAAATATAATATCCTTTATGTGACCTGCCCAGCACCATGTACAACAGGATTACTTATTGTGCAGGTTTATTTTAGCAGCTGATCATCCACATTGAGTTTGTGGCCAGCTAAAATCTTCTGGCTTGCTTTGTGTGAATTTCTGTCAAAACAGATCTCTAAATGAATTGTGTTTATTCATTTGTTTATTTCAGTGTAAGAGGACAGATTCTAGAATGAGAAAGGACTAAACTCAATTCCAGACACAATATTTTCAAGCCACATGACTTTGAGAAATCAATTTAATATATTTAGTTTGCAGTTTTCTTATCTGGAAAAAATTAATAATTCCATATCTCACAGTTTATCTTAAGGAATTCAGAGACAAAATGCCTGGCATAGAGTAGGTGTTCAAGAAATGTTGGTTCCCTGTTCATTTCACTTCATGGTTTCAGATTATCAAAAAACTTTTTTGATCTGGTATTTGTGCCATCTGTAGATTTGGTTAAACATGTGTTTAGAACCTTTCTGTGAGCTGTGTATATCAACAGAGGATAGGCCGGCACCAAGGACAGCATTCAGGGGTTTCTAATCAAAATGCTGCCAAAGCTAGTGAAGGGATTTAAAAGGTTCCATAACTAAAATGTTGATTTGTGAGTTTAGTCATTACTGAACTATAAAAATAAATAGCTACCTAGAATATGAGAAAGGCGATGTCACATGACTTTGCTTAAAGTCACATATCATACATACATGCGTTATCAAGTCTTAATTCACTAAATAATCATTCCACAATTATTCCCACAAATTACCTTCCATATGTTTACCGTATATATGTATTTACGTACGTGTATGTGTATTAAAAACCTTTGAGACATTCCAGGTCACTTCCCAAATACCTAACAAAATAATTCAACTGAACATGAGTATATACATAGAAAGAAAGCTTTGTCCCAGGGTTCTTTAGATCATAATGAAGAACAGAGTGTCCTTACTTTTAGGAATCTGCTCAATGAAATACAAGTCGTTCAGAAAAAAAAAAAAAAAAAAAAGTGTCATTAAGCCATAAACAGCACCACACAATGTGAGTTACATCTGGCAGAGAAAATGATTTTTAGTTAGTGCTGATTTTGAAAATTAACAACTTATGTTTTACCTTCCTGAAAAAAATGTATAAAATGGTTTCTAGCTGGACCATAGCCATACAAAAACAATGGTATAGACAGAAATGTAGGGAACTACAAAGCTCAAGAAAAGGGAAAAAATTTTGATATGATTAGTAATAAAACAAACATGAACATATGGAAAATTGCACTGGCATAAAGAACATCATCAACCTGGAAGAAATCACAAAATCATGCAGATATCATACTTGGATACAAAAGTATAAAACATGCATTCATTCTACAAATATTTATTAAATGCCAACTGAGGACCAAGCACTGTGACAGGTATTGGAGTTCAAAAGTCAATAAAGAAGTCATTCCTGACATTAAACAGCCAGCATAGTGAATGTTGTTTAAAAAAAAGAAAAAAAAAATCCTTGCTGAGGGTTTCAATGTCAAGATTTATCCACATATGCCATATTATGTCGATCTTCCCAGACATAGTCTGAAAACTACAAGATAGATACTCCTCACATGTCAATTATGCTTTTGGTTGTACAGGAAGAATTTAGAAGGTTTGTAGTAGCTACATCAAATTATGGACATCATTTTATCTCTGCTGAATAGGTTTCTTCATTAACAATGCAGAGACTGCAACAGTAACTCATGAGACCCTGGGCAGCTCTAACATTCTGAGATCAAGCTATATAAAATAAGGTGGACATTCAGTGTAGAATGTCCACTGTTTATTTAGTCTACTGATAGCATTTCTTACAAACAAGAGTACATCGTGTATTTACCCATGGGTATTTGTATGCTTAACAACCAGTAATTTATGCTTTCATAAATAGCATTTCATAGATATATTGAACATGCAAAATTAGAAAATTGTGGTAAGTTATTAGACATCTTAGGTTAAACTGCAATTTTGTATGTACTTGCCAAAGACCTAAATTTCAAATTTTAATCTGAATTGTTTGTTAATGACTTTAATTTTTTGAGTATGGCTATGGCTTTATATTATTACCTAACACCAGAAGGCATATATTATCCTGAATAATAAATTTAAAAAATGTTTTGTGTGTATGTGTATGCTTCTTTATGTGATTTTGTCTGTATAGCTTTGCTTTTACCATTTGTCCTAGGGTTCCATCTGTCCGTTTTTTGGTTTTTTTTTTTAGTATAGTGTTTAGTGCTCATTATCATTGGAGGATTTGTTTTTTGATTTGGTTGCTATCTTCTTTCTTTCTTGCTTTCTTTTTATTATTACTTTTTATTTTTTATAATTAAAAAATGTTTCTAATATCTTTAATTTATTTTACTTTATATCCTTTTTCCTTTCTTTCTTTCTTTTTTTTCTCCCTTTATTCTGATCCGTGTGGTTGACAGGGTATTAGTGCTCCGGCTGGTGTCAGGCCTGTGCCTCTGAGGTGAGAGAGCCAAGTTCAGGAAATTGGTCCATCAGAGACCTCCCAGCTCCACATAATATCAAATGGCGAAAGCCCTCTCAGAGATCTCCATCTGAACACTAAGACCCAGATCCACTCAACGACCAGCAAGCTACAGTGCTTGACACCCTATGCCAGAAAACTAGCAAGACAGGAACACAACCTCACCCATCAGCAGAGAGGAGGCCTAAAATCATAATGAGGTCACAAGCACCCCAAAACCCACCACCAGACACAGTCCTGTCCACCAGAAAGACAAGATCCAGCCATTCACCAGAACACAGGCACCAGTCCCCTCCAGCAGGAAGCCTACACAACCCACTGAAACAACCTTACCCACTGGGGGCAGACACCAAAAACAACAGGAACTATGACCCTGCAGCCTGTGAAAAGGAGACCCCAAACACAGTAAATTAAGCAAAATGAGAAGACAGAGAAACACACAGCAGATGAAGGAGCAAGATAAAAACCTATCAGACCAAACAAATGAACAGGAAATAGGCACTCTACCTGATAAAGAATTCAGAATAATGACAGTAAAGATGATCCAAAAACTCAGAAATTAAATGGAGAAAATAAAAGAAACATTCAGCAAGAAACTAGAAGAAATAAAGAGCAAAGAAACAATGATGTACAACAAAACAGTTGCAATTAAAAATTCTTTAGAAGGAATCAATAGCAGAATAACTGAGGCAAGAATGGATAAGTAACATGGGAGATAAAATAGTGAAAATAATAACTGCAGAGCAGAATAAAGAAAAATGAATGAAAAGAATTGAGGACAGTCTTAGAGACCTCTGGGACAACATTAAATGCACAAACTTCGAATTATAGGGGTCCCAGAAGAAGAATAGAAAAAGAAAGGGACTGAGAAAATATTTGAATAGATTGTGGTTGAAAATTTCCCTAATATGGGAAAGGAAATAGACAACCAAGCCCAGGAAGCGCAGAGAGTCCCATACAGCATAAATCCAAGGAGAAACATGCCAAGACACATATTAATCAAACAATCAAAAATTAAATACAAAGAAAAAATATTAAAAGCAGCAAGGGAAAAACAACAAACAACATACAAGGGAATCCCCAAAACGTTAATAGCTGATCTTACAGCAGAAATTCTGCAAGCCATAAGGAAGTGGCAGGATATATTTAAAGTGATGAAAGGGAAGAACCTACAACCAAGATTACTGTACCCAGCAAGAATCTCATTCAGATTTAAAGGAGAAATTAAGACCTTTACAGACAAGCCAAAGCTAAGAAAATTCAGTACCACCAAACCAGCTTTACAACAAATGTTAAAGGAACTTCTCTAGGCAGGAAACACAAGAGAAGGAAAAAACCTACAATAATAAACCCCAAACAACTAAGAAAATGGTAATAGGAACATATGTATCAATAATTACCTTAAATGTAAATGGATTAAATGCTCCAACCAAAAGACACAAACTGGCTGAATGGATACAAAAACAAGACCTGTATATATGCTGTCTACAGAGACACACTTCAGACCTAGGGACACACAGACTGAAAGTGAGGGGATGGAAAAAGATATTCCATGAAAATGTAAATCAAAAGAAAGCTGGAGTAGCAATTCTCATATCAGACAAAATAGACTTTAAAATAAAGACTACTACAAGAGACAAAGAAGGACACTATATAATGATCAAGGGATCAATCCAAGAGAAAGATATAACAACTGTAAATATTTATGCACCCAACATAGGAGCACCTCAATAAATAGGGCAAGTGCTAACAGCCACAAAAGGGCAAATCGACAGTAACACAATCACAGTAGGGGACTTTAACACCCCACTTTCACCAATGGACAGATCATCCAAAATGAAAATAAATAAGGAAACACAAGCTGTAAATGATACATTAAACAAGTTGGACTTAATTGATATTTATAGGACATTCCATCCAAAAACAACAGAATACACTTTCTTCTCAAGTGCTCATAGAACATTCTCCAGGATAGATCATATCTTGGGTCAAAAAAAAAAAAAAGCTTGGTAAATTTAAGAAAATTGAAATCATATCAAGTTTCTTTTCTGACCACAACGCCATGAGACTAGTTATCAATTACAGGAAAAAAAAACTGTAAAAAATACAAACACATGCAGGCTAAACAAGACACAACTAAATAACCAAGAGCTCACTGAAGATATCAAAGAGGGAATCCAAGAATACCTAGAAACAAATGACAACGAAAACACAATGACCCCAAACATATGGGATGCAGCAAAAGCAGTTCTAATAGGGAAGTTTACAGCAATACAATCCTACGTCAAGAAAAAGGAAACACCTCAAATAAACAACCTAAACTTACACCTAAAGTAATTAGAGAAAGAAGAACAAACAAACCCCAAAGTTAGCAGAAGGAAAGAAATCATAATGATCAGATGAGAAATCAATGAAAAAGCAATAAGGAAATGAGAGCAAAAATCAAAAAAACTAAAAGCTGGCTCTTTGAGAAGGTAAACAAAATTGATAAACCATTAGACAGATTCATCAAGAAAAAAGGGAGAAGACTCAAATCAATAGAATTAGAAATGAAAAAGGAGAAGTAACAACTGACACTGCAGAAATACAAAGGATCATGAGAGTTTACTACAAGCAACTATATACCAATAAAATGAACAACCTGAAAGAAATGGACAAATTCTTAGAAAAGCACAACTTTCAAGACTGAACCAGGAAGAAATAGAAAATATAAACAAACCAACCACAAGCACTGACATTGAAATTGTGATTTAAAATCTTACAACAAACAAAAGCCCAGGACCAGATGGCTTCACAGGCGAATTCTATCAAACATTTAGAGAAGAGCTAACACCTATCCTCCTCAAACTCTTCCAAAATAAAGCAGAGGGACGAACACTCCACAACTTATTCTATGAGACCACCATCACGCTGATACCAAAACCAGACAAAGATGGAACAAAGAAAGAAACTACAGGCCAATATCACTGATGAAAATAGATGCAAATATCCTCACCAAAATATTAGCAAACAGAATTCAACGGCACATTAAAAGGATCATACGTCATGATCAAGTAGGATTTATCCCAGGAATGCAAGAATTCTTCAGTATATGCAAATCAATAAATGTGATAAAACATATTAACAAATTGAAGGAGAAAAGCTGTATGATCATCTCAATAGATGCAGAAAAAGCTTTCAACAGGGCTTCCCTGGTGGCACAGTGGTTGAGAGTCCGCCTGCTGTTGCAGGGGACACGGGTTTTTGCCCCAGTCTGGGAAGATCCCACATGCCGTAGAGCAGCTAGGACTGTGAGCCATGGCCGTTGAGTCTGCGCGTCTGGAGCCTGTGCTCTGCAACGGGAGAGGCCACAACAGTGAGAGGCCTGAGTACCACACACACACAAAAAAGCAAGCATTCGACAAAATTCAACACCCATGTATGCTAAAACTCTTCAGAAAGTAGGCATAGCGGGAACTTATCTCAACATAATAAAGGCCATATATGACAAACTCACAGCCAACATCATTCTCAATGGTGAAAAACTGAAACCATTTCCACTAAGATCAGGAACAAGACAATGTGGTACAGTCTCACCACTATTATTCAACATAGTTTTGGAAGTTTTAGCCACAGCAACCAGAGAAGAAAAAGAAATCAAAGGAATCCAAATCGGACAAGAAGAAGTAAAGCTGTCACTGTTTGCAGATGACATGATACTAGACATAGAGAATCCTAAAGATGCTACCAGAAAACTATGAGAACTAATCAATGAACTTGGTAAAGTAGCAGGATACAAAATTAATGCACAGAAATCTCTTGCATTCCTATACACTAACAATGAAAATTCTTAGAGAGAAATTAAGGAAACACCCCCATTTACTATTGCAACAAAAAGAATAAAATACCTAGGAATAAACCTAAGGAGACAAAATACCTGTATGCAGAAAACCATAAGACACTGATAAAAGAAATTAAAGACGATACAAACAGATGGAGAGATATACCATGTTCTTGGATTGGAAGAATCAACCTTGTGAAAATGACCCTACTACTCAAAGCAATTTACGGAGTCAATGCAACCCTATCAAACCACCAATGGCATTTTTCACAGAACTAGAACAAAAAATCTTAAAGTTTGTATGGAAACAGAAAAGACCCCGAATAGCCAAAGCAATGTTGAGAAAGAAAAATGGAGCTGGAGTAACCAGGCTCCCTGACTTCAGACTATACTGCAATGCTACAGTAATCAAGACAGCATGGTGCCTGCAAAAAACAGAAATATAGATCAATGGGACAGGATAGAAAGCCCAGAGATAAACCCACACACATATGGTCACCTTATCTTTGATACAGGAGGTAAGAATAAACAATGGAGAAAAGACAGCCCCTGGACAGCTACATGAAAAAGAATGAAATTAGAACACTCCCTAACACCATACAAAAAAATAAATTCAAAATGGATTAAAGACCTAAATGTAAGGCCAAACACCATCAAACTCTTAGAGGAAAAAAGAGGCAGAACACTCTATGACATAAATCACAGCAAGATCCTTTTTGACCCACCTCCTAGAGAAATGGAAATAAAAACAAAAATAAACAAATGGGACCTAATGAAACTTCAAAGCTTTTGCATAGCAAAGGAAACCATAAACAAGACGAAAAGACAACTCAGAATGGGAGAAAATATTTGCAAATGAAGCACCTGACAAAGGATTAATCTCCAAAATTTACAAGCAGCTCATGCAGCTCAATATCAGAAAAACAAACAACCCAAACCAAAAATGGTCAGAAGACCTAAATAGACATTTCTCCAAAGAAGATATACAGATTGCCCGTGAGCACATGAAAGGATGCTCAACATCACTAATCATAAGAGAAATGTAAATCAAAACTATAATGAGGTATCACCTCACATCAGTTAGAATGGGCATCATCAGAAAATCTACAAACAACAAATGCTGGAGAGCAGGTGGAGAAAAAGCCACTTTGGAGAACAGTATGGAGGTTTCTTAAAAAACTTAAAATAGACCTTATGACCCGGCAATCCCACTACTGTGCATATACCCTGAGAAAACCATAATTCAAAAAGAGACATGTACCACAATGTTCATTGCAGCACTATTTTCAATAGCCAGGACATGGCAGCAACCTACATGTCCATTGACAGATGAATGGATAAAGACGATGTGGCACATATATACAATGGAGTATTACTCAGCCATAAAAAGAAATGAAACTGTGTTATTTGTAGTGAGGTGGATGGACCTAGAGTTTGTCACACAGAATGAAGTAAGTCAGAAAGAGAAAAACAAGTACCGTATGCTAACACATATATATGGAATCTATTAAAAAAAAGGTTCTGATGAACCTAGGGGCAGGACAGGAATAAAGACGTTGACATAGAGAATGGACTTGAAGACATGGCAAGTGGGAAGGGTAAGCTGGGACGAAGTGAGAGAGTGGCATGGACATATATACACTACCAAATGTAAAAGAGATAGCTATTGGGAAGCAGCCGCCTAGCACAGGGAGATCAGCTCAGTGCTTTGTGACCACCTAGAGGGGTGGGATAGGGAGGGTGGGAGGGAGACCCAAGCGGGAGGAGATATTGGTATATATGTATATGTATACCTGATTCTCTTTGTTATAAAGCAGAAACGAACACACCATTGTAAAACAATTATAGTTCAATAAAGATGTTTAAAATAAATAAATGGCCACATTTTTATGCAAAGATTAGAAAAAGTATATATTATGCAACCTAAAGGAAGAGCACTTCACACGTGAACATTTCAGGCATATTCTTACCAAACAGAATCCTGCCAGATCAGTAAGAAAATTAGTTTCCTAAATAAGGACGTTCATTAACAGAGTTGGTCATGGAGAGAGAATGTAGTTCATGCGAGGGTAATGATAGTACTAACATTCAATTGCAGTAAGGTCTACAAAGATTCATACGTGATTTGAGCCACAACTATAACCCTAAGCCTACCTAAAAGCAGCACACATGAAATTTAACACTGATAATATTATCAATGGTCTGTCCTAGGAATGACTACATATCACAAGTAGAATAGACTAGAAAACCACATCTTAACATCTTTGCACTCTGTCCTACTTACCGAAACACAGTTTTCTTCCTACACATCGTATTACTCCAAATATCCCAAATTCCATGAAACATCAGGCTTGTTTCCACTCAGCAGTTTTTATTGCTGTTAAAATGCTAATTGTTAATTTATTTATCTGTCCAAAAGCTCTCCCAGAGCCTTAGTTTTTCTTCGTTGAATCAGCTTGTCCTGGGGATACAGCTAAACCTGCCTTTGATCAGTGTTTAAACCTTCTAGACGCTCAGGGGTGTGTAGTTTAGTATCTATGAGAAAGTAATTAGAAAGGATGGAGAAAGATAGTATTATAGCTCCTGCTAGCATGAGAAATGAAATCAGAATTCTCTGCCCCCTCTTCTGTCTTCACAGACAAGGGATCATGCTACAGAATGTAAATCTCAAAAGTCTGGTGATACTCTTAATTAAGCAAAGGGGTGTGGATTGAGATCTCAATAGAATTTATTATATAACAGAGGACCTTTCAGAAACAGAACTCTAATATGGATGAAAAACAAGGAAAATACACTCTCTGTCCTTAAGCAGTTATAGGCATCCTTGTTCTAATACACATTCTTATGTAACTATAAGGAAATATTATCTGAAAAGCAAGTAATTATGTAACTCAGCCGAAAATAAAGTGAGCAGAGAGAAAGAAATAAAACATCAGTATTCGATGATTAGGGTATAAACCACAAGGAAGGGAAGGGCTTCGTGGCTGATGCTAACATAAGTGGGAATCATGAGGCAAGAAATTAAGAAAGAGAAATTTAATATTAGAAAATGTTCCATAGCGGACAATCACAGGAATATTCAAAATAGTAACAGAAATCCAATAATGCACAATGATTATTCAAAATTGAACCCAAAGAATGTTCCACAGAAATAAATGAAGCAGAGGCACCCAAACTTAACTCTAGTTCTAATTTTCTGGACTTACCTAATGGAATGTTCCTAATAAGCACAGTATTACTCAGCAATTGAAACACAACAGCTCAAGAATGGCTTAAGGTGACAATTAGTATTGTTTAGTTCTAGAATCTTGGTGACAATGTTAAAGGGGAAAGAAATGTTTCAGTGGCATTTTCATGATAACACACTATAGTTTCCCTCCCCTGATGGACAAAGTAATTGTCTTGGCATCGGACATCAGAAAAAGCACGTCATAGATCCACTCTGTGCTGTTTCTGTAACAGGACAAGCATCCACATCGCCCCTTTCTTTTCTAACTGCTTCTCTACATCTACTCATCTCCAGATGCTGCCTTCACCTTTCCTTGCACTGAGGTCTCCTGCACTTGTAATCTGGTGCTTTTGCTTCTGGAAAGAAGACATTTTTCAAACCGTAGGTAGATTTAGTACCCTCCTTTTCCTTTGTGTTGATAATCTCGTTGCTTGTCCAATCTTACTTGAATTGGGTCTGTAAAACTCCTCCACAGAGGGGCTTCCCTGGTGGCACAGTGGTTAAGAATCCACCTGCCAACGCAGGGGACACGGGTTCGAGCCCTGGTCCAGGAAGATCTACATTCCATGGAGCAGCTGAGCCCATGCGTCACAACTACTGAGACTGCACTCTAGAGCCCGCGAGCCACAACTACTGAAGCCTGCACGCCTAGAGCCCGAGCTCCACAGCAAGAGAAGCCACTGCAATGAGAAGCCCGTGCACCAAAACGAAGAGTAGTCCCTGCTCGCTGCAACTAGAGAAAGCCCGCACACAAGGGGCAAAGACCCAACACAGCCAAAAATAAATTAATTAAATAAATTAAAAAATAAAAAAACCCTCCTCAGAGATTTTCTCTGAAACTATGATGTCATTAATATCTCATACTATTACATTGCCTTAAAATTGTTTTGTTCATGTTCCCCTCTACCACCATTAGTAAATGTTCCTGAGGACTCACCCCCAACATATATACATTTATTCCTAGTATGTAAATATGTACTACTATACTCATCCATTAAACATATTATAAAATATACTATATTAGAAATGTAAAAAAAAAAGATACAAGTAAATATAAGTAGAAGCTTTAAAATTTTCTTTATACCCCTCAATATATGTGTCCCACCTTGAATCAATTGCTCTATACATTAAATTCTCATCAGCTTAACAAAATGACATAATTCTGTTGCTATGGCATTTCCTTCCTGTTAACGGGTTGAATTGGTTCTTCCCCAAAGGATATGTTAAAGTCTTTACTCCTAGTATCTCAGAATGTGGCCTTAGTTGGAAATGGGGCAATTGCAGATGATATTAGTTAAGATGAAGTCACACTGGAGTGGGGGGGCCCTCAATCCAGTAAGACCAATGTCTTCATAAGAAGAAAAGATACTCAGGCAACCAAAAGGAAAACATCAAGTGGCAATGGAGACAAAGACTGAAGTGCTATATCTGAAAGCCAAGGAATGCCAAGGATTACCAGCAAAACACCAGAAGCTAGGAAGAGGCAAGGAAGGATCCCCTCCTAGAGCCTTCAGAGGGAGCACGGAACTGCCGACACTCTGATTTTGAACTTTTAGCCTCCAGAACTACAACATAATAATTTCTGTTGTTTTAAGCTACCCAGCTTGTGGTACTTTGTTATGGCATCCCTAGGAAAAAAATACACTTTTAAAAAAAGTGTAATTTAAGTAATTAATTTTTTACATAGCAGGTTCTTATTAGTTATCTATTTTATACACATCAGTGTATACATGTCAATCCCAATCTCCCAATTCATCCCACCACCCCCTCCACCCCACACCCTGCTGCTCCCCCCCCCTTGGTGTCCATACATTTGTTCTCTACGTCTATGTCTCTATTTCTCCCTTGCAAACCGGTTCATCTGTGCCATTTTTCTAGTTCCCACATATATGCGTTAATATACGATATTTGTTTTTCTCTTTCTGACTTACTTCACTCTGTATGACAGTCCCTAGGTCCATCCACATCTCGACAAATGACCCAATTTTGTTCCATTTTATGGCTGAGTAATATTCCATTGTACATATGTACCACATCTTCTTTATCCATTCATCTGTCAGTGGGCATTTAGGTTGCTTCCATGACCTGGCTATTGTAAACAGTACTGCAGTAAACATTGGGGTACATGTGTCTTTTTGAATTATGGTTTTCTCTGTGTATATGTCCAGTAGTGGGATTGCTGGATCATATGGTAGTTCTATTTTTAGTTTCTTAAGGAACCTCCATACTCTTCTCCATAGTGGCTGTATCAATTTACATTCCCACCAACAGTGCAAGAGGGTTCCCTTTTCTCTACACCGTCTCCAGCATTTGTTGTTTGTAGATTTTCTGATGATGCCCATTTTAACCACTGTGAGGTGATATCTCATTGTAGTTCTGATTTGCATTTCTCTAATAATTAATGATGTTGAGCAGCTTTTCATGTGCCTCTTGGCCATCTGTATGTCTTCTTTGGAGAAATGTCTATTTAGGTCTTCTGCCCATTTTTGGATTGGGTTGTTTGTTTTTTTTAATACTGAGCTGCATGAGCTGTTTATATATTTTGGAGATTAATCCTTTGGCCATTGATTCATTTGTGAATATTTTCTCCCATTCTGAGGGTTGTCTAAATACACTTCTTAATACAGAAAAACTTCCTGATTCCATCCAAGCAATGAACTATAAGAAAATATCACCCAAGACTGAAACTCCCCACTCCATAATTCAATAACTGGAGAGAGGCAGGGACAGAGAGACAGAGGGAAAGAGAGATATTATGTGATGGTAAGAGTTCAGCACAATAAAACAGAGTTATCTGTGGAGCTGCTGGCAGAGTCTGCATCTCAATGGTCTACATCAACTGATGTGAACCCATCTAGCTACATCAATTATGAACATGTTAAAATACTTTCATAAGTAGGTGACAAAGAGTCACTGCTTCAAACAAACCTCTACTACTGATCATTCTGGCCCTTCTCCCTCTTTCTGTAATTCAGCAATTAAAGGATCAATGACTATCTCATCAAGAGATCCAAGGCAGTCAGTTTTGCTTGGCTGTATTTACTATTGGTTGTTTAATATTTTAATATTACCCAGGCCAATATGACTAACAGAGATTGGGTTTCTTGTTTAGCTAAAAAATTCTCCACAGCTAACACCCGTGAGGGGAATAATGGAATCCCTATTCAATCCATATTTTTTTCCTCAGCATCTCCACCAAATGTTCATTTTGAGTCAAGGATGAGATGCATTTGCAAGGTGTTACAGGCCAGGAATATTTGCATGGTACTTTTGTGATGTAATTAATATAACATTTTCCCAGAGTTCTCAGTCTTGTTCCTGTTTTTAGAACACACAGATGGAAGAAAAAAAGAAACAGGAACCATACTTTCCACCTTGCTGTGGTCTGAATGTGTGTATCTCCCCCCTACCCAAATTCCTATGCTGAAATCCTAATGCCCAGTGTGATGGTATTAGGAGGTGGGGCCCTTGGAGGTGCTTTGGTCATGAGAGCAAAGCCCTCATGAATGGGATAAATGTTCCTATAAAAGAGCTCCCTCACCTCTTCCATCACATGAGGACACAGTAAGAAGGCACCATCCATGAACCAGAAAGTAGGCCCTTAACAAACACCGAATCTGCCAGCACCATGATCCTGCACTTCCCAGCCTCCAGAACTGTGGGAAATAAATTTCTGCTGTTTATAAGCTACCAGTCTACAGTATTTTCTTACAGCAGCCTGAACAGGCTAAGACATACCCGATAGAAGAGTTGTTCTTCTTACCACTGAAGTGAAGTTAGAGATTTATGCCTAAACAAAGCAATGCATTCAGCCTAATTAATTTTGATGTCTATGATTTCAGAGGGCTATTTGCATGTGATATCATCTGTAAATGTATTTCTTATTTAACCATCTCCCCAAAGGGCCATGTCTTGTTCTGCCTTCTTTCTAGTAACAACAGCTCATATTAAGAAATAAAACTTTGTGTAGCATTGAAATGTACTAAATAAATTGTTTTCTAAGGCATAACTTCCTTTTATTGTATGTCGTTCTGGATGGGCTAACACAATGGAGAGAGTTAACAAGAATACACTCAGGTTTCATTTCATGTATTCTTTTCTATACTATAGGATAATAAGACCAGGAATATGTTTAACCTGGTTAGTAATGAAAACTACATAACTTTTACTGTTTTTGGAGAAAAATCTGATATTATCTCTTGTAATACTACTTTCCACTTTATACTTTAGTACTTTGGTACTTGAATTTTGTCCAATTATTAGTATCTTTGTTTATAGTCTATTGTATTTTGATTGATTTCCCACTTTACTTCTGGTAACCTTTGGAAGGGGTGGTGATTTCCCTTTCTTTGCCATCACACTTCAGGAAAGGCTCATTTAATCTTTTAAACAGTTTCTCCACGGAGACCCCTTTTCTTTTTCCTAACAGAATTGAGAACTGCTCCTACATTTAGAATAATATATATTATAGTATACTTTGCACACTTCAGAACTTGAAAAGAATTTTTCCCGAATACCTATCAAAGTGTGCTTGAGGAGAAGACTAATAACCATGTTGCTATGAGGTGTTGTAAGCTTTCCCTATTTTTACCAGGCATATTTTAATCCTTAATGCATGGAATGGTGCCATTACAATAATTCTGGCTATTTCCCATCATGTTTAGACAACTGGAATCAACAGCACATTATGGGATAAGAGAAGTACAATGAGGGAAATTAGATACGTTAAGATCACCTGGGAATGCCAACATAAGTCATGGACTGCCAAGTTTCAAGGGAAACTGGGCTGTGGTGTAGCCACAGAGGATCTGGACAGAGCACAGGCATGTAAAAAGCATGCATCCTGGCAAACGATTAGAACACTTCCCTTGTGCTGATGAGGAGAAAACCCTGGTAACTGCACACAGTCTGTACATAACCTTAATAATTTGTTCTCTGTCACCTTCTTAATAGTTAGTTTCTTTCCTGTAAGACAAAGAAACACTTTTGATTTTGCTCTTTAGTTAGCTTCCTCCTGGTCCTTAGACCATCCTACAAGTAACCAAATCTTTGTGGAACATTTGTAGCGCATCCAAGATAAAGGATAAGAAAGAGTCACAGACTTTGTCCTCACAATTATAAAAAACAGAACAAAAAACCCCTCTTCTTAGCACTCAGTATCTGCTCAAAAAGTAGTTTATAGAAATGTGTGCAGCAATAGCCATAGCTTCTTTAGGAGAACACCATACATGATGAGTTTAAAAGTTTCTAGAGAATTCATTAGAAGCCCTAAGGACCAGTCTAACTGCAAGGAGTTAGGATATAGCAACCCAAGTCCTTCAAACATAATGGGCAGCCAGACAGGCAAGCAACTAACTGTTAAGTTTGGCTACATAACAGCCTTGAGGATATGAGGTAAAGAGAGGTAAGACAGATAAATGAAACCTGAGCTACAGGGAAGAAAATGTAAAAGGAAATTCCCAAGACAGGCCCAGGCCAAGATGGTGCTTAATGGCATTGTCCCCAAATTTATACACTGAAGTGGTAACCCCTAGTACCTCAGAATGTGACTATATTTGGAGACAAGGTTTTCAAAGAGATACTTAAGTTAAAATGAGATCAGTAGGGTGGGCCCCAATCCAATATGACTGGTGTCCTTATAAGAAGAGGAGATCAGGATGCAAACATACACAGAGGAGAGACCATGTGAGGAATCGGGGAGAAGACGGCCATCTATAAGACAAGAAGAGAGGCCTCAGAAGACACCAACCTCTTGAAACCTTGATCTCAGACTTTTAGCCTTCAGAATTGTGAGAAAACACATTTCTGTTTTTTGTTTTGTTTTGTTTTGCAGTACATGGGCCTCTCATCGCTGTGGCCTCTCCCGTTGCAGAGCACAGGCTCCGGACGCACAGGCTCAGCGGCCATGGCTCACAGGCCCAGTCACTCCACGGCACGTGGGATCCTCCCGGACCGGGGCACGAACCCATGTCCCCTTCATCAGCAGGCGGACTCCCAACCACTGCACCACCAGGGAAGCCCCACATTTCTGTTTTTTAAGCCACTCAGTCTGTGGTACTTTGGCATAGCAGCCCAAGCAAACTAATATAGATGGCCTGACCCAAAGAAGATTGTTAGACAAAAAGAGCTCATTTGAAGACTGGACTGATCTACGTATAAGTAAAATAAAATTAGGAGCAGACACTGCCAGAAGGTATTGAGGAACTAAGGCCTCCCATCAACCAGCCACCAGCACAAACTTGCTAGGTATGTGAGGGAGCCTTGGAAGTGGCTCCCTTCAGATGACTGGAATCCTGGCCAGTATCTTGACTACAACATCATGAGAGACCCTGAGCCAGAACAACCCAGCTAAGCCACTCTTGGATTCCTGACCCACAGAAATGGAAGGAGATAATAAATGTTTATTGTTTTAAGCTTCTAAGCTTTGGGGTAAGTTGTTACAAAGCAATAGATAACTATTACACCTGATAAAATCAGAATGAACTCAGGATTCTAAAGGAGTAAGTCTAAAACATAATCAAATAGCTGAAGGCAGTGTGAAGGTAGTGGAGTAAGGTAGTTAAAATCTCTAGCTCTGAAGCAGAGACTTACAGGTTCAATTCCCAGCTTCTGTCCTTTTATTAATGTGAGACCTGGGGGAACTTATTTAATCTTTTTGAGACTCAGTTTCCTTATGAGAAATAGGGATAATAATAACACCCATGCATCAGGAAGAATAGATGAGATCATTTCTAGGGTCTGGTGCATTGTAAGCATTTGATAGATGATGGCTATAATAATTAGAGAGGTAAAAGAACTCTAAAAGCTGAATCAAGGTTGTTTACCAAAATGAACTACTTTCTGCAAGTAGAAGGAGTGGCCCCCACCTATCCCTTCCCAAGTGACCCTTCTTAAGGAGACAGCTCTTAATAAGGGTCAGTGAAAAAAGGTTCACCCTATCTGGAGACTAAAAAGGCTGTCAAGTTTAATGAAGCCAATAATGGGGAAAACCAGAATCTGTTCATCAACCACAGTTGCCAATGTGGTGATGTGGTCCAACTCTTCCTAAAGCCCTAGTACTGAAGTGTTAATGGAAGGCGCAGAGAAGAGTCAAACAAGATGTATCTTGCAGACCTGATGAGATTTCAATTTGAAGACAACTGGGGATTATCCCTGATGATGAACTGGTGTCAGGGCTGAGAGGAAAGCGAGAAACCAGCCTCCTGGAGACCTTGGAAAGCTGGCAGCAGGGGATGTGAACAACACCCTTCAAGTTCTGTGCAGATTAAATGAGTTTTCCAGGTAAGATCATGGTGTTAATGAACAGCCATTAAAAACAGCCAAGCAAACAAATAACCTTGTATTTTAAACACACACACACACACACACACACACAACACAACACATATATATGCCTGAATCTCTGCCAAAACATCTAGCATTGCCTTTAAAGTTAAAGACTCTTTATAGGTGAGTATATTAACGGGGGAGAAACCATATAACAATAGCATTTGTCTTTAAATATAAAAATCCAGAGCATTTTTGACTGCTGTGAAGCAAGTGTCCAATGTCAAGAGCAAAGGGCATGGAAGAGGTGTGATAATGAAGAATAAAAAGGAAGGGCTGTCAAAGAAGGAGGTTTCAACAAGGATGACTGCATTGTCCTCAGAGGGAATGTACAGTCTAGTATGGCTGTGATGTCTTGTTCTCGATCCCCCACTTATGAGCCAAATACAGTAGAATCAATGGATGCCAATCACTCTGGAAGGGATTTCCACTGACAAAGCATCCCAGCACTCAGAGATGCTCTACAATGGTGCAGAAATCTCTACACGAACAGAGAACAATTTAGGGTCAACACACGCAGGTCATCTCCAAGATGGATCACATAGTACATTTTTGCACAGCCTGGTAGTTATTTCCCACCAGAACACAACTGTTTTTTTAAGTTTAAAAAAAAGGATATTGTTTTTGAACTCTCAATAGATTTACAACATCATTAATCATTAGAGAAATGCAGATCAAAACTACAATGAGGTATCATCTCACACCAGTCAGAATGGCCATCATCAAAAAATCTAGAAACAATAAATGCTGGAGAGGGTGTGGAAAAAAGGGAACACTCTTGCACTGCTGGTGGGAATGTAAATTGATACAGCCAGTATGGAGAACGGTATGGAGGTTCCTTAAAAAACTACAAATAGAACTACCATATGACCCCGCAATCCCACTACTGGGCATATACCCTGAGAAACCCGTAATTCAAAAAGAGCCATGTACCAAAATGTTCATTGCAGCTCTATTTACCATAGCCAGGACATGGAAGCCACCTAAGTGTCCCTCAACAGATGAATGGATAAAGGAGATGTGGTACATATATACAATGGAATATTACTCAGCCATAAAAAGAACGAAACTGAGTTATTTATAATGAGGTGGATGGACCTGGAGTCTGTCATACAGAGTGAAGTAAGTCAGAAGGAGAAAAACAAATACCGTATGCTAACACATATATATGGAATCTAAGAAAAAAATGCCATGAAGAGCCTAGGGGTAGGATGGGAATAAAGTCACAGACCTACTAGAGCACTGACTTGAGGATATGGGGAAGGGGAAGGGTAAGCTGGGATGAAGTGAGTGAGTAGCATGGACATATATACACCACCAAACGTAAAACAGATAGCTAGTGGGAAGCAGGAGCATAGCACAGGGAGATCAGCTAGGTGGTTTGTGACCACCTAGAGCGGTGGGATAAGGAGGGTGGGAGGGAGGGAGACGCACGAGGGAAGAGATATGGGAACGTATGTATATGTATAACTGATTCACTTTGTTGTAAAGCAGAAACTAACACACCATTGTAAAGCAATTATACTCCAATAAAGATGTTAAAAAAAAAAAAGGATATTGTTTTTGAACTTTCAATAGATTTAGAGGAATATCCCAGTCTCACTGACACCAAGATTTCAATAACATCCCACTCTGACCCCATCTTGTTCCTTAAGATGGTATCTTATATAAACTGAGATCCACCTTAGACTAGATCCTTGAAAGGAACTTCCCTCACTCAAGGGAGATGGTAAAACTGGGGGCAGATGAAGTCAAGCCACTGGGCTTCATGGGGTCACGTGCGAGTTTATTAGTTTATCTTTTGTAACCAATGGGAATTCTTAGAATAATCAGGTAAATGTGAGGACATTTTTAAGTGAAATGGAATAACTTAGAAATGGCCGGGGGAGGATTTTTAAAACCAGAAGAAAAAAACCTAATCACTGAAGTTCTAGCCCTCATTCTGCCCCAAGTATATTGCTTTGACAAAGTCATTTACTTTCTATGAACCTCAGGTCCTTATCTCCAAAATGTGACTCTGACCTAGGTAACCCCTAAGAGTACTCCCATTTATAAAATGTCAGGACACAAATGCTGCTCACGCCACTTAACTCTGTGTTTGTCAACGAGTTTTAAAAGATTCATTGGCTATGGAACCCCCAGGTACTAGAAAAATGTCCTAAGAACCAAGTAGCCAGGATTTTGAAAACATACGAAGTTCATGGTGAAAAAAATAAGGTTTGTACGGTCCATTGCATGGTAGTTTCGGTAGTTACTCTTTACCAGCAATTACAACAACAGCAACAAATAATAATAATAATGGTTGGCATTCATTTAAGCCCTTACAAAGGCCAGGCATAAAAGCACCTTGCACGGATTAGCGCTTAAATCCTCACTATCCATGGTTTAAAAATATATTATCCCTATTTTACGGCTGAGAAACCTGACACGCAGACTAGAATAATGAACTTGCCCAAGGTTACACAGCTATCAAGTGGCAGAACTAGAAATCATCCCCAGACAAAATCATTCATTTTGCCTCCAAAACCCGACAAGCACTATGGTGCTTCTGGCAGGTGCAGAGTGGATGACCAGGGTCTGCGTCATGCTCCTGTGGGTGTTTGCGGAGCAAAAGATGCTTTAGGGCAGGAGCCACATGTACCCATCTGCCTTTAGCACCGACTGAAGGCCTCTAAGTGTTTGTTGAATGAATGGTGTTAACAGGTCACTTTTCATAGCTACTCGCCAACATATCAGGGCCCCGAAAGGTGATGGGCAGAGACAAAAAGCTCTCCTCAGACAACAACCTCTTAGACCAAGTATCTCTTTTGCTCACAGGTTTAAACACAAAGCTGGGACAGACCGGCAAGTGTGTGTTCGGGGAGCTCTGACACTCACCATGCCGCTGAATGAATTGGTGTCTAATGGGGCCAGGAGGTTTGCAAGTCTCCTCTCTCGGCGTTAGTATCCCACAGCCCCAATTTCTACCACGAAGTACTGCCTACGCCATTCTCCTTTCATTGTACCACACTCCTCAGCTGGTGAGTCTCCCGTGCTTATGTAGTTTGTGAGCGGGGGGTTTAAAAAGGATTACGTGAGATGATAATTGTCTAAATACTTTGGAAGCCCTAAAGCACGAAGTAAACATAAAGACATGGCATTGTTGTCGCTGCTGCTGCTACTACTGCTGTCATTACCACCACCAACGCCACTACTAGTTACTACCGTATTATTACTACTGGAGCAGGAATCCTAGTGTCGAGATTGACATTTCCCCTGGACAGCTACACCTCGAACGGCTTATGGAAGCGGTTGGCAAGCCAAATCACCCCCTCTTTGTGCTTGTAAACAAAGTTATATTGAATGCGGTCCTGCCCATTCATTGACATATGGTCTGTGGCTGCTTTCCAACTGTAAGGACAGAACTGAAGAGTTGCAACAGAGATTCGTGACGTCTGAAAAGCCGAAGATATTTACTATCTGACCTTTTACAGGAAAGGTCTGCCAACCTCTGGCCTCAGTTGATCGCCACTGAGTAGCCTTTACCTTATTCTTTAATATGACACCTAAAAAACGTAAATTATTCCACAAGAAACGTGCAGTGTTGTAGAGGAGAGAGGGCGAGGGGGAGAGCGAAGGTTTCCATCCCGCCATTAACTCTAGCACTGTGGTCCTGCCCCTTGGCCTATCCAGACCTCCTTTTCTGTACAAGGTAGCAACAGTGGCTGGAGAATACGTTAGAGAGGGATCACTAGATGATCCAGCAAGTTCCTCCTGATTCCAAAAGTCTCCACTGCCCACAATCTTTACTTTCTTTCCAATAACACTATTCGATGAGATAGCTAGTGTTTGGACCGTATGTCAGCTGAGAAGACCTTCTGAAGAAGATCTAGACAAGAGCTGAATTAAAAATCCCTTCATGAATCTTCCCACCGTTCATATAGGACATCTCCTATTGCCCCAGCCTTGAAGGGACAGGGTAGTACAGTGGGAGGATACAGGCTTTGGGGTTCTGGATCCCTGCATTGCCACTTTACAAGCTGTGTGTTCTTGGGCAAGTTACTTAACCTCTCTGAGACTTAGT
The DNA here is from genome assembly GCF_026419965.1 of Kogia breviceps. Lineage (NCBI taxonomy): Eukaryota > Metazoa > Chordata > Mammalia > Artiodactyla > Physeteridae > Kogia > Kogia breviceps. The sequence goes on from NC_081312.1 coordinate 23,704,378, forward strand.
TTCTTAAGGATAATGATACCTATCTTAAAAGGATTCTTTTATGGATCACAGACACTGTAGTATATACAACTTATGTGGATGTGGCACACGACAAGGGCTCAATATACGGTAATTGCTACCATTATTATTACCATCCACAGGATGTGAGGTGTTGGACTCAAATACAAAGGAACCTCAGAAATGGAGAGAGACGTGCATGGCAGGCTGCCATTTGAAATGCTTGATCTTTAGAAAAAAAAGGATACGTTCTGTTGCCTCCCTTCAGCAAACATTTTCTGGAGGGAGAGAGCTCAGAGCGGGAAATCTGGGGAACTGAATATTGATCTGCTTATTTCAAGAGTTCCCTAATTAAGACTGGATCCTCTCTCCTACTTCTCTCTTCACACTGCATCTCAGTTTCCTAATCCAACCTCCAGTCCACAAGTCCATCCCCTATACATACACACAGAGCCAAGTCCAAGACCGCAAATGAGGCGTCACATAGTTTTCACAACATGTATGTGCACACACACACACGCATGCCCACAGGCACACGAGGGCGGGGTTAATCCCATATTGTCTTCTGGGAGCCTGAGTGATTTGCTTGAAGCCTGCCTTAGAGAATCAGGGGCTGTCGCCTTCAAGGGTTTGATTTGAAGCTAATAGAAAAATCTATTTCCTTCAATTTCACTTCTGTCACACATCGACCACTGTATTCCCTACAGGAGATTCCTTCTCCTTCTGCAATAACCGCCCAGATGACAGATCTCAAGCAGCAATATAAGCTGCCTAAGTTGAGTGGTGAGTGGCGCCTCTTAGTTTTATGACCACTGGTACAGAATGGCCTTGCAGTATCCACAGCCCATCTTAATGAAGATGGGTACGACAGCTGCCAATGAAATCAAATTTCTCCTCTTTCCTCCCTTCCATCTTAAGGCCCATCAAACTTTCATCTTCACAACAAAACAGCTGCTGCGGCTGACGCTCAGCCACAGTCAATCACCGCTGATGGGCCACACGATGGTCTCTGGAAAGTGAGCTGAGAATCTGCTTTGTTGCAAAGATGACACCAAACGGCAGAGAGGAAAAGAGGGAGTAGCTGTGCCCTCCTTCTCTGAGTAACGAAATACAACAAAACTATATAGCACATTTAAGGTAATATACTAGAAATGAAAATCCTCTGAAAAGTTGTAAGTATCATATATATGGAAACCACACTTGTAGTTATGTCCCTACATATAGTAATAGCAGTTGTTTTTTGTTAGACCAAAGGCAAGAGACCATTTCCTAGATAATATAGTACAGGTGTGTGGCCCCATTCTCCGCTAAGACTAATATGCTGTTCTTTATAATCCCGGCTCTGCCAAAGCCAACACTTTCCAAATCTTTATTTCTCTTAAGGCCCAGCTCACAGCTCGGTTATGACTTTGTGGTAGATTGTTAGCAAATACGGCAAGAATTCCTCCCATCCCCACATGCCCACCCTTTTGCAAGTGACTTTGTTGCTTCTCCCACTGGGAGACTCTGTCTCCCTAACCCACTGAATCTGGGCTGGCTCTGAGAATTGCTTTAACCAATTGAATGCAGTGAAAGCACTGTTGTGTGACTTGCAAGCTCTTAAAAGTTCTTGCTACTGTTGTTATTACTCTCTTAAAATGCAGCCCTGAGACCACCGTGTGAAGAAGCCCGGGCTAGCCAAGTAGAGGGTGAGAGGTGACGTAGAGCAGAGATGGCCTGCTCTCTGGAACCTAAGGTTTCCCCACACTAATGGCCAGAACCAACCACCAGATATGTGAGTGAGATCATCTCAGACCATCAACCTTAGCCCATCTGCCAGACAGCTACAGCCACATGAGGGATGCAACGTGATACCTTCAGAACTACTCAGCTAGATCCAGCTTAAACTGCTGACCCACAGAATCACCAGCAAACAGCATGGTTGTTTTAAACATGGTTGTTTTAAATGTTTCAGAGTAGTGCGCTATGCAGCAATTGCTAACAGAAAAGCACTTCATCCACAAAGGCTTCTCCAACGTCTGGTAGAAAGCACCTTGTGCAATGAGAGAAACAAGTTCAAATCCTTGCTCTAGCACTTGCTAACTCTTGACCTTGAGCAGATTTACTTAACTTTCGAGTCTTAGTGTCTGAGGGTAAAATGCTGACAATTTGAACTGTTAAGGGGATCATATGACATGAGACATGTAAGCACCTAAATAGAAGCCTTGGCACACACTCACTCTTTTGACACTTGTCACTTCCCACCTCATTATAGTTATCTGAGTAAACAAAAGCTGCTAGATCTTCAAGGATAAGAACTTCACTGATCTTTGTATCACTCATAATATACAGCACAGGTCTCATCATGGTTGCTAGTCAATGCATGCATGTTGACTCAGTACTCGAATATCCCCTAAGATGTCGCTTGGCTTGATGCTGCCATATTTGGTGGGAATTCTGAAAGTGGTGATATGAACAGCATTGTGGGGTAACAGATTGCACTAGCCTTGGTTAAGTCCCTGTACCTTTTGGATCCTCCATTTAGACATCTTTTAAAAGGAGAAAATTGAGTATGATCTCCAAGATTCTTTGGAGCTCTGAAATTCATTTATTGTCATCATAACACTGGTTAGCATCCACTGAACGCTTATTTATGTGTCAGATTCTGTGCTCCGTTCTTTGTGTAGATAGAAAATTTTAATCACAACAACCTTATAATACAGATTTTATGGTTGCCATTTTCAGATCAGGAAGTTTAAACTTTAGGGCAGAAGTCAGCAAACTCATCCTGCCTGTGGCAGAGTTGAGTAGTTGTGGTGGAAACAGAGACTATATATCCCACAAAACTAAAGATGTTTACTATCTGGCCCCTCAGGAAATGTTTGCTGACCTCTGGTCTAGAATAATCTGCCGAGAGATTGATCAGTCAAACTCAGGTGTGTGAAGGTAGAGAGTCTTCGTTACTTCCACTAGGTTATGCCTGCCTATTTATCGTCTCACTCATTTAATCTCTCACTCATCACACCTGATCTTTCTAACAGCCGCTCACAGGCAAGTATGTGCCAAGGAACAATGTTCAAGGCCTCTTCAAGAGCAGCTGAGGAAATGTCAACAGTGGTCTCTGTGCACGCATCTAGTTAAGAATACACGCTCATCTGCCCTTCTGTAGCTAGAGGCCATGGGGCTACACTCAACACTAACCGAAAAATAAGGAATGAAAAGATTTTCTTTCAACACAAACTTGAATGACTGGAATTACATCTTTATTATCTGAAGTGGGAGCTTGTGACTTGTCAACCTCCACCTGTTCTTGCTTCAGGAAGAAATTAGCCTCTGGCTGGTCATCTCATTACTGGCTAGTTTTAGCCCATTTTTAGAAAACCTGATGATTGTAAAAATCAGGCAGTTAATACAAAAGCACCAGAGGTTTGTTACACATAATACCTGGTGCTTCAGAAATAAAAGATTCAGCACCGAGAAATATGAAGCTTAAGTAAAAATTTATTAAAAATGCACAGAAATGAAGGCAAACATCTCTGAGCTGATCAACAACATTGACTAGGAAATTTAATGTATTTACAAAGAACAGTAATCATTAAAATGGCCATATTTTCAGAAACAAGCCTCTCCTACAAAGAGGAATGCTGTAGAACATAGAACAATACTTTGAAAGTTGTGAAGCAGTATATAAATGAGAGGGGTTATATTCATTTCTACCTTTTTCATTGTTTTTGATCCTAATCACTAATAATTTGAAATGATTCTTTCCCCTACTCCTCAAGATGTTGGTTTGCTACATAGTCACACCTGTGCAAATTCTGATCCCTACCTGGAAATGTTCCTCCTTTCCTTGCTCAATGCCACCATCCTACCTGGGTACTTATTACCTTTACCTCTGATGATCGCAACAGTTTGCTAATTAGTCCTTCCAAATTCAATCTCTTGTCATACCAATTCACCCTACATGACACTGCCAGAAGAAACTAATTTCATTTTTTTAATTAATTTCATTTATTCATCCAGTGCTAAATGATCATCTGTTTGTTGCACTCCCAGCTATTGTGCTAGAAGCAAAAACAGATGTGGTTTCTGATTAAAGCTGCCAGATAAAACATAGGATACCCAGTTAGATTTGGGTTTCAGAAAAATAACAAAAGAAATGTAGTATAAATATGTCCTAAATATTTCATGGGACATATTGATACTTAAAATTTTTTAAAGTTGGTCCCTTACTTGAATATCAAACTTAATTGGGTGTCTTACATTTTATTTTCTAGATGTCATGATCCTATCTGAGCCCAATGGAATTTTCAATCCATTGGGGGAAATAGATACTGATCAAATAATCTTACAACTAAATGTAAAGAAGCAACTGTGAAATGTACAACAGGGGAGAGTTCCAGAAGGTCCTGAGAACCGTATTTGGGGAATTTGAATTTCTGAAGGAAGTGGAAGGGGACTTCCTAGAGGAGGTGATATACAAAAGCAGAGACCTCAGGTTGAAGTAGGTGTCAACCAGGGGAAGAGGTGAGGAGATTGCCTAAGTGGAATGAGCAAAGGCAAATCTGCAAAGGAAGAGTAGGAATGACTGAGAGGATATAAGGAAGCCACAATAGAGAAGGTGGAAGGACCTGGTGAGTGATGAGGCTAAAAAACTCCAGTGATGGCCAGACCAGGCAGGCACCCCTGAACAGTTTTGTCTTTATCTGAAGGACTGTTGGAAGCCCATGAAGAAAGAGGTTCTGTCCGTTTCTTTACTTTTGTTTTTTTAAAGGAAGGGATTTACAAAACCAGATTTGCATTTTGAAAAGATACAGTACCCTCCCATAAGGATTAAGCATCAACTTCTCAGCCTTGACCCTCTTCCTCTCTTATAAATGGTGACAATGACAAAAGAATCACAGGGTGATTGAAAGATGTAAATCAGATAACGCTCACCTTACTGGTTTGTAAATTATAAATGCCAAGGGTGCTAACTGTTATGATAATGATTTTTCAATGTCCTCCATCAAAGAGCCCCAATCTCCTTTGCCAGCCCTTCTCTCAATGTTCCTCTACAGGCTCACCCTTCAGCAAACTGAGTCACTGAATCCTGAACATCTAAATTTTTTTCCCCCTCAATCGATTTGTCCCTTTCTCCTGCATGCCCATAGAAATCATCCTTCAAAACATGACGTAGGGTTTCCCTCTGCCATCTGGTTCTTTTTAATGCCCTAATGGGTTGCGACATTTTCCCCTCTAAATTCCCACGGTTGTTTCTACCTATTTCATGACATTTGTCAAACTATTACATGCATTACAATACTTTAGGTTCTTCCCTTTTAATCCACTCACTAGATTCTTCCATTAATGAATATTATCAAGCCCCTTTTATAAAACAAGAACTATGTTGGTCATCCAAAATAACTCATTCCTTACCCTTAAAGAAGTCAGAATCTAGTGAGAAAAACAATCACCATCAATAAATGGGAGCAACTCAATATTGTGTGTTTGATAAAATGAGAGTGAGCTCCTCTACCATGGCATGAACCTTCTGCGGGGCCTGAATCCTACTCATATTTAAGTATCTGGCACCCAGGACAGTGCCTAGAATGTAGTTGGAGCCTTAATATATGTTTAATAGTTTTAATTATTCAATGAGAAAAGTGTTACAGAGAAAAACACAGAAGGTTGAGAACTTCACTGTGCTAAGGGGAGGTAGGGAATGCTTGGCAGACTAGTTACTACAGAGTGAACTGTCAGGTGAAAAATGCGGAGGAGTCAACCAAATAGGAGAGATTCCCAATCGAGGGAAGGACATACTTTAAAGTCATGGAGTTCTGAAGAGGCCTAATGAGTACTGAGGCTAAAATGCTGAGTGGGAGCCACATCTGAGAGGAATATATGTCAGGTATCCATCCATGCACTCATTCAGCAAATGTTTAAGGAAACTCACTCCTTGCTAGTCACTGTTTTAGGCACTGGAGACACAACCATGAACAAGGTAGACAAGGTCTCTGTTCTCAGAGGTTGATGGGAGCAACACACACAACATGAACTTTCTTGGAGGTATCTGTGCTATAATAAAAAGAAATCATGCTGCTATGCTGGAGAGGAACTTGAAAGTGTGCTTTTTAGACTGGGCCATTAAGGAGATGACACTGAAGTCGAAGCCTGATGTTATAATAAGAAACGGACATGTGGCAATCCAGACGAAACAGAAAATGTTCCAGAGGGAAGGAACGGATAATATAAAGGCCCTACGATGGGGAACAAAACTGGCATGTTCAAGGAACAAAAATTTTTAAAAGTAAAATAAAATAAAAAGAATTAAGGGACTTCCCTGGTGGTCCAGTGGGTAAGACTCTGTGCTCTCAGCGCAGGGGACCCAGGTTCCAGCCCTGCTCAGAGAACTAGATCCCGCACGCATGTCACAACTAAGAAGTCCACATGCTGCAACTAAGAGTCTGCATGATGCTGCAGCTAAGAAGTCCGCATGCCACAACTAAGAAGTCCGCATGCTACAACTAAAGATCCCACGTGCTGCAACGAAGATCCCGTGTGCCGTGACTAAGACACAGTGCAGCCTAAATAAATAATTAAATAAATATTTTTTGAAAAAAAAAGAATTAGGCCAAGGTCTACTGAAGATCATGTTAGGAAATGAAGTCATAGATAAACAGGGGCAAGATCGCGAAGGTAAGGGGTTAGTTAGTTTTTGTTCTAGTTACAGAGGGCATGATGTGATCTGATTGGACTTCGTCCCGTAGCCTGGGAGGAGCCCATGCGAGAATGGCATGAACAGATTGGTACTTGAGATGGATGGCTCAACGGTGGGCCGAGCACAGACAGAAGGGGCAATCAGAGGCTTAGTAAGGTCTGTTAATTAGGTTGGTACAACTATCCATCCAGGTGACATGGTTGAGATTGCTGTGGGGATGGAAAGGATAGATCTCCGTACTTTAAAGAATTTGTAACCACACGCTGTAAGTATTTGAGTATAGACCCTACGTTTCAGTTGTCCACGGCAGGGCATAGCCCAGGGCACTGCACTGCTCATTGTAAGTCCTTAATAATTAAGCGCGAAGTCCAATGAAGGTGTATCACACTTTTCTGTCCTAACGGTGCTTCTGCGAGCACTCTTCTCTCTGCTGTTCTCCTCTCCTTTTTCTTTTACCAGAAAGCCCGGAAATTCTACACCAGATACTCAGTCATGCAAAGCAGGGCAGTGGACAGGAACTGGGTGTCAGTTTCTGCTCTGTCACTGACTACCTGAATGACTTTGGTCAAGACATTTATGCTCCTTTAGTTTTGATTACATCAGCTACAAAATTTTAAAAATGGGACAAATGACAATTCTACTACTTGTCCTCCTGCTGCAGAGAGCTGTGGTGAGGATCAAAAAAGATCTTGAATTTTCTCTGTAACGCTGTAAAACACAATTTGTAAAATTGCAAACATCAAGCAATTTGAGAAAAATATACCAAGACTATGTCAACCACGAGGGAAAACTGGCCAAAATGTTGAATACTGATTTCCAGTGCAGTGTCTAAAACAGAATGAATTGAAAACATATTACCCTTTCATATACAATATATAATTATCTGCTACACACTACATAATATACTACATCATTGATGTAAAGTATGTATTGAGCACCTCATGTGTGCAAGAAAATGTGCCAGCCAGCTAGGGGAACTGAAGCCTGCGTAGCCACAGGAAAACAAACCATCCTGCTCTTCAGTGTCATCCTTGTAAACAACTTTTGGATACTTCCTTTTTTGGATAGATTGTACACTTTCCCTCTCATAACAAACCATCTTCTGTCAAGAGTTCCTTGGGTAGTTAATGGTGTCTTGTGATGAGCCTTAAAACTCTCCTCTCATTTTACTCGTGATTAAAAAGAAAGGATGTGCAGGATCTAAGCTCTTGACTGATTTACACTTCAATTTAATTTCTCCCTTTCTCTTTCCTTTCCCTGGATGAAACCTTCCACGTAATAAGGCTCAAAAGCTCTCATCAAACAGTTTGGCTGAACTGCGGCACGCTGAGTTTCCCTTCCAGGCTGCTGGGGCAGAGAGAAAGCAGGGACCCAGTGAGGGAGCAGTGTCTGGGACGGAGTGAGGACTGCATTCTGTGACAGCAATTAAGGGAACCAATTTGAGTGTTTGGAGTAACTTGGCTCTCATGCTCTCTGACCTTTCTGTGCTGATGTATTACTTCAGTTGTACCAGAGACCATCCCAGTCTCCTTGTCCACAGCAAAACAGGTGACACCTGCTTTTGCATACTAACACTGTGGTGCAGTACAGAAAGGACAGGTGTTTCAGCCTCAACTTGCCCCTAACTTGAAACGTGTGATTTGGGAACAATTCACAAACTCGCGGGCTGTTAATCTTTCTCTGCATGAAAATAATTTGATTGGAAAAGGTCCCTACAGACCTCTTCCAAGCCCAGCATTTGGTAATTCCACAAATGCAAGGCAGCTTTTCGGTCCAATGAAGACCTTTCATCAGAATATTCTTTTAGGGGCATCACCCCTGGGCCTGAAACACTTAGTGTTCAGGTGGTGGGTTTATTTCTAAGTTACCCTGTGCAGGGAAATAAAGGGTCACTATCTCAACACTGTCAGAAAGAGTGTTCTTATATGATAGCTAGTCTAGTAGATCCCTAATAACTGACAGATGATGGGGTTAGCAGTACATACACATAAAACGACCCCCTGGCATATAAAACCCAATAAATAAATCACCTGAAAGACAGGGATTGGCTATAGAGGGCCAAGTCCCCAGGTTTACATTCCTATCTCACATTAACACTGTCCCCCTCTTAGACTGTAACTAGTGTGTTAATGCTAGCCCCCTTGACACAACACACTGATAAGTGACACCAGAATAAGGAATAGGCACTGAAACATCTTGATGTCTGTAATGCACAGCAGTCTTAGTCCTCATGCCTGATCTTCACATTCCAGGTCAGGAGCTGATTAGGTTGCTATCAAGGCCTTTATGCTACATTATATTTTTCTAGCTCACACATTCACCCACACGTGCACATGCACACACATGTATTCGCCCAATATGAAAACCACTGATACTCTTGAAGTATTCATTCCACTAGTTTTACCCTCATAATTAATAAGCTTCTGTCATATGTATGAATGGTCAAGAATAAAAGTAGGTTCAAAGGTGATCTAATAAGAGTGACAAGGTATTTTAGAAATCACCAGAATTGTGCCTATTAGCGCTGATAGAAAGATGAATACCAAACTTGCTAAGATAAAGATGGCAGGCTACTGCAAGATCATTAATTGTGATTCTTGCATTTTGCAGGTGAGAGAACTAAAACCAGGAAGGTTTGGTGGTTTAAATTATAATTTGAGGAGAAAACCTGTATGTTGGAAACTAAACTTCCTGGTAGATGAGTTTCTTACGGTGAATCAAAAATGAGGTACGTGAGTCACCAAAGAGGGGCCCTCACTCTTGGATCCTTGATTGAATATGTAACCATTCCCTACCAGATGACTCTGGAACTTATCTGAATATCCAAAGGCTGCTTCAGAAAGCACACATAATTTCCTATAATACAATAGGACTTGTGAATATAGGGATGTGTTCTGATCAGTTGTTCTCAATACCAGGGAACAGGTTTTATGTTTGTGCAGATTACCTGACCTAAGTTCAATACAGTCAGCCCTCCCCTCCATATCCGTGGGTCTCATTCATATCTGCAGAGTCCAGGAACATCGAATCGAAAATATTTGGAAAAAATACCAGGAATTTTTAAAAAGCAAAACTTGAATTTCCTGTGCACAGGCAACTATTTACATAGCATTTACATTGTATGTACAACTATTTTCATAGCATTCACATTGTATTAGGTATTATAAGTAATCTAGAGATGATTTAAAGTATACAGGAGGGGGTTTCCCTGGTGGTGCAGTGGTTGGGAGTCCGCCTGCCGATGCAGGGGACCACGGGTTCGTGCCCCGGTCCGGGAAGATCCCACATGCTGCGGAGCGGCTGGGCCCGTGAGCCATGGCCGCTGAGCCTGCGCGTCCGGAGCCTGTGCTCCGCAACGGGAGAGGCCACAACAGTGAGAGGCCCGCGTACCACCAAAAAAAAAAAAAAAAAAAAAGTATACAGGAGGATGTGTATGGGTTAAGGTTATATGCTAATACTACACCACTTTATTTAAGGGACTTGAGCACCTGTGGATTTGGGTACCCATGGGGGTCTTGGAACCAATCCCCATGGATACTAAGGGGTAACTGTAGAAGCAAGAGGTTAACTGCTTAGCAAGAGGAAGAACTTGAGGTGAATTGCTTAACTCTCTGAGGCTCAATTTCTTTTCCTGTAAATTCATGATAAGAATGGTGCCTACCCTGAAGGATAGTTGGTAAAGATTAAATGAGGTAAGCGAAAGCATTTAGTTCAGTACCTGACTGCAATATTATAATTTCTACGAAATACATATTTGGTCATTCAGATGACCGAAATACACTTTTCATATGTATTCAGTCTTCATCCTCAGTTCCTGGCTCACAACTTTCAAAACTACCAGAATTTCCAGTGATGAGAGGATAAAGGTATCTTTTGTTATGTTAATGAATGACTTTCTGTAAGCACCTTAGGATTGGGGAGGGTGGGGGTGGGTGGCTAGTTGCCAGTGGAGCCAAGCTGGTGGTTAAAGGTTGGGACTTTCAGTCCTGTCCCCAACCTCCTGGGAGGGTAGAGGGGCTAGAAGTTGAATCAGTCACAAACGGCCAATGAGTTAATCAATCATGCTTATGTAATGAAGCCTCCAAAAGACCCCTAAAGGACAGGGTCTGGATGGGGAAAGCTTCTGGGTTGGGGAACACGTGGAGACTTGGGGAGAGTGGCTCTCCTGGAAAGGGCATGGAAGTTCCCTGCACTTTCCTCATATCTTGCCCTATGTATGTCCTCCACATGGCCCAAGTGACGCACACATTCTCTGCCTCAGTGTTAGTATCTTCCAAATGCGAAAACAGCTGTACCTATCTCAGGAGAATTAAATGTGAGACCTCTAGGAGAGTGTCAGGTATATTCAAAGAACTAAAAAAGGTGAATTATTATTACTAATATTATTATTATTATTAATGAATAAAGAAGATACTATTGTCATTCTTATAAAAGCACAGAGGTCTCCTTTCTTGGGTTTATTTTTTCTAAGAAGATTGAATTGACAGAAGTGAACACCCAAAGATGTCCATCCAAGTATGCTGAGATAGTGGTCCGTGTCAAGAGATATATAATAATTGGTTCAAGGAAAGAGATATACAATAAAACCTTGACTATCTAAGTCACAGGACCCTCCTCCCACCCAAATTATTCAGGAGGCCAAATTTTCCCAGTAGCTGAGATTTAACCCTTTAATCACCTTTTCAAACTTTAAAAAAATCAGAATGCTGCTAAAATTGACCCGAAGAATCCAAGAGGTTCTTGCTTTGTTTTACCTGTGAGCTAACTGTTCACAAGCTCCTTTCAGCCTTTATTAAAAACAGAGGTTCAAGCTTCCCTGGTGGTACAGTGGTTAAGAATCCGCCTGCCAATGCAGGGGTCAGGGGTTCAAGCCCTGGTCCGGGAAGATCCCACATGCTGCGGAGCAACTAAGCCTGTGCGCCACAACTACTGAGCCTGCGCTCTGGAGCCCTCGATCTACAACTAGTGAAGCCCGCGTGCCACAACTACTGAAGCCCCTAGAGCCCGTGCTCCACAACAAAGAGAAGCCACTGCAATGAGAAACTCACGCGCTGCAACGAAGAGTAGCCCCCGCTCGCTGCAACTAGAGAAAGCTTGCATGCAGCAATGAAGACCCAATGCAGCCAAAAATAAATAAAATAAATAAATAAATAAATTTATATTTTAAAAAAAAAGAGGTTCAAAGCAGTTGCCTTTATTCTGTTAGTTATCACTTATAAAGAAGCCTAAAAGACTTTGCTGCCTATCCCTACTTGCTCATGATAAGTCTAGCACTTGAAACCAGGAATTAAATGGACAGTGGAAGCACATTTAAAATTTTTGACCTGGGGAAGCTAATTCCTCTTTAGTAGTCATCGCCCACACTGCATAAACAAGTGTCTGCCCAGGTCCCTGTTCCTGAAGCTGTCAGACACACCTGTGCACTTTTACAAGTCTTGCATGCTCTTCATTAAAAAAATAATTCCCTGTATGGCAATTTCAACTTTTAACAAGTGCTCACTTCGCTTGGATGTCATGGGCTGATTATTTCTTCCTCCCTGTTTGAGCTGTGCAGACAGCCAGACCCTGCCTATCTCCTCCCCCTTCCCTTCTTTGACAACATCAAATGACAAAGGTGCAAAGCAAATAAATGTTAAGTAAAACACTGACACCGGTTCAGTTAAATGCTTTGCTCTGTCAACCTGCTCTACTGCTTAGCAACCATGGTGGCTCACCCCAGTTCATTTTCATTTTAATGTGCCACACAGAAAAGCTGCCTAAATATATACCCTCGGTGCTGAAGCATATAATCTGTAAACTACAGCAACAGGAGGATCATTTCCATTAGTTTCATATGTAGCAAAAACCACAATTTGCACCCAAAACATGTAATTATATTCAGATTTTGAAAGACTGCCTGGGAAATAGTTGAAATTCATAGTTTGGGGGGAAGTCACTCAGGAGTATACACCATTATGTTTTAATGTGGGGGGCAGCTGACAGGAATAATTCAAAACAGTAAAAAAGGGAGGGTGTGGACAGTATCTCAGAAAAGGTGGCTTTCAGGTTTCTGGAGGTTTTATGTTCATCCAGCCACTCAACAGCTGGTGAGCAAAGGGTGGGAACCGGGCAGGGGCAGGGAACGTGTCTTTGAACCATAACTGGGCTGTGGCTTCAGATGGGAAACAGAGACAGGTGAATACACAAGTCATCTCCCCCCTGCTTTCTGGCCAGTGAGGCCCAACCAGGACAGGAAATGTCTCCCTGCATGAGAAGCAACCTGAATATGAGTACTTTCTCACACTAGGGTCTCCCACTGAGAAGACCTTCGGAACACCCAAGAATCCTACCTCTGGGCACAAAGCCAGACACCTACTAGAAGAATACATATGAAACATTCATTTCACAGAAGTCCAGGAAAAGCCAATGCTGGCAGAATCCATTCCTACAGGACTTAATCTGGTTAAGGGGAGATCAACCTGAAGCAAAAGGTCTCGGAGGAAGGAGAAGTCGGCATTTGTGCTGTAGAGTAAAAGGGTGATGGACGTAGCGTCACGCTGTCCGGGTTCCCAGCTGATTTCGATACTGATTGGATGCCCTTGTCTAAGTCCCCACTTTGGCCATCTGGAACATCAGAGGATCAGATAACCCCTAAGCTTGCTGTGTTTGTTGTCTGTTTCTTGAGATGATGGTCTGTCAGGGAGAACAAAAAGACCAAGAGCTTTGTGGTCAGAACCAGGTTTGAAGCCTGGCTCTACCCCTACCCTACTTTGATCAAGTCACTTAAGCTCTCTGAGTCTTACTGTTCTTATTTATGAAACGGCGGTACCTTATTGAGGTCGAGGATTGTGAGGATTAAATGCAATTATACATGTAAAGCACTGGAAGAGTGCCTGGTACACAGGAGGTGTGCGTTATATGCTGGCGTGTGATCCCAGCAAGTCTTTCTCAAAACTCTAACTGTAAGTAGAAATCAACCACCTGCTCTGTATAAACTCAGTTGCTATTCTGCCCCCTGCCCTGCTATGGCCAAACACAGCAGAGCATTTTAAGTACAATGCAGAGCTCCTTTCTAGTATTAAAAAGGTGTGTTTAAATGAAAGCTGCTTTCTTTCTGTCTCTGCGTGACTGTGGTGAAGTTGGATTGTGGGCTTTATAACATCACAGTGTGTCCCACTTGTACATTATGCTGCTTCTGGTGGAGGGGAGAAGAGAAAACCTGGCTGTGGCTGTGGCTTTGGCATAAGTTATGATCACAGTCAAGGAAACAGACCTACAAAATACTGGCAGACCTGTGGAACTCAGACAGGTTGAAGATACACAGTGGTGTCTTTAAAGACGTACAGATTGGAGAATCATGCCATCCTAGTGCTGAGAAAGGGAAAGAGTGAGCCACTGTAGTTCATAAAGGAGGCCCCTGGTAGAGCAGGGACGCCAGGCCTGGAATGGCAGCCGGTCTCAATAGAGAGCCATAGAGTGTGGGTATTAAGAGTTTGTCTGCAGAGCACAGGGCTGTAGTCAGACAGAATTAGCCTGTGTGCACATCAAGGCAGAGACTCAGTCACTAGAGATAAACCGAGAAGAAAGCAAACACAAATTTTAACTACAGTTACTGGTGTTGTTTTCTCCATATATGTAAATAGGAGTTTTCCTGAGGCGGCCCCATCTTATCAATTTTGTAAATTGCTGCCACGGTCACGGAAGGTTTTATTTTCCCACAGTGAAAGTTTGAGTTCAACAGAGATGCACTGAACAGTACATTTTTACTTTACAATGACTGGGTCCCGGGGGGAGGAGGAGGAGGAGTGTTATGGGCTGAACTGCGTGCCCACAAAATTCATGTGTTGAGGCCTAGACCCCTAGAACTTCAGAATATAACTATATTTGGAGATAGGGCCTTTAAAGAGGTGATTAGGTTAAGCTGGGACCTTTGAGTGAAACTGAATCCAATCCGACCAGTGTCCTTATTAGAAGAGGAAATTCCGACGTACAAGGAAACATCGGGGATGCATGAACACAGAGGAAAGACCCCTTGAAGACACAGCAAGAAGGTGGCCACCTGCAAGCCAAGGAGAGAGGACTCAGAAGAAACCAAATCTGCCACCACTGTGATCTTGGACTTCTACCCTCCAGATCTGTGAGAAAATAAATTTCTGTTGTTGAAGCTACACAGTCTGGTTTTTTTTTGTTTGTTTTTTTAATGGCAGCCCTAACAAATTAATACAGGAAGGGAAGTATGATTAAGTTCAAGTTTTATCTTGAGAGATCTGCCTCCCTCCCAGATCACATAGAGTCCTAGTGAAGTAAGCTTTCTGAGATCTGATAAATTCATTCATGAAGATGTAAAATAAAATATGTTATGTCTTCCAGATTCAAAATCAGACAATAAAACAATGAAGGTCTTACTACTAAATTCCAGCCCTCAGCCAGTTTGGTGAAGGGTTTGTTTTGTTATGCTTTTCCTGAAAGGAACGGATCCAATTCTCTCATCTCTTCTCCCTGTGATATGGCGGGCCTCACCTCCAACCACCAACCCCCGCACAATGATCCATGTTGAAAGCCCTGAAGAAATGTACACTGGGATAGTATAATCTTTCTACAGTGGCCTTACAAGAACAAGTTAAATCTCCAGACCCACCACTTGCCAGCAAATTTTAGAGAAGCCAAACAATGCATCTAGAGGAGACAGAGAAAAAGAAACCAATTTAATTAATTCATCACCAAGGCCAAAGACATATAAATCTTATCATTTTATCTGTCAACCAACACTCTGAATTATTCAGCAATCTGAATCCCAAGAAGGAAGGGAGAGAGAAAGTGGTTAGAAAGCAGCTGGCTGAGCAAAAGAAAGTGCTCAATAGATCAGAGCAAAACAAGCCCCGTGGCTGGAAAAACTTCAGAGAGGTGGGTCTCTGAGACAATGAATGAGAAGCATAATTTCTTAAAGAAAGACTCCAGGCTCATGGGCCACAAGGGGGACTACCACCGCCGTCTTTGCTAAGCTGACTCAAAGAGGATTTATGTTGTCCCACCTACACACATACACACACACAGGTTTCTGAGCGAGAGACTTTCCTCTAAATACATTGTGGTATATTCCCTTGTAAAATTGAGTTTTAGGTTTTCAGCTAGGTACCCCCAAATGCCTAAAGAGACAGGAAGGTGTGCTATTTTATGGAAAATAAAATATAAGGAACGTACTAAACCTAGGCTCTGTCGAGAATACTTTTTCTAAACTATAAATATTAAAATATGTTTAAGTAGATGTGCATTGGATTTCTTAAAGGTGGGAGAGAGGAAAGCAAATATGCGGAACTCTCCCATGAAACTGAAGGCTGGTAAACAAATGTATTTTAGCATTTATATGTCCCATATCACTAAATTATCCAGGAGTTTCAATAAGCATGATATATAAGCATGAAGATAAAGTTGAGGGTGAAAAATACCTGTAGGGTTATTCTGAATAACAGAACAAGGTGAATCTGCATTTCACAAGGGATATTTAGATTTTATATTAATTAATTTGGTTGGGTATCTGGATCCTTGTCCCATCCCTCAAATTTTTAAAAGTTTTAGAAGCACTTATCTTTCATAGACGATCCAAATACTTCTGAAATTATCCCGTGCTGAACAAATACACTGTCTTATTTGGTTTTCTATCCTTAGCAGGTTACACACAGCCTGGCACATAGTAAATACCTAATAAATGTTAGTTCAATAGGAGAGAGCATGAAAGAAAGCAGGGAGACTGCAGGAAGGGACTGAGCAATGGGGAAAAGCTTACGAGACTCCAGTTGAGAAGAGAGTTAATTGTATCTGAAGACACAACCTTAACCCGAGACCACTTCGGATACCCCGGGCAGGTGTGGCCTTAGTCTCCCCACCAGCGTGCTCTAGGCTGCCCTGGGATCAAGATTTTAGGCAAATCTATACATAATCAATTTTTTTAAAGATCAGAACCAAGCATGGGTAGAAGAACAGCCGTTTGGAGAATTTCTCTTTCTTCCGTCTGTTTTAGTGCAGAGTCTCACTACAGGGCAGGATGTTTTAGAAGGAGGGGTGGCAAAAACTCATTAACAGGCAGCTCTGAGGACCTCTGGCTTCTCAGGAAATGCTCAAAGTGAACAAAGGTAGAAAAAGCAAAGCAAAGGAAAAAAAATCTCTCTTGAGTCCAGAGAAGGTTCTTCAACTCATGGCTCTAGTTTTCATTTTATACCAGAATGAAGGGCGTTTACTTCCTCACAGACAGTACAGACTGCTCCTTTTAACTGGAATAGCGTTGGCAGAAAACTATTAGTAACAACCATCAGTCTCACGGTGCTATGCCTCCTACCACCTCCATCTAAAAGATTTTTTAAAACAATTGCTGTTAGCTAAGCCTTTGTCTTGGGCTAGGGGAAAGCAAGTGTACTCTAAGTAAGAATTAGAGGAGCGTTACGGAGTACCGAGGGGTCTCCTGGTCCTTTCAGGGAGAAAAGGGCACAGCTTAGATAAGGGATTGAAGCCAGAGTTTGGGGTATCTTGTTGCTTGCGGCCTCTCTTGATTTCAAGCTCAAAAACATTAATTAAATATGCAAGGAGCCTGCTTAATATAGATGCATTCAGTCTTTAAGCCCAGATCAGTGGGATGGGACTTCAGGATTGAAAGAGGATACTGAAAAGTTGATTTCACGAGCTTTCTTGTCTTCAGGATCATGCCACATCCTGAAGTTCACTGCATTCTCAGCTCTGTGCATCTGAGGGCCTTTTCTAGGGTCTCTAGTCATTTATTTACTTTGTTCTCCTTTTCCATCGTACTGAATCTTATCCGATGTAGGTTAATGTGAAAGAAGATGGAACCAGTTAAGAAGATTTAGAGGGTATTGAGCAACTGATCAATGAAGAAATGAATAGAGAAGAGTTGTTTTTAACCTGTGCTGACTCAACCCCTTTTTGCCCCTTTAGCTAGCTGAGAGAGAGAGAGAGAGAGAGAGAGAGAGAGAGAGAGAGAGAGAGAGAGAGAGAACGAGAGAGCAAGTGCCAGAGAGAAAGAAAGAGATTGACAGACCTAGGAATCCCCGGTAAGTATTGCAAATTCCATCACTTAAGTAGTAGCTGCTCTTAACTGTTTACATCCCGAACAGAAAACACGGAGACCGTGCCAGCCTATAACCTCTAACTAATACATAATCTTCGTCTCCCTGCTGATCATTTACACTAATGAGCAAAATTTAGCTAATTATCACTGAGCGTTTCTGTGTTTAATTATGGCTATTAGGAATAGTCTGTCTGGCTTCTTCCATCTCCCACTCCCCTCTTTTTCTTTCCCAACTCTTTAAAATCCCACCCGCACCCCCAGTCCCTCTCCTCCTTAGGAGCTAACAGTTTCTATTTCCATGAAACTGCTTTTGCATTTTTGGTGGTTGTGGTTCTTTCCTCTCCTAGGGTGTTTTTTTTTTTGAAAGCTTACACCCGACCTAGCAGGAGTCACAGAGAAAACAGCAACCAGATCAAGATCAAGCATTCCCTCTTTCCCACCGCCCGCCTCCACCAACCTTACAAGCTCTGAGCTGCTTGACAACTCCATCAAATAAAATGTAAAGAGACAGTCAGAAAGAGCCAGAGTACGTGCTGGCATTTTCTCAATGTGCTTCCACTTAACACTACAGAGAGCACAGAGCAGAAACCCAGGGCTAGGAGGCGGTAGGAAGAACTGACATTCCGAATGCGGTCTGTATGTTATAGGCCTTCAAAATACAAGCTAGGGCAGGGGACCTCTAGTGTGGTTTGCTCTCGCTGCCCCCCAGAGGGCTGCTCCTGCAGCTGGGTTCTGTGATCCTCACATTCTCCTCGCCACCATCAGGGTGGGGTGCATAGTAAACAAATAACGAAGCTCCCTTCTTTAGAACAGTTTACTACAGCAAGAGCCTACCTCGGTGGCAGACATCACCCTTTCAGAGGCAGCCTGCTCAAAGCTGAATATAATTTTAAGAGCCATAGGTCTCTTCCTTCAATCGCGATGCAAGGAGGGTCATTTAGAGCAAAACATATTGTACTTATATTGTGTGAACAAGCCCACCCGTGCCACCTTTAATTGAAATAACATTTCCGTAAATGGTGGAACTGAGGTGGCAATAATTTACACTTGGTTAAATTATAAATGGACTTTGCCTTATCTTATACATTGCTTCCTCTTGGGTAGTTAGCAATATTAGGTGTACAGTTTTCATGATAGCTGCTCTCTCCTTCTGACATTTGGACAAACATAAAGCGGCCCAAATGAACAATAATGACCACTGGTTATTAAAGATTACACTCAGCTACTTTCCCCCACCCTCACCCCCCGGACCTTTACCACACAGGCCACTTTATAGCAGTTCAATCAACTTCAGGCTGAAGACCTAAGGATTCCTGCTGTCTGCTATTTTCCCACGACTAGCTCTCAAACAAGATCAGAGAGAAGAAGGGTGAAAGCAAGGTGAATGAATGAATTCTCAAAAGTGCAGCACTGAGGACTTATCTGACTAAGTTGTCTGCCATCATGGGGGGTGAAGGAGGCAGAAGGTTGCAAAGGGGGAGAATGTGGTGCTTGTGAAGCTATGAATAAGGGAGCCAAGGAGAGGAGGACCCATTAGAGAATACGGGGAGACTTGGGGCAGAAAACTCTAGCCTTTTAGGGAGAAACTGGACATTTTCTTCCCTCATGCACATGCGATGCTTTTCATTATTTTAAATTCAATTTTTAAAATTCTCTTCCCACCCTTAACATTCCCTGAAAGGCAAGTGGGTTAAGGAATTGCTATGCCCCATTAAAAGGATAAAGAGCAGAGAGACCCACCGTGCCCTCCTCGAAGGGAAACAGGGGAGCGATAGATAGAAATAGGCACTGAGTGATGCTTGCTGCCATGGAAATGGTGCTCGTGCTGAGAGTGAGACCCCGGCGAGGAAGAAGAGGAGGAGGAGGAGGAGGAGGAGGAGGAGGAGGGTACATTAGAGGAACTCCACACAGAGCTGATGATACATCCCCAGAAGAGGGACCAGATCCCAAGCGTCCAGGCCGGCCGGCGAGGAGGGCTCCGTCTCGCGTGGATTCTCAGGTGCATGGTCAAAATACCGGACCACCACAGATGGGCAGTTTGAATTCCAGCCAGTGAGCAATAATGAAGTTCATGATGCCCAGGGGCCCATCATAGCAGGAGGAAGACTTGGCCCAAATTTTGGAAAGAGGGAAGGAATAAGCGTTTTCAAGACAGATGATGAAAAAAACAAAAAACAAAAACCAACAACTACTACTTAAAAAATAGAAGGATATATAAGGTCAAAGCTCCCCTTTCCTGGAGCTGAAATTTAGGATGTCAAAGTCCACCCAGGTATAGCAGCCCTCCTAGGGAGCCCCGGGATGCCACACATGTCAGGGGAGGCCAGGCGCAGCTCCTGATCTCTGGGCACCTCAGGCCGGATGACTTAACGGCACACTCCGGGAAGCCACACAGAGGAAAGGTGGAAGCCAAGGAAGAGGAGGAGGCAGCAGGAGACCCAAGTAGGTTCAGGTTAGTTTATCCCAACATCCAAGCAGTTTGAACATTTTTTTTTTTTTTTTTCGTTTTCCACTCCCATGCGATGCAATGCAGAACTGCCAGGCAAAGGGGGGCTGCAGGTGGGAGAGTTCTTCGCGGGTTCCTCGCAGTCTCGGTGTTAAGGGCACGGAGGCTGTTAACCCTGCGCTTTCTGGAAGAGCTCCACGGAGCAGCCGCCTGCGTCCTGGGTTTCCCAACTGGATGAAAAGCAGCAGCAGCAGCAGCAGCAGCAGCCGGAGGAAGAGAACAAGAAGGACCGGAGAGAGAGAAGAAGAGGAGAAGGAACCCGGCGCGGAGCAGCCACCCAAACCAACGTGGCACGGGGCGCGGAGAGGTGGGTGGGCGAGCAGGGAAGGCGCGAGAGGAGGTGCCCGGTAGGCGGCAGGGGTGGCCAAGAGGGGGGCGGGCGCCCGCAAAGTGCGCGGCACTGGGAGGTACAGGTGAAGTGAAGCGAGGAGTTGGGGAACCAAATTCACAAATGGGCAAGTCGTATGCAAATAGCGCGCTCCCGAGAGCAAATCAGTGCCGCCCGAGCGCTCTGCCGAGGGACCGGCTGGCTCCGCGGAAGGAGGGGCCCGAGCGACCGGGATCCCGGCCCTCCCCATTCAAGTACACGCTTGCTCGCTCGTCTACCCTCGCTCGAGCCGCCCGCACAGCCCCCCACCCTGCTCGCGCTCCGCTCCTTTCCAGGGGAACGAGCACGCGCGCGCGTGTGTGAGGCGGGTAGACGGACCCTGCGCCTTTTGATCGCCCTGTCCCTTCTCCTCTCCCAGGCGCGTAAGCCAAACTCGGGCAACTGGGGAAGAAAAACTGCAGGCGGCGGCTAAGGCTAAAGTAGTCCCAAATAGAAATGAAAATAACCCCCTCGAGTAGCAGAAGCGCCGGGACGTCTGCACACGGTGGTGCCGCAGGTGTTCCCCCAGAGCTGGTGGTCAGCACCGCGCGGCCACTCTCCCGGGTGTGCCTCTCTGGGGGTTCAGGTGCCCCAGGGCCCACCCGAGGGGCGAATGGCGGGAACGCGTCTTGGCTCTCAAAGGGGAGGGCAGAGAGGTGGACCGGGAACTCCGGAGGGGGAGAGGTTTGATGGCTGGAGGCTCTTCCATCCCTGGTAAACAGGATGCTCTTGGAATTCAGGACCCAGGGGTTAGCGCCCGTGCTGGCTGACCTGGTCAAAGAACTTCAGGAGAGGTGAGGGCTGCATCTGCTGGCCTGTCCTGGACTGGCCTTAGAGGTGCTGCCCCAGGTGGGTGAAGCCTTCGGGCCTCCAGGACTCTGGGCACGAAAGAGAGTGCGGATTTTACATCCAGGCTGAACCTGCAGGGGAGAGCGGGAGTGGCAGGAAGAAGCTCAGCGCACCTGTTGTGGCCATCTGTTACTCCAGGAGAAAGCTGACCCAGGGCTCTGCCAGGGAATGCTAACATTCTGGATGAGGCAGCCTCCATTCTACGCCCCCTCTCTCTCCCGCCCAACTTCTCCTGACTATGCTGTTCAGCAGGATACAGAAACCCAACAGCATCCTAGACTCTGGGGGCTTGCTGGCTCTGACTCCTTTCTTCCCACTCACCTTGGTTACAAAAGCACACACTATATATATTTTCTTTTGCGGGGGGCAGGTGGAGGTGGAGGAAGATAGGTGAGGGAATAATACTTGCTGGTTAAATCGTATCACGACATTTGCTGGTTAAATCGTGTATATATATATATATGTATATATATATATACATATATATATATATAACATATTACAATTAGGGGGCATTTCTTTTTTAAAAAGGAGTTTATAGCACCTATTATACTTCTGCTATTTCAACGCCCCTGACTGAGAATAAGGGATTAAGACAGTCCTATTCATTCTTGGGGCACCTCGAGGAGACACTGAAGAAGTTAGCATTACCTGTCTCTAACATAAAGATACCAAACCTATGAATGATTTGTCTTCAAGGTCAAATATCAAGTTCATTTCAGAATTTATGATGGTGACTTGGTACTTTGGTTACGAAATCGGTGTTCTCCTAAGGATCCCTGCTGCCCAAGGTAAATGGTGCACTGTCACCCCACCTTTTCTGGCTCTCAGATGTAAGGGTGATTCAAGATCCACAGCCTCCCATGGGATAGCCCTCATCCATGATCTTTCATGCCTTTGGGTGGTGGCCCCACAAACATGATGTTTTAAACTAGCAACGTGCACCCGGGAAGAGCACAATAAGAGAGAGGGGTGATTTATGGAGACTCAGTTTAAACCTGTTTCCTCCTCTGTAAAATGGGAATAATTCCTCCCTTTATGAGCTTCTTGGGAGTATTAAATGAGATAATGTATACACAGCATCTGGCATAGCACCAAATAATGGCAGTACTTTTTGTCTAATAGAAAAATAAGCTAAAGCTCCAAGAAGGTTAAGTGCATGTTTAGGGTCTCAGGCTACTGTTAGGACAAAAGTGAGAAAAATATATATATTAATATCCTAAGCATCCTCCCTTAAGGCAGATGATAATTCCCATTCAAGGGACTTCCCTGGTGGTAAGAATCTGCCTGCTAATGCAGGGGACACAGGTTCCATCCCTGGTCCAGGAAGATCCCACATACCGTGGAGCAACTGAGCCTGTGCGCCACAATTACGGAGCCTGCACTCTAGAGCCCACAAGCCACCACTACTGAGCCCATGTGCCACAACTACTGAAGCCGGCACGCCTAGAGCCCAGGCTCCACAACGAGAAGCCACCGCAAGAAGAAGCCCGTGTACCGCAACAAAGAGTAGCCCCCGCTCACCGAAACTAGAGAAACCCTGCGCACAGCAACAAAGACCCAACACAGCCAAAAATAAATAAAATTAAATCTTTAAAAAAAAAAAAAAACATTCCCATTCAATACAACCACTCCTTGATTTTGTCCTCCAGATGGAGCCCCACTGCACTTTGGATTTAGTCTGACTCTGTAACATGGCCTTAAAGAGACCTAGATGACCTGGCTTATACCTAATTCTCCAACTCCATCTTCTGCCAGATGACCCCTTACTTACCACCTTCCAGTCTCCCAGACCCACTTTTTGCTCTTTGAATGTGCCAAGTTGTTTCCCAACTCAAGGCCTTTATACTTGCTGTCCCCTCTTCTCTGGAACACTTTTCCCTAAGAGTTTCATGTGATTGGTTTATTGTAGATGCCATCTCCTCAGAGGCCCTCTCTGGCCCTCATCTAAAATTAGCCACCACCACCCTGAAAGGCACTTTATCTCATTACCTTGTTCTGTTTCCTTCGAAGTACTCTCTACTTTCTGAAATTATTTGTAATTGTTCATAGTCTATCTCATTAAAAAGACTGTAAGTTCCCTGAAAGCTGAAACTTTGTCTTGGTCTCTCCTATATCTTCTGTGTGTGGAAGCGTGGGTAGCACACAGTAGAAGCTCAGTAAATATTTGCTGAATTAATGAATCCAGTGAATCGATTGCCAGCCTCATACTCAGATTTTTATATAGCATTCATTCCACTGACATATTTACCTGGCTTTAGTGACACTGATCCCCAGAGACATATTTCCAGAGGTGATGAGTTGAACACCTCTCTCCACTTAACGTTTTTCTTCTTTTCTACATTGGCACTGAGTGTTGGAGACTGTTTTTTTTTTTTGCATTCATCCCAAGGGAGGATGGGAAGCTTAGATGTACCTTCCAATCAATTCTCTGCTAGGCAACAAGGTGAAAAATAAAGCCTTAATGCAGTACCAAACCTGGAAATGCTGCTGGTGCATCACAGCTGGAACTATTCATTTTACCTGGCATGCTTATAATTATTTATTTACTTTTGGAAAAATGTCAAAAGAAGTATCTATGAATTCCAGGTAAGGCTGATTCCCATTTGGGGACTGAGTTAAATACTGAGAAGACTTATCAGAGGACAAACGCAAGACTGGTTTATCTTACTTCTTCAACTTTAAAGAAATAATCCACAATTATCCTGATAAGATGAATGTCCTCCAGTTTAACACATTATTGATTTTTTTTTTTCATTTGTTTTCTATCCCTCCTCTCTCTTCCCCTAGTCAACGCATTCCTACTTAGACTTCTTTTCTTTTTTTTTTTTTTTTTTTCCTGTATGCGGGCCTCTCACTGTTGTGGCCTCTCCCGTTGCGGAGCACAGGCTCCGGACGCGCAGGCCTAGCGGCCATGGCTCACGGGCTTAGTTGCTCCGCGGCATGTGGGATCTTCCCGGACCAGGGCACGAACCCGTGTCTCCTGCATCGGCAGGCGGATTCTCAACCACTGCGCCACCAGGGAAGCCCTAGACTTCTTTTCTAATTCCCATCGTTCTCAGGTCTATTCGGGTTTATATTAGGATGATACACTAAGTATTTTTTCTTAGGTCTTTAGCGCCAGAGATAACTCCTAGACGCAGCCTGCATCTCTAGTTCCAGCTGAAGGATTTGTCGTCACCTAGACTACCACCAAAAGCTCCTCTCTGTCGTCCTGAGTTGTCTTTTCCAGTGGGCCCTTTGAATGAGAACACTTAGGAATGAACTCCAGGATGAAGATGAGAGTCGACTTTTAAGATAGAAAAGGAAGAGAAATAGATTTAGAAACGTTATGCTCACCACAGATTTAAAGTTGCAAAGTATAAATAATTTCACAGGAACAACCACGCTTAGCTCCACTTGGATAAACCCCCATGGCATCCTAACCAGACTTTTTGGAACCTTAAGTTTCTGAATGGAATGCAGTTTCAAAAAAAAAAAAAAAAAAAAAAAAAAAGAAGCCTGTGGCTGGATTTACCTAGTTAATAGCATGGTTTCTCTATTATTTCAACGTGCAGAATTCGGCATTATAGATTTCTTCCCCCTGTTTTAATCTCCCCTGCCCAAAAAAAGACTGTCTCAAGATAAGGTACGAGAATCCTGACCCATCTGACACTCTCTGTCTTCCTTTGGTGGGTACCTCAGCTATAAAGCAGTCTGGAGAATCTTCTGGCTCCAAAAACAAGCCTCATGATAGTACTTAATCGTGTCAGGTGCCAGGAATCTAATGTGGCGCTGCCCCGTCAGTCTCTCACAATACATTTTGTCTCTGCATGTGCCTTCTCTCACTTGCACAGACTCTGACTTTCCACTTCGCTGCTGGCAGGAGACACCCATCCGGTTGTTTGTCGCAAGTACAGCTAATCTGACTGCACAGACACAGAAAACACTGGAGCAGTCTGTTTCTGTGTGAGCCCTATACTCCAGTGAGGGCCCTTTTCTCCCCAAATATAAAGAGTAGAAATCCTTACTTTTTCTCTCCAAACAGAGTTCCAAAAATAAGTTTAGGGAGGAGGGAAAATAAAAACAAAAACGACTAAACTCTCATAATGTGAAGTGAAATAAAAGTCCTGAAAAAATACAGGTGACTGTTAACATGGCTATAAATATATCCAAGGGTTCCATAAAACAGTCGAACTTTGCTTTATTATATGTCAGTAGGTTTATTTATAGCCACATAATTCATCCTGCTGCTCATTTATTTAACAAATCCATGCTGGGCTTCCCTGGTGGCGCAGTGGTTGAGAGTCCGCCTGCCGATGCAGGGGACACGGGTTCGTGCCCCGGTCCGGGAAGATCCCACGTGCCGCGGAGCGGCTGGGCCCGTGAGCCATGGCCGCTGAGCCTGCGCGTCCGGAGCCTGTGCTCCGCAACGGGAGAGGCCACAGCGGTGAGAGGCCTGTGCACCACGATGAAGAGTGGCCCCCACTCACTCACCGCAACTAGAGAAAAGCCCTAGCACAGAAACGAAGACCCAACACAGCCAAAAAGAAAGAAAGAAAGAAAAAGCCATCCTGCAAAAGGCAGATTTTGACGATACTTTACATTTCGGAGTATAAAATAGAAGCTTTATCCTTTTAAGTATCACTCCTACACATATCGGATTAAAAAAACAAAGACAATGGCATTGTTGAATAATTTTATAGTTTAGAGAATATATATGTGGCTTCTGTTCCTTTAACTTATCCTTCATATTAACATCCATAGTTGTTTTCTTATCCTCCTTGTGGCTGAAATGGGGATATCAGGAGTTTGGATATTGAGAAAAATCACTCTAGGAAATTTTCCCAGTCTCTTGATCAAGGGCACTGGGCTATCTGCTTTGTTAGAATCTCACACATTTCTTTAAGGAAAAGAAAAAAAAATATGAAATATTCCTGTGAAACTTTAGCCAGCTTCGTTCGCAATCCAAGTGAAATTATTTCACCATGGAAACAAATGTTGCTTTTAGTCAAGGACAGGATTTAATTACTTCCTCATAGAGAAATTTGGACATTTAAACCCCTGTTAGTCTTCTCTAAGCTGACACTGGCTATCAGAGATCATGTAAATCTTTATCCAGTTTTAGTGACTCAAACAATGTGAATGATTGTTCTATAATAACAGAAGTAATAATATCATTTGTATGCTTATAAAAAAATTATCAAATCAAAAATTTAGAAGAGACTTTGAGAGTGCATACAGATTTCGATTTGGGGCTCTGGTGCTTGACTGCCTAGGTTCAAATCCTGATTTTGCTTGTTAGCAGCTGTGAAAAATGTTGGCAAGATCCTTAGCCCCTCTGTATCACAGCCTCTCCATCTGAAAAATGGGAATAACCATACTATCTATCCAAAAGGTTTGCCGTGAGGATTTAGAAAGGTATCATCTGTAAACTGTGTAGAAACAGTGCCTGACACACAGTAAATGGTCAATAAATGTGAGTAATGAAAATAACTGTCTTTTTCTCCAGAGGACTCCTTGAAATTTATCTCTGCTGATGGTTTTCTCTTCTTGTTGACAAACCTCAAGAGGACTGAATAAACGAAAAGCTCCCCTTGCAATTCCCAAACATAGAACGGAAAGTCACTCCCGTGTGTTACCTGACTCATTGGATTCTCTTTGCCCATATTTTGCAGAATGGGAGCAGCTTAATCACATCCTTCTCACAAAGATCCTTCAGGCCAGCTCTAAAACAATACAGCTCACCATGGCCCCAGAACCCGATTAATATGGACGACCAGAACCCAGCCCTGTTTCGTAGCTAATCCTCTTCCAGCAGAGGGTGGAACTCACACAATCTCAGTCCGCTTTGGGATCTGGAAGGGCTCTCTGGCTATTTCTCTTTCCCATCTCTTTATTTGCTCACCCTCTTTTCTTAAATAAACAATAAATTCCAATTATTTAGCCTTCCCCCTAAAAAGCATGGCTTCTAAATCTTTTAATAATTTCCACTGGATTTATTTGGTGTTTCATTAGAATTCAATAAATTTTTTTTAAGTTACTGAAAATGTACCTCTGAAGTAGGTTCTACTTAGTATAGAAAGCAACAATTATTTTGCTGCATCAACTGATCTATTTCATGAACATTACATTTATGCTAACCATGGGTAAGGCACCAGGTGAAGTGGTGGACTTCCAGGGGACTCCGGCATGAAAAAGAAAAGATTTAAGGGCTGAAGAAGTTTATAATCTAGCAGGAAAAAGCCATCAAAAACAAATAAAACAAACCATAAATTCCATCCATATATTCAGCTTCCCAAATACAACGTGCTATTAGAATAAAGGTATAAACAAAGTATACAGAAGAATAGAGAATGGAATTTATCCACTGTAGCGAGAAAAAGGACTATGAGGAGGGCTTCATATACAAGGTGACAAGTGACCCTAATGTCCAAGGACTAGAGTTCAAAACCTGATCTACTACTTGGCCCTGTGACCTCGAGCAAGTTACTTTAAACTCACTGAGCCTATTTCCTCAATAGTATAAACATGAATAATTCAAAACTCACAGGATTGTTTTGAGGGTTAAATGAGAAGATATATTTGAAAAGAATCTTGCAAACGTTCAGTTTAACTATTACCATGAACCTGGACTTGAATGATTTCAAATAGGCAGAGAAGCAGAAATGAAAAGGAGATTATCAATGTGGGGTGGAATCAGCCACAGAGGGCTTCCCAGTGGAGGAAAGCTTTAAGCTTAGCTTTCACTTGTCCTTTAGATTTTGTTAAATCCTGAAAATCTCAATGGGGACAACTTTTTATTTCAAAAAAAAAAAAAAAAAAGCACAGGTGTTTCATGAGATAAGGAAAGGCAACAAAAGGAAAGGAAAGGAAAGGAAGAGAAAGGAAGCCGGGAAGAAAAGGAAAGGGGGGAAGGGGAGGGAGAGGAGAGGAGAAGAAACTCACATGTTGGAAACTACGTTTTTTTATCTCAAATGACAGGGTTCCCCTATTCAGAGATGTCAAATAAACACCATATAAATAAAAAGTTAAATTATAGCATAGCCAGGAGTTTTCCTTTGTTCAATTTCTTCCACACAATTACTTGTCAGATACTAAAATGCCCATTGGATCCAATTCATAAACTATCATTTAATTCTAGGAACATCATAGTTCAAGCATCCATCTCATTCAAGTGTCTATGTCACTCACAACTCCATGAAGAGTATATATTCTAAGACAGAGGCACAGATTTAAAATAACTGGCCATTTTCATTTTCT
This sequence comes from Kogia breviceps, assembly GCF_026419965.1. Lineage (NCBI taxonomy): Eukaryota > Metazoa > Chordata > Mammalia > Artiodactyla > Physeteridae > Kogia > Kogia breviceps. The sequence goes on from NC_081312.1 coordinate 23,733,074, forward strand.
CTTTGATATGATGTAGTCTTAAACCTACTTAACAGAGAAATCTTGGTGGGGGTGTGGGGAATGAGATGAATGTTCCCCAAACAGAAGGTACAAAGTGTAATCTAAGCAGTTCCAAAAATGTCTGCAAGGTGAGTAACAAGGGCATTTCTCAGTGGTACTAAGGATTTAGCCCTTTCCAAAACTGATGGTGAGGACAGGGGAATATTGAGATGTAAGTTTATGTCATAGTAAGAGAAACAGGCTGTTCTTAAAATAGATGAAACAGCACGTATGATAACAATATTTTGTCATTGATGATACCTATGTCTTCAAAATCTACCATTTCCAATCTGAAAAAGCAGAATTCGCTGTTCTTTCCTATCTTCTGTTAACATTTGTCACATTCTATTATTATCAGTTGGGTTTATATCTGGGTCCCCTACATGATTTATAGACGAATCCTGAAGGGAGCTGGGACCTCATCCTAGAGTCAAACAGCTTAAGTTCTAGGGCTAGACAGGTTATGTTCAAATCCCTGCTCCATTATTTAATAGCTGTGTGACCTTGGGCAAGTTGCCTATCCTCTGAAAGCCTGTTTTCTCATCAGTAAAATGGAGATCACAATATTCCCTATTTCAAACTTAGCACAATGCCAGGACAGTATAAGACATTCAACGGATGTTTGTGAAATAGTATTGACATACATTTAATTACTATAGGAGAGAACATTTTGTAGATAGATAGATAGATATAGATACATACATACTTACATACATACATAGGATATATATATCTCCAAAATATGCAAGCATCTCATTATAAGGAAGAACTTTTCAACATTTGTAGCCATTACAAAATTGGAAGGGATGCCTTGCAAGGCAGTGGGCTCTCCATCACAGGAAATGTTCAAGCAGTAGATGCCTTTTAGGGACACTGAAGTTGCTGTCTTGCAGTAAATGAGAGGATGGAGTATATAACCTCTAAGTTTCTTTTCAAATTTATATATAATACCAATTAAAATTTCTTTTACAATTTATATTTGCCCTTAACATCTGCGTTTACTTAAATGTAATCTCTTGGCTTTATTTTGAGGCTTAAAACCAATTCCTTCGTGCTACAAAAATCATAGCACACTGGTGTTTATTAAAACCTCACACAATGAGGTGAGAAATTTTAGACTTCTGTAAAATGAATCTAGTATTGTTGCACTAAAACTTCATTTTTCATTACGGCATGCAGTATAAGTTGTCTTTAGACAAATTAACAATTTTGTTTCTATTTTGAACACCAAAGATTACTGTGGGTTTTTTTCTCCCCCCACTAGCAACACCTACACAGCCGCTGTTCCTGTGATCTAAGAGGACATTTTTCATTGGTGAAGAGCTCATTGCTATGGGAAAAGTATGCTGACTTGCTTGTCCTATTGTCCTTTATCTCCCAGCAGGGAATCCTGCTGGACTGAACATAAATAAAACTGAATTCCCTTAAATAAAGACATGTGTCTTAAAAATCCTGAACAAAAAGCAAAACTACTCTTCTCTCTCTAACCAAGACAAGGCCATTCCTCCTCAATAACTGGTTTGGACAAGAAAAAGAAAAGTATTCAGAAGACACTTAACAAAGTTAGAGAAACTGAGATACTTAGAGAATGACTTGTTTAACAACACACCATTTCAGTGTCAGAAGAAGCTGAAATACTCCTCTAGAATATTACTCTATAGAGTGTAGCATGCATGGCTCCTACAGCAACATCAACATAAAATAAGATTATAAGAAAAATAATTATTCAGTAAGAAGATTATCTACCATGAGAGACAGTTAATAGACACAAGAGTGGGAGAATAAGAAACCCAGGAATGTGAGATAACAAAACAATCTGAAAGAAACTGTCCCCCAAAATGGTTGAAATGACTAAAGAAATTATAGAAACCATAGAGGAGAAAAAAAAAAGAATGTGATAATGGGCATACTTAAGAAAGAGCTAAAATCATTTGGAAATGCAACACAGTCAAAGAAATTTTTTTAAAAAGTCAGTGGATAGATTACATAAATGTAGTCAGAGAGAATTAATGAACTAGAAGAAAGAACTAAAGAAACTTCCTAAAATGTAATACAGAGGAAAAAAGATTTAGATAATACAAAAGAGGGTAAGAATTATGAAAAATCAAATGAAAACTTCAACATACATCGATTAAGATTTCTAGAAGAAGAAAGTAGAGAAAATGGGGCAAAGGGTAATATTCAAAATGATAACAATTTGGAAATTTTTAATATTTAAGTAATGTGAATTCTTATATTAAAGGATCCTAAGCAGGAAAAAAAGAGAGAGAGAGAGAGAGAGAGAGAGAGAGAGAGAGAGAGAGAGAGAGAAATAGCCATACCTTGGTTCATCATCATGAAACCAAAAACACCAAAACTAAGCTAAAAATCTTAAAATCAACATATGACTTTTAAGTAAAGCTCACAAGACAATGACTATAATAGCTTTGTGTTGAAAGAAAAATGCCTTTCAATCTAGATTTATTTAACTAGTCAGATCGTTTAAGCGTGGAGGCAAACCTAAGACATTTTCAGATGAAGGAAGTTTGAGAAAACTTACCATTCACAGATGATCACCAGCATAACCACTAAAGGACATACTTCAGTATAAAGAAAATAATCCCAGAGAAAGGGAGTGACATTCAAAAGGAAATGATGGGTAAAAGGAACTGGTATGATAGGTCTAAATTTAAGTAAGCATTGTGTAACTACCACTACCACCACTATCAACAACTTGTTCGTGGTGGCTTCAAAACAAGAATAATAATCAACATTTTCTTAATGCTTATAAGCTAGGTATTATTATTGTCCCTCTTTTATAACTGGGGAAAGGAGGTACACATTGTCACTTGCCATAGCTAGTAGATGGTAGAGCCAGGATTTGAACCCAAGTCACCTATGTACTGAATCTATGGTGTAAATTAATTTACTCTTTTGTTGCTGAATGCTACACAAGTAATGTATGCCACTTCCAACTCATATCTTAAGAGAATGACACTTGCTTTCTAAGTGCTTTCTACTTCCTCTTTATCCCTTTTCTGGAATGCAGATGTGGAGATAAGCCAACTTCAGCATATGAATGAGGACATTATATCTGTTTTCCTTTGGTTGACATTTGTCAGATATATTAATTAGGACATTGATTTGTCAGTTTTTAACTGAGACCACATAACTATGTTTAAACAACACAGAAGGTTCCTTTATCTCACACAGAAAAGCCTAAACTGGTAAGTGGCCCAAGGCAGCATGACCGACAAACAAGAAAAAAGTAACCTGTGGCTATGTATGACCTAGAGAAGCATAATTACCATACCCTCAAATCAATATTCTAACAAATGTACTTGGCAAATGTTAACCAAAAGGAAACAGATTCAGAAATATTACTGTCAGACAAAATAGACATTATCACCAAAAATGTTATCATTGTCTCCTGAGAAAAACCATTAGCCCAGGGGATATAACAGTCCTGATTCTGTATGTACCTAATAACATAGCCTAAAAATACATAAAACACATATTGATAGACTGAAAAAAATGACAAACCCATGATCAAAAACCCCACTAAGGGCTTCCCTGGTGGCACAGTGGTTGCGAGTCCGCCTGCCGATGCAGGGGACACGGGTTCATGCCCTGGTCTGGGAGGATCCCACATGCCGCGGAGCGACTAGGCCCGTGAGCCATAGCCGCTGAGCCTGCGCATTCAGACCCTGTGCTCTGCAACTGGAGAGGCCACAACAGTGAGAGGCCCACGTACCGCAAGAAAAAAACAAAACAAAACAAAAAAACCCACTAAAATGTATGTTCCATGGGGGTGGATATTTTTGTTTGATTACTGCTAATTTCCAGGACTTACAACAATGCTTAACCCATGTTAAGAACTTAATAACTATTTATTGAATATAAATACTGTATCCTTCTTGTTAAAACTTACAGAATAAGCTGGGAGAAAAAGGCTATAACTCTTTTAAAAAGCATAATTAGCAGACCAGAAATAAACGACATACCTACAACCCTGGATATACAATTAGAGCATCCCATCCTTTCAAAAACATGAGACATAATGCAAAAAGTAGTCATGTATTAGAATCATAAATAAATAATGACGAATCAATAATTTTATTCCATATCTTCTGACCACAATGCAGTAACAGTCAAAATCAATTACAAAAAAAATATCTGCTATTTGTGACTGAACAAATTACATAATCTCTCATTGTATCAATAAAATTAGAAAAATTAGATAAATAAAAATGATAAATGAAAGGAGATAAATTCATGTTTGCTTAAAAATATTCTGTCCTTAATTATCACTTTCTGTATATAATGGAATATTAGAGGGATGTTTTCAGAAAGAGACCTGAGATCAAATTCTTCTAATTTTCTCCTTTTTAAAAATAATGCTCATCACAAGTTATACAACATACATATCAAAATGCTTGCTCTGTAATGAAATAAAGCAAATTACTTACAAATGGTTGTCTCAGAGTGTTGGCTATTAGATGATAGTTTATACATCCTTTGTGTTCTTTTGTGCAACACTTAAAGCCAAAAAATATGTTTCATATAAACAACTTTCAATTACATATATAAGAATTAAAGGATGCCCAAAGTATTTGCATTAGATATTGATTCATATTACATAGTACCTGGGCAATTTATACTTTACAGACTAAAGATAGTTTGTGTTCACTATCTGAAAACGGAAAGGCCAACTAGGGTTGCATTTAGTTGCTAATCCACAATATATTCTGTATTCAGATAACCTGTAGCTATTCATAAAATTATTGGAGTCTTAGGAAATACAAATAAATAAATTACTGCCTATGCTCCTGTCACAAATGACAGCGAAGCTCTTTATCTTGGAAGTTGCTCCCTTCCCTTTGTAGGTCCAGAAGGAGTCCCCAGAACATTTACACCAATCTTGTTACTATTTTATGAACAGAGAAGATGTTCATTTCCCGAGATTGCCAGTCTTTACTCCAAAATCCAAGAACCTGACAAAATCAATTATAATTTTAAAAACTACTGCTCAATCTGGAAACTAAATGCCATGAAAATGCATCTGACACCCTCTGATTTTTTATCCTCTCTAAGTGAAAATCCTGGAAACAATATTCCAAAAGAGAATTTTGATATGAGCAATATCATCATTAACAATAAGGTACACAGAGTTTATTTTTAAGCCATAAAAGAAAGAGAAAGAAGAAGACAAAAAGCATATATATATATGAAACTTGAAGCTAGAGAAAATTGGAAGGCTTGAAAAGTTATACCAGAAGAAAGACCACATTTTTGTCCCCTTAAACCAAGTTTTAATGAAGAAGGGACTCTTATTATGTATGATTTCCAATGATTTTAATATGGTGTGGTTGAGAGACGTATTTGTCATGCTGCTTTAGAAATGGAAATAGCTGGATTTTAATTCTTTGCTCTAACATTAATTGCCAGACATTAAGCAACTCAATCATAGGCTATCTCATATGGATTATGAGTTTTTAAAAATTTAAATGTGGCGGGGGGCGTGGGATGAATTGGGAGATTGGGATTGACATATATACACTGATACGTGTAAAATAGATAACTAAAAGAACCTGTTGTATCAAAAATAAATAAATAAAATAAAATTCAAGGATTAAAAAAAATAAATAAAATTTAAATCTGTATAATAGAAACTGAGGGTAACAAGTACACAGCTTTGGGATAATAATACCTACTGTTTATTTCCTCTGCTGTACCAACAACTCACTTGTTAATTTCAAGCAAATGAGTGCAGAAGACAAAGCGTTTGCTGTGGATTCTCTAGGAATCAAGAAGAAGAGTCACAGGGGAGTGATGGTATGAGAGGCAGAAGCCTTTGGTGCCGTATATCTTAGCCCAATTCGGGGAGAGTAAGCCCCTTCATCCAAGGGAGTGTGTCTGTGCGGCAGTAAAGGATCACAGAGAGGGTCATGATGCTTGACAGGCGCAAATTCCTAAAATGCGTACCTTGTTGGTACGGAGAAGATGAACACAGAAAGGTGGGTGCATCCGAAAAGAGAAGGACAAAAGGACAGTGTGCTCTTGGGTGGTGCTGAATATTCTTGGAGGGTCTGTTAACACTACTAACAGGTATGACTCATTGCTAAATAAAGTGTCACAGAGTCATGGTGAAGCTGTAGGAATAACAACATCCAGCACATTTTTTAACCCTCTTCTCTTCGAAAGTCTCTTCCTGAGCTCCTGCTGGGATTTAGGGGATTTAGGGGTGGGTGTACAATGGCTGTTACTTTGGGAGTTACTCAGCGGATGGTGGTTACTAAATGTGATGCTGGGGGAGCGATAATAAATTTTAAAAACTACAAGAAACTCTTGGCCTTTTCTCCTCGGCCCCCACTCTCCCACTACAGTGAAAAGAAAATCAGGACTAGCAGAAATAGCCACCCCCAGCTGCCCCACCTCCCAGTTACCAGATGTGGAAGACACTTCAGGTTGCTTGATTTATGTCATAGGAAGATGATTTCATGCATGGCCCAAAGAAAAACAAAAACTAAAAATATTTATGGGTTATTATCATTTCTTCCCCCCCAACTCATCCTCTTCCCCAGTACATAAAACCCTTGACCAGGGCTCTTGATGACCAATTCCAAACAAAGTTAACTTATCTCTACAGTACCAAGTTTTTAAATAGTTCTTTTGTTTTGTTTTGTTTTTGTTTTTTTTACTACTAAAAACGAACAAACCAAAACATAAAATCTCTGTGAAAGTGTTCCTTCTAATAAGAATAGTAGCATAAAGATTTTGGTTATCAATTATAAATCCCCATTTCAGAAAGCAGCATAGTTTATTCTAATTTTTGATAGACCTATTTGTGTCTTTTTTTACGTGGAGGAGATTTGAAAGATGCTTTGGTTCACCTAGCTGTTAACGATTACTCCCTGCAACGCATTTACCAAGTTGGGGTTTGGTACAGACTGAATTGTGTTTCCCTAAAATTCATATGTCGAAAGTCTAACCCCTACATGTGGCTGTTTTTGGAGGAAGGACCCTTAAAGAGATACTTAAAATTAAATGATGTCATAAAGGTGGGAACCTGATCCAATAGGATCCATGTCCTTAGAAGAAGCAGCAGCAACACCAAGAGTATGCAGGCATGGAGAGAAGGGCCACGTGAAGACAAGAGAGAAAGTGGCCATCTGCAAGTCAAGGAGAGAAGAAGCCTCAGGAGAAACTTCACCTATTGGCACCTGGATCTTGGATTTCCAGTTCCAGAACTATGAGGAAGTACACTTCTGTTATTTAAGCCAGTCTGTTGTATTTTGTCATACAGCCTGAGCTGACCAATACAAGGCTTTGGATAATAATAATGACATTTGTGGAATTAGGGACATTCAAATCCATTAAGAACCTTAGAGCTCACTTGGCCCACCAAGAGTTCTTAGCCTGGAGTTCAAGGAACTGCTATGAAGAGGGCCACCTCTTTGCACACTTCTGAAGGGTTATCAACAGTCATATGAATTTTGCCCCTTAGAGTTGTATAATTCTAAACTACATATTTATGTAGTGAATAATATCTGTGGTTGAATATGACAACCTTGAAAATGGTCTGTAAAGCTCCTTCCTGAAACTACATTCAATTTAGTCTGGTTGTGCATTTTTTTTTTTCCTGGAAAGAAGGTGCAAAGATTTCTTCAGATTTTTAAAGAAGTTCATGACCCCCCAATTTTTTAAGAACCACTGATTACTTCAAATCCCTCATTTTACAGATGAGTAAACTGAATTCTAGAAAGAGAAAGTGCTCAAAGATGCCTAAAAACACGAGTAAAATAAGATCCATGTCTCTTACCTACTGATTTGATTGTTAATATGTTCCTGCTTACTTCCGGTTACTAGTGAATAAGATCACACATACACACACACACACACACACACACACACACACACACACACATATACACCCGCTACAAAGATACCAAAATATGCTTTTATAGGAGTTGAGAATTTCACCTGAACTCAGGGCAAAAGAGAGCTTCCGAAGTACATTGATGGGTAGGTAATACTCAAATTTTATCATGTTCATTTAGATAGTAGGGTTGGTAATTTTGTTTTTAAACTTATGCCAATACTCACCCAGCATGTTATACAGACATGATATTCTATGGCTGACAACATGGAGGTTTCTGTACATATGGCTAATAAAAGCATTCCATCAAAGAATTCTACTAAAGGCTCAAAATTATAGCTTCCAAGTTGCTCTGAATCTTAATATAAAAGCCTTGTGTCCTTCCACTTGGGAATGGTCAAGAGACAGTGAATGATTAGAATTCCATTTCCCTAATAGTTCATTATTAAGACTGGAGTCAGGCGTGCAGGCCAGAGGGAGTGTGTGTGCACACACTCACATTACACACACATTTAAAGTGTGTAAACCTCTAACCTCCAGCTGCAGAGATCTCAAAGAGGAAGTCCAGCAGAGGCAGGCCTTAACAGCTGACAGAGGAGTGGAGGCTGAGAGCCAGCCACCTCCTGCCTCACCTTGTACCTATCGACCCAGGAACCATCCACTCTCCCCAGGCCTCTGTGAATGTCAATAGCCATTTGCCTTCTCCGAATGTGGAGCTCGCTCTGCTTTGAAGGGCCTCTTCTGAGTGCAGCACTTGCAGTCGGTGTGGCTGCCTCTCTGTCGGCATCTGTCCTCCCACCTAATTCCTGACACAGAAGTGACCGTTTCAATTGTTTAATAGAAGGCTTATGCCTTTGAAAAATGTTTGCAAAGATTTTTCTACTCCTACTCCTTTTCTGCCATGTCTCAGAATTCAGTGACCAGAGAGCACCCCCAACCTTGGCATAGGGATTTACATGCATGGGGAGAAATCTGAGAATCAGGCACTTCACTTGTCCTTTTAGAAGAAGTGGTGGGCAGGAGAGCCCAGGGAAACAGGGGCTTATGATTATTTCACAAAATACAGACTGACGCAGTCTTTCTTACAAACAATTTCATACTATGTGTGAACCAGCATTCCAGGTCCTCCTCATTTGCTCAAAAATTCCCACCCCCCATGTTCCCCTGTTGCTGATGTCTGGGATACCCTAAGACATCATCTGAGCCCCCAAACCATGCTTCTCTCCCTACCTCCACCTGATCAGGATCTGAGAGTGCCACCAAGGGCTTGGGTGGCATTTGGGCCAGAGAAGAGGCAAGAAGTGGGGAAACCTCCTTGACCACTAGCCCCCAGCTGTCAGCTTCTCAAAGCCCCAGGTCGTCTCCCCAGTACCCTCTCCCATTCTCACTCCTTCTCACCCACTGCAGCCACTACTTGCCTGTGGGACTGGAGTCTCTTTGGAGGTCAAGAAGGATATATGGTGCCGAAGAAGACGATCCATCCTAGAAGGTAAAATCATGACTTCCCATCCCTTCTAATCCTCGACACTCTACAGGCATATCCTCCTCATTCTCTCCACCTCCCCTGCACTGCCCCGCCTGGGGACTTGGATCTCACCCACCCTCTTCCTGGATTGGGCTTATCCTTCTATTCCCTACCTATCTCAGGTCAGTAAAATCCTCAGGCCTACCACAAATGCTTCCTCTTCCATCAAGTGTTTCCTAATCCTTCAATCAGAATAAAGCTCTCTTCCTGTGCTCTTATTGAATTTCTGGTCTGGGACTGAACAGTTCCTCTCCATGAATGCTAATCTGCATATATGTCCGTCTCCTCCCCTCACAGAAGGAATTGAGTATCGATCAACTTTGCTCACTCTTCTGGCACAAATAGGATTGGGTGTGGAACAAATTGAACAAAAAGTGTGGCATTTCACTGAACTATGCTCTGCTTCTATTCTTTATTAACCGTTGAAGCCCCACTCCTTCAACTTCCATCCCTTCTTCTCCACCTCCCCATCCGCGGGGCTCTGATGATTCCCCTCAACCGGATCTAACTCTCTTCTTCACTCCATCCCAGAGCATCCAGCCCAGCACCTCACCACAGCTTTTCTAGTTGGAGCCTCTTTCTGTCCTTGAGTCCCCTCTTCACGTCCACCTTGACCCAGATACAAGAGCTACCTTCCCTGGAATGTTTGGAGACAGAAAGTGCACGGTTGGGTAGCCCAGGTCTTGTCATCAAATCTGCAGTGGTAAGAAATATGTTGTTGGCACCCCAAACTGGAATTCCAAATACATACTCCTTTAGAAAACATTTCCTATGTAGCCAGGTACCTGATAATAGTAGTAGTGCTAGACTAGGATACTGGGAAAGTCCTGGGTTATTAGATGTTTGAGTTCTGGAAATAGAATACATTGTATCTCTGAGAAAACATAATCTGAGCTCTGAGAATTCATCAAGTAATTTCCGGAATACAGCCCTTTCGGAAACTGAGGTATGCCTGCTCTTCTGTTAGGCTGTGGGCGGCAAGTGGGGTGGTGATATGACTATGATATTGGGCTTTCTATTTCTGTAACATGGCAAGGATGCTGAGGAATTCAGCCCCCAGACTGAGAAATGCAGAAGAGCACCCGATACTAAATCGTGCAGAGACAATATACACCTATGTTGTGGGCGGCTGTGGGGGTGGGTGCAAGGGACTTGTCAAAAGTACCCTTCAACACGCGTCTCCCTGTTCTCTGGTTTAGCCTAGTTCTGTGGGCCCTAAATGGAGGAGAGTTTTCTTTTCCATTTCATTTTTCTTGTTAATCACTTTCTTTTCAATGCTCTTTTAAGATATGCCATCCTTCCTACCTGTTGGCACCCCAAGACTTCTCTTTCAGTTTCCATTCTTACAACATTATTCAATTTTAACTAGACCCTTTAAAACAGAATGTACATAGCGATGAACCCTCTTTAAATCCACAGTGTATGTGTATTTGTGTATGAGAAACATGACTGGTATCCTTTAAGGTAATGATAAGGTAAATATATATGTATTGACCTACCACAAATGTGAGAAAAATGTGAAATAGAAAATACATTGACAAGGCTTGAGTAAATTTCAGGGCAACCCATAATCAGTGTCATTCCATAGTTCAAATTCATCAGCAGTTGCCCTCTGGTACAGTTGAGTGAATGCCATTCTTCACAGCATGGACAGGTAAAGAGAAGGGTGGGTAAGAAGGAACAGGAGAAGAAAATAGACTTTCTTACCAAGTTCTAACCTTTCCATGGAGTATACTGAAGAGAGCTCAGCACTGCATCCAAAAGACCCCAGAATAGCATTCTCGGGCTCAGTTTTCAATTCAACATTAGGACTCCAAGTTGAAGAAGAAAAACTTGTATATACATAGGAAAAACTGAAGCATTACTATTGATGTGAGAACCAGAGTGATGTTCCCTTCAGAGAAGGGTCTTAGAAAAACACTAGAGAAGAGCTATATTTGCTGACAACAGAACAAGTTCTTCATTTGAAAGACAGAAGTTTTCTATATGAGACAATGTGAATCAGAAGGTAGGAAAAAAGGCTGGAAGCAGAGCTTAGAACAAAAACTCATGCCGCCTCTCCCATCACTGTAAACAGCAGATAAGGAAGGCCCTTCCTCTGGACACATAGTGTTTTTATTTAACTTCATAAACAAAAGCTCAGCCTCTCCTGTCCTACCAAGGGACTAACTAAAGATAGGATAGTGGGATCCTTTTACCAGCAGACACAGAGGGACTACGTAGGTTGTGATTCTTCTGTTTGGTTGCCTCTTATCTCTTTCTGCAAATGTGTCAACCTGGGGTGCCTGCAGAAGAATCCAGAAAAGAAAAGGCAAGGAAAAAAAACTCCCACAAAACTTGACCATAGCCTCTCTCCGAGTCGGTTTGTTTGAAGGACGTCTGACCCCTCTGGTGTTTGACATAACCAAAAGACACCTCCATTTTGTTCTTCAAAAGAGAGAGATGCGAGGGTTGAAGGAAAATACCAAACTTTCTTCTTCAGAAATTCTACCTTCACTCAGTCACACATCCCTCTTTTCTCAGACCACCTGTATATTTGGGTGTCTGATTCACACAAGGCAGTAGGATGACTTGAGCCCATGTCATCTCCAACCAGAAAGGAAGGACTAGTTAAGTAAGTTTGCCACCAACAATAAGCCAAGAGCTGAAAGCTAGCTTATTTCATTTCCACACAAAACCTAAAGAACTAATCCTCAGAGAAATGATAAAACTCAATAACTACAGGAGCTCCAGAAGATGAAAGAACAGAGCTCAGATTTGAATTAAGAAAAAAAAAAAAAAAAAGAAATCAAGTCTGAATTCATAGAAACTGAAGGAGAACAGATTGTTTCCAAAAAAAATTATAGCCTTCTGCAGAAAGTTTTAGGCATGGATGTGGTAAGAAAACACCACATGAGCTGGTGGAGGGGAGGGGGCATTTACTATAGTAAAGATTAAAACACCAATGCTACACATCCTGAAAATGAGAAGCAAAACTGATCCTATCTTTTTATTCCAATCATTACTATCTTACGTTGGTCAACTTACTTTCTCCTATAAAGGAGTCTTTAACCACTGGGATTCAAAATATTACAGAAGAGAATAGTCATAGGCTGTTTGTTTTCAGGCTGTTTTAGGTAAAACAACAGAAAAAGTTTAAAACTGAATTTGAGGAATCCTTCCACTCCTTGTACAATTTCTCGGCCTATAAGTCAATTTCTCAAGGATAATATAATTATTTTATGGGGGGGAGGGTTCCTCATGTTGCTCTTGCTTCATACATTTAAAAATCAGATGTTACTTGTACTCAATTTGGTATGATGTCTTTCCGAGTTATTTACTCAGTCATTTCTTCTCCTGTCTAACTTTTCTTACTTCCCAAATACACAAACGCATTCTCACATGCGCTTGTTGTTGACAAAAGTTTCTTCGAGACAGGCACCCACCTCCAGTACCAACCAATCACTGCCAGCACCACCGCCATGACCACTACCAGGGCTGAGAAAGACAGTTGCCGTCCACAGAACTTCTAGCACGTGCCTCTTTATTTACTTACTGTTTTCTTGTTGCTCATGGAAGATGCTTTAAATCGTAGTAAAATATACATGCATAAAATTTACCATTATAACCATTTTTTTTTTTTTTTGGCGGTACGCGGGCCTCTCACTGTTGTGGCCTCTCCCGTTGCGGAGCACAGGCTCCGGACGCGCAGGCTCAGCGGCCATGGCTCACGGGCCCAGCCGCTCGGCGGCACGTGGGATCTTCCCGGACCGGGGCACGAACCCGTGTCCCCTGCATCAGCAAGCGGACTCTCAACCACTGCGCCACCAGGGAAGCCCCATTATAACCATTTTAAGTGTACAATTCAATGGCACAAAGCACATCCACATCATTGTGCAACCACCAGCACTGTTCATCTTCAGAGCTTTTTCATCATCCCAAACTGGAACTCTGTGCTCGTTAAACACTAACTTCCCATTCGCACGTTCCCCCAGCCCCTGGAATCATCCTTCCACTTTTTCTTTATAGTCTGACTATTCCAGGTATCTCAAATGCATTGAAGCATATAATATTTTTCCTGTGTCTGGCTCATTTCACTTAGCATAGTGTTTTCAAGGTTTGTCCACATTGTGGCATTTATCAAAATTTAATTCCTTTTTCGTGCTGATTAATATTCCATTCTATGCATATACCACATTTTGTGTATCCATCCATCCCTAAATGGGCATTTGAGCTGTTTCTTCCTTTTGGCTATAGTAAAGAATGCTGCTATGACCACTGGGGTACGAATAGCTGTTCACGCTCCAGCTTCTAATTCTTTTGGGTATATGCCTAGAAGTGGAATTGCTAAGTCATATGGTAATTTGATGTTTAATTTTTGAGGAACTACCATACAGTTTTCCACAGTGGCTGTAGCGTTTTACATGTCCACCAACAATGCACAAGCTTTCCAGTTTCTCCACGTCCTCCCTGACACTTGTTGTTTTCTGTTTTGATCTTGCTTTTTATAATAGCCATCCTAATGGGTATGGGGTAATATCTCATTGTAGTTTTGATTGCATATCCCTAATGGTTAGTGATGTTGAGCATATTTCCATGTGCTTATTGGCCATTGTATTATCTTCTTTGGAGAAGTGTTTATTCAATTGGGTTTTTTTGGGTGGGGTGTTTTATTGCTGTTGCTGAGTTGTAGCAGTTCTTTATACATTTTGAATATCAGTCCTTTATCATATATGCTTTGCAAATACTTTCTCACATCCCATAGGTGTCCTCTTCGCTCTGGTGATAGTCTCCTTTGATGCACAAACGATTTTATTTTGATGAACTCCAATTTATCTATTGCCTATGCTTTGGTGTTATAGCCAAGAAATCACTGCCAATTCTAATCTCATGAAGATTTTCCTCTATGTTTTCTTCTTAGAGTTTTATAGTTTTAGTTCTTATATTTAGGTCTTTAACCCATTTTTTTAAACATCTTTATTGGCTTATAATTGCTTTACAGTGTTGTGTTAGTTTCTGCTGTTTAACAAAGTGAATCAGCTATACATATACATATATCCCCATATCCCCTCCCTCTTGCGTCTCCCTACCGCCCTTCCTAACCCACCCCTCTAGGTGGTCACAAAGCACTGAGCTGATCTCCCTGTAGCACATGCCTCTTTAAATAGCTGACATCTGGAGGAACTATCTGATACTTGTTACACTCCACTCAGCATGAACGGAGGTTGGCAGGGAATTTAGCAGCATGTCGTATTTTTAAAATACCTCACACCTCCCCCTCACCCTCCCTGCCTTCGGAGAGAGGTTTAAGCAATGCACTCATATGTTCTGATGTATGAGCCTACCACCTTCCTCCCAGACATGCAAATGCTTTAAAAAGAGGGCCCAAAGCTTTTGATCTAACGCCAAGGTGGGCCACCCAAAGTAAATACAAATAAGACAACAGCCAACACCTCTTCATTTCAGCAATAAACTATGTGAACTTCATAAATCAGGTTACCTCAATTGTTCTCTCTCTCTCTCTCTCTCTCTCACACACACACACACACACACACACACACACACACACAGAGACACAAGCTTTAAACATTTTCTAATAAAAGTCTGCCCACTCCTTTACTGAAACTCTTCCAAAGGAAGATCATTAGCAGCTTAAGAGAATTGCGTTGACTTGACAAAATTAATAGGACTCTTTAATTCAATTGTGACCTGACAGAAAGCCACCTGCTTTGCCTCCAGCAGATCAGGCTCTCTGAAAACTCTCCTTCCCTATTTCAGCTGCTGGGAAGTCAGATGAACAAATATCCAGAGATCACTGCTGGGCACGTAAACTCCTGGAGAGTCTAGATCCCTCAATGGTGAGAGCTGCCCCAGATATTTAGTAGTTGTTCTTTAGAGTCTTGGAGCAAATTGAACACAGAGGTGTGTGGAGGTGATAGGGGGCGCTCTACCACAGGAAATGGCGTTGGTGACTTAGTATGGAGCTTGCAGAAGGGGGGAGTTCTGTGTAACTGCTAACAGTCTGATAAGTGTTATCACAGAAAGTGGCGATACCCACTGTTCACTCATGCAAACAGTAATTGTTATTAGGAATAGTGCTAATAAAACAACTCAAAGAGTTTGAGAATTTTACCTTTCCTTGGAACAGCCCACAGTATTTTATAAGGTCGAATTCTATAATTCTTCTTAACATTCCTTCAGGTAGCAGAACTCTTCTGGGAAGTGTGTGTGTGTGTTTGTGTGTGTGAGACAGAGACAGAGAGAGAGGGGGGTGGGATACACAGGAAAAAAGCAATGCATTTAATATATACACAAGCAAAGTATTCACCCTCAAGCACTCCTGAGATAAAGCTTTCTGTCTTTTCCTTTTCCAAGAGTGAGTATGGGATTATTATACACTCTCTAGTTATGTGCCCCCAGATTCTCCATGGCAAATATTCAATCCTAGATTCCAAAAGCTCACAATTGGGGAAATCTGATAGAATCATCCTCTGCTTCAAAAATAGAGGAATAGAGGGTAGTGATCTAAGACAGCACTGCCAATCAGTTTCTTGAACAGAGATTTAAAATCCATTGTCTGAAGAAGAAAATATGCCTGGCTATTATCATAATTATCATTCCACTTGTCTTCAGCCACCAGGTTTACTGTGTAGCAATTTCAGAATCTAAGATCCTTGCCATATAACAGGGTGTTGAAAATTATGCTTAAGCGTTTGGAGATATGCAATGGATGAGAAGAATAATAAACATTTACTTTTTACTACATGCTAGGTATTATGATATGTTCTAACACAGATGATCTCATTTAACACCGAAAACAACCTACAACAGCCTCAATTATCCCCATTTTATAAAGGAGAAAATTGTGGCTTAGAAAGGTGAAGTAACTCAGCCAATGTCACACAGGGATTAAATGGCAGGATCTGAAAATGTCTCTGGCTCTGGACATCACACATCTGTACCCTATTCTGCCTTTTAATCACTACCTGAAACACACCTGGCATGGTAAGCAATCTGAATGTATTAGCTATCATTAGCTGGTATTCCCTGGTGCTAGGATGATCTGGCTTGTTGTGGAGAAGGTCCAGAGTACATCTTGAATTCTGAGAAAAAAGTTTATTTCCAGCATTATAAAGGCAGGAAACATAGTTGAAGCAGTTGCCCTCTGGTAGCAGGGCCACTTCCTGACAGTGTAACTTTGTGATCATTTCTAAGCAATGAGTTTGGGAGGATTGAAGAAGAGTTCCATTTCAACATAGGGTCAGAGAATCCAGGAAAGCTTCCTGAAAGAAGAAATAATTGAGTTGTATCTTTAAATGGTCTGTAATGAAATGAGGATGTCATTCCCTTTCAATGAGACAGGACTTAAATCAACAATGCCCTTCTGAGGATTATGAAAGTGGAGGCAAAATTGCCAAATAAAGGCAGGTGAAAAGTGAATGAAGTGAAAAGATGAATGAAGGGGAATTGAAGAGACATCTATTAGACAACAAAAAATAAAAGTGCCTCCCAAAGCGTGAGCAATGTTTCTTGCTGGTGTTTCCCTCTGAAGTCTGCAATGCAAGACAATTTTTTTCTTCACATTTCTTTCTTGTCCTTTCAACTGACTGTAGCTAAAGTGGTCTGAGGCCAGCAGGCTAATGTACTTTGACTGGGAGGCGGGAGGTCTCTGATCCTTGGCATCCTCCTCACTGGTCTGCCTGTGTACCCATCACCTGTTTAGCACCATGTCAACATAAACCATTAAAGCTCCTATAAAGGAAACAAAGAAATACACTTAATATCTCCCCTCTCTTCTGCTGGAGCCTGCACAGCAGTGTGAGAAGGTGAAATATCCATTTTCAATGTCTAAAATTGTCTCTGAAAAGTCACCAAGGAGCCTCATTAAGTACCAGTCTTTGCAAATAATAAGTTGATTTTCTCCATGGCTTGAGACCAATTGCTCTTTTTGTTGTTGTTAACAGATTAACAGATTGCTGAAAGTGAGTTTCTGACACACAGTCCTCAGCATCAACTAGGATTAACAACGCATTTTGGGGCCATCGCTGCCTGCCATGCTTTCTTGCAGCTGCGAGGGCAGCATAGGCCATTAAGCTGGACTCCTCTCCGAGGAGGATGCGGGAACTTTTGGAAGAGCCATCAGGTTGCACCCAGGGTGTCATGACAGAAACACACGGCTCTCAGCCTTTCTCCTTCTTGCCTATAGGAAGAGGGGAGGCCCAGAATAAAATAATTTAGACTATAGAATAGAAATGAGGAATGGACCCATTCATGTTATAATTTTCTTATTTTTTAGCTGACCTTACGCTGACCAAATAAGCGCAAGCCCAAGAGCTAAAACCATGAAGTTACCAATGTACCCTGCTTAGAAGAACCCCACACCTCGCCCCAATATTTTGAACACACACTTTCTTGTTTAGCAAGAAGTCTAGTCTTGTCCTAGGATCCCCTGCCCACTCCACTTATTTTCTAGAAATTCCTGGTTGGGAGAAGAGTTTACATCTATCAGATTTCCAGCCTTATGCTCTAGAGGCCAGTGTGTCCTTGAAAGCTTTTACTCTGTCCCCAGTAGAGCTGGCAACCACATCTAGATTAGTATCTTCGGACACTTGTCCTTCTACAGCCAGTGGTAGGACATCTTCCTCTTGTCACAAGGCAGCACTTTCAGGGGCCTCTCCCATGGAAGAACAGGAAGGCCTTGAGAGACATGTTCTCTCCTTGGCAAACTATCTCTTTCCCAGGACCCACAGGCAATGCAGGGAAAGAAGATCTAAGGATATTCAGAATTAGGTTCAAACTTGACCTGGAACCACTTCTTTTCCTCGACATCCTAGGCATGCTTTTTAGTCTAGCTGATGGGTCACTCATGGTGAATTTCCCTGAGGACCCCAATTTCTCTCTTTTTGGTCTCAACTCCTTGTCAGCCTTCCAGTCTTCACAAGATCTCTATGTGACTGAATCCCATGGGTTCCATGTAAATCAATGGATGTGGCTAGGCAGCCTTTGCAGTGCATTCTGAACATTTTCTTAACAGTTCAAAAGTTCTCCAAATGTCATATTATAAGGGGGAGGCTCATCTTTCCAGAGCACAGAAGAAAGGTGTGTTCTAGCTCCACAAACCAGTAGAACAATCTTGTTTCTGACTTCACCAGCCCCTACTCCTCTGCTGTGCTGGTCACTGGTCTGGAGGTCTCATTCGCTTCTTTCAGAGTCATTTTTGCATTATCTTACTTTTCAAATTCCCTCTGAAATGCCATCAACTTTCTCTTAGATCTGAGACAATTCCTAAGGCACTATCCCTGGCCACCCACCAATCTCCACCCGCCCCCACCCCCCTGCCATACATATACACACATCCTGTTTCTATTTACCTACTCCTCTCAATATCTCTCCTTCACACTGATCTTTAGGGAAACCATAGATAATAAAAGGAGATTCTACTGCAGCTTAAATAAATGGCATGATGGGAGGAAACCAGACATCAACCACAAGATCTTACAGAAATTTAAAAAAAAAAAGGATCCTGTTTTCCATATAAATATCTCTAGTAATTAAAAAAGGACAATGACGGAAACAGATAGGGTGAAAAATAAATGAAAAGTAAATAGATTTCACTTCTAAGCCTGATAAGTCAGAAAGGTTTCCTCCTGAGGAGGATGCTCTATTAAGATCTTGGAAGATAAACCTAATTTCTGGTTATTATGCATTACGGTTATGCCAATCACCTTGACATCCAGATGTACCTCCTTCGAAGAGGTGGAGGTGGAGGCATCTGATTTACCTACTCTAATGGGCAAGACCTTTGGTTACTACAATAGGATATGTAACTACAGGCTAAATAAGCAGCTCTTATTTTGGTGCAAGGGATTGGTTACTGTTACAAATTCTTGATAAGGGTATTCTCAGACAGGGAAAAAATAAGGGTAATGGTGCAATGAACCTGACAATTTCTCATTTTCAAACTTTCCTTTAGTTTGTCTTCTATCACGTACAACTTAAAAATGTGTTCCCCCCAAGGCTCTATCCTCAGTAACATTGTTCCATATTCTGTCTCTTGATGACTTCATGTGAATCAACCCATGGATTCAGCTACTACTTCTAAGCACAGGACCCCAGGTCTATACTCTCTAATCCCATCCAAAATCTAAGCTATAACCAACTATTACAACCAACTCTTTATATAGATAACCCAAACGCACCATTTTCATTACTACTTTCCATAGGCCCCATATTACCCCAAACTTACTATGTGTTCCATACCTTAATTAGTGACATAATTTTTCCATTTACTCAGGCTCAAAACTTTAAAGTCATTCCTTGGTAGCCCCATTCCCAGAGCCTGGTTCAGTCCCTCAATACCTCTTGGTCTGAACAAATATAACAGCAATATAATAAATATAATTATAACAAATATAACTAATAACTGATGCAGTTATTAGTTGCCAACTCTCTTTTTTGAACAGGGCCTGCTACACAGTTTCCCCAAAGAAATCTTCCTAATGTACAGTTCACAAATTTCACCCCTTTGAACAAAATCTTTCAGTGGCTACTTATTGCATACATACGGAAAGTTCCATCTCTGTATTATGGTGGTCAAGGCCCTCTGAGGTATGCAGTATGGCTGGAATCTGGATGAGGGAATGAAACAGATGCTGCTGGAAAGGGAGAGAGACAGCAGACCATGATAATCCTTGTGAGTGATGCAGCATTTGTATTTCAACCTGAGGTCACTGAAGTGTCATCTGGAGGGTTAAGTGGGGACAGATATCGATATTACGTGGACTTTAGAAAGTTCACTCCGGGGCTGGGCTACTTCATAAACATTAAAAAATATCAAAATCTATGAGAGAGCAGGGTTGATGACAAGTGGTGAGATGTAAACTTAGAATGTTTTTCATAAAGGTCAATAAACACACACACACACACACACACACACACACACACACACACACAACTTAAGGCATTGCAATGCAAAATAACAGAGGTAGAAAAATTCCCAAGTTTTTTAAGCATTAAGGATATAAGCCTGAAGAGCAATATAAATGCAAGTTAAAATGTAAAAGAAGCTTATTTATGTAAGCAAAACGTCAGAGAAAAACATATACATAATGTGAAAAAGGAGTGGGGAATGGATTCAAGGAAAAATAATAAGACAACTACCTAGCTCTTGGCTATTTCCATTTTAAAATAAGACTGGGAAAGTTAGAAGGGAAAAAATATTTATTTTTGAAATGGAAAAAAAAATAAGATGATAATTTTCTGTCGAATAGAATTGTGCAGGGGAACTTGCTAGTCTTTCTTCGCAGAAAAAGCCCTGCCGTGGAAAGTTCTGCGGATAAAAGGGTTTGATTAGTTTTAAGAATGTGGACTTGTGAATGAACAGATTGTTCTATTACTGCCTGTTAGTAGGGCAATAGCTATTTCGCTAATTTTTTCTTAACCTCTTCTTGATTTAGGGAGATTCAACGTCAGAAGTGCAAAATAAGACTGCAGGACTTAGAAGCAGACTTTTTCTTCTGGTCCATAAGCTGTAAATCTTTTATAATTCGTCTTCCATTGGGAGTAAAGATATTTAGGTAGCTGGGAATGGGGAAATGTAAGTAGAAACTGTGGAAGTGACAGAAAAGAGAGACTATAAATAAATAATAGCATGTAACACATCTAGTTTGGTATTTCCTTTTCCTGTCCTTTATAGCACGGTTTGCACAATCAAATGCCTCCAGAGTTTAAGCAGGTAATGAAAATTAATAAAGTAGTCTGGGTTCAAGAATTCTAGTGTTCAAGCATTTTCATATTTAGTTGTCATTATCAGAACTGGCCATCAGCTTTGGTGTTGGTGGGGAAATAGAGAATTCTGGAAACTGCAGCCACCCAAAGAATATCTAAAATAATTGCTACTGATCTCTAGCAAAATTTTGCCACATGGGAATGCAGGCCCAGTTTTTGCAGAAGATATTTTTGCAGTGTCTTCTGACTTGCCAAGAGTAGCTAACAATTTTCATTTTTATGTGAAATTCTCCATTTTTAAAATGTTATCTCAAAATTATTTTTCAACCTTGTTACAGGAAAAACAAAACTCATCTGAAAGCCCTTTATAGTAATTGATGACAATTAACTTTTGATGACAATAAACTTTAGAAAAGAATTAGCTTGTCTCTTTCTCTTTCACTTTCTAGGACCTTTATTTCTTTTTGAAATTCCTGACCTTTAAAGAAGGCCACAATGTGAGAAGAGACAGAAATGCGTGTGTCAAGAAAGGCTGTTCCCATGTTTGAAGACCACAAGGCAAGGGTGAGATTTGTGCTGGATAAAGAGAAGGCTGTTTGACTAGATGAATGGGATGTATGGGTGTCCCAGGCACAGAGAAAATAAGAAGTGTCTCAGAGTTGAGACTACAACCAGTAGTATAAAACACTCTCACTAAGGGTGTTTCATTTGACTCCTTGAAACTACCCCATAAGTGAAAGAAAAAGGCATGTGGAAAATTCTGGAACTAGGAACAGGCCAGTCAGGCTGGATTAGAAATCTGAGCTTCCCAGGCCAAAATCATCCTTGGCCAGGCCAAATTGTTTTAGCCTAAACAGAAACAGAAGCAATTCAACTCCCTTTGCAATGTTGGCTATTGGATCACAAGTCCACTTTCTTAAAACTAATCAAACTCTTTCATCTGTAGAACCTTCCATGGCAGGTCTTTCCAGCCAGAAGATGCTACTTTGTGAAAAGTCTCCCTTAGAGTATCAATTCCTCCTATAGGAAGAAAGGAATGGGGAAAATACATTAAAATTCAAACACCATAATGTGTAAACATTTTGTTTGTTTGTTTGTCTTGCTCTTCTGGCTTTGGTGAAATGCTTTCAGAGGCAGAGCTATCGCTTTGCAATAGGAACTGCAACTTTATGAAAATTCTGGCTAGAACCTAAATTGACCGGCTACTCCTGCAGCGTTTGCTAGGTTACCACCCTGCGTAGCTTCTGACACTTTATCAAGCACATTACTGTATTCCTCCTTCCTTCTTTCTCTCCCTAACCTCTTGTTTGTTTGTTTGTTTTTCTTCAAAAATAATCTGTGAGTGTTTTTGTGTGATGGATGCTGTCCAGAGGTGAAAAACCATGGACTCTGGTTTCCTCAAAGACTAGCAGAGAAGGTAGAAATTGAAATGAACAATGAAAATCGGAGGATGGAATCTAGAACATGATGTGTGCTAGGAATGCTTATAACAAAAAGGAACCTATCATCAGAAACGATAATAGTAGATTCTATGAATAAGAGTTTGTTATGTGCCAGGCACTGTGGGAAGCATGTAATAGAAATCATCCCATTTAGTCACCCAAATAGAGGTAAGACATGGGCTTTATTATTTACTGCTTTGCTGATAAGGAAACTAAAGTTTAGAAAGGATAGACATCTTGTCTTGGCCAAGATTTCTTCTCTTATTCCCTGTCTGTCTCTCTCTCCTCCCCCCCAACCCTTGGACTCCATTTCTCTCTATTTCTCTCTCTGTATTTCTCTCTCTTTTCTACAGTCGCTCTCCCTATCTCTTGATCCTCAGGACTGGCTATTGGATCACAAGTCCACTTTCTTAAAACTAATCAAACTCTTTCATCTGCAGAACCTTCCATGGCAGGTCTTCCCAGCCAGAAGGTGCTACTTTGTGAAAAGTTTGCATGCAGAAAGCATGCAAACTATGTTTCACAGTGTATGGCTACTTTATAACTTCTCAATCGATGGTGGCTATTATTTCTTGGGCACATCAGGAAAGGCTTTTCAGGGGAGGCAGTGCTTGAACTAGAAATGGAAAGATGCTCAGGTCAAGTAACTGTGACATTTTTCATTTCATTTAATATTTATTAGGAAGCCTGTGAGATGGGTATCATTAACCTCACCTTTCAAACAAGGAAACCAAAGCTCAGCAAGTTTAAATGACTGGCCCATGGCCAAAGAGCTAGCAAGCTGGAGGCTTGAGACTCGGACCCAAGTGTCCTAATTCAAAGGCTAACCTCTTTCCACTATTATATCTCTGTCCTGATGGCTTTTAGACCCAACGGTTGAAACCCCTAATCCTTTAGTAAAAGCAGAGGGAGACACAGAATTGATACCAGCTTCTTGTTAATCCTTATTCCCTGGAGTATAAGCATTCCCTTGGAGAGTTAAAAGATACATACAAATGAGTAAAAATCATTGCCTATTCAGTAATGCTTCTGATATGTGCTTGTATCTTCTCAAGTAACTGAAATAATTATATGAAAGAAAGGAAAAGGAGAGAAACCTGGTGCAAAGAGTGTGTTTACAGGAAGGTCTTTTTAATGAGCTCTGTGCTCAGTACATTTTGTTGTCTGTAAAGGGAAGGTGTGAACAGAGCCAGTGTGGATCTGCTAAGAATTAGTCCAACTTGCTCCCATCAATTATACTGAATTTTTTTGACAAACCTCCACTACTCATGGGAGCTTTCCTGACAGGATGCTAATAAATCTATCTAACCTTGTCACCCCCCCACCAATATGTCGGAATTTGCAGCATTCAAGATAAATAACATTCATGCATTATGAGACTGAACGTGACTTCTCGGAATTTCCATAAGGCTCTAATAGGTTAATGAGAGAAAATGCTATTTTGTCTCCAGAATATAAAAGAAAGTGCTTGTCTTCAGAAAAGCATTTTGCAAAGTATTTTGCTGCTGGGCCCATTTGAGGTGCCAAGGACCACGGGGTTGAGAGGCATCAGGCCGTGGTCATGTGTTACCTGTACAATATAGTGCCATGCTGGAGAAGTGTGCAGTGAATAATATAGAGCACTGCATACACGTACTTAGAGGAACCCAGATGCCTAGACCTTGGGGCTAAGCGGCTAACAGCAAAGCTGATACCTGCAGGTTTATTTTCCACCCAAATCATTAACTTCCATTTCAGAAAGGAAATTCATCACAACCAAACTCATTGCCTGAGGGCAAAAGCGATTACTGAGTCCAAGAAGAACTTTGCTTTGCTTGGGGGTATTCCAAGGTGACATACCAGAGTTAATGGTAGTGTGGCATCTTTGTGAAGAGCTGAGCTCTGAAGCCAAAGAACATGTGTTCAAATCTCTGCTTTGCTATTTGCCAAGTTTATAAAACGGTGATAATAATAGTACACATTCCATTGGGTTGTTTTAAGGAAAAGATTAGTTTTGTCAATGCATGTAAAGCACTCAGCATTCAGTTCAACACATAGTATACCCTATCAGAAAAAGATTACTTTTGTGTAGACGATGCTCTGCCCTGGTGTCACATCCTACAGGAATCTCCACCTCCCAAATACAGCTGAGCCAGTCGGTCACCTGCTCTGCTCTCATGATACTCCACCTATGCCTCTATCACCACACTTCACACGTTGTATTATAGACTATGTCATTGTGTTTGCTTCCACCAGTAGATTACAAAATCCTTAAGGGTAAAGAATCTTAACTTTTACATTGTATTCCATTGTATTTATCTCTAGTGCCTAGTATATGGGACGTTATCAAAAATGTGTGCTGAATTAAGGTACAAATACATTGTCTCATTTTGCTCACCTGAAACACAGAAAAGGCCTATGTCCTCAACTTCTAGGTTGAAAGGGCAGCTAATCAAATTGTTAATTGTATCATGTTAATATCAACTAAGATCCTTCTGGGTTTTTTCTCTCAATAAAGTTATGGGAGCAAAGAGCTCTTAAATTCCTATACATTAACGGTATAATTCCCAAAGGTGGATGTGAGCATGTCCATTGGACAATCCATTGTAAAATAGTTTTCACTATTATTGCCCCAGTAGAGAAAGTACATAATGAATGAACCACAAGTTCCTTCTTAGAAAACTCTTCCTTCCAGGCAGACGCTGCAAAAGGACACTTGGGTTGCACAGGTCTCTGCTGGATCTGCCTGATGAAACTGAAAGAGACATTGCCCTCTGAGATGTCTTTCCTCATTAGAAGACTGGAAAAGGAAAAATACAGAACTAAGAGAAAATGCCATTAGAACTGCAACTATTCCTCACCTGGAGGTAACGACCTTCACTCCAGCTTTAGGTCCAGGGTAGAGTAAGTAAACTCCACCAATGGAATCCAGAGGGCGTACAATCAAAACACCCCACAGAGCTACAACTATTTATTTTAAAAGATCTTGAACATTCAGCAGGAGTGGGTAGACAATAGACAGGCACTCTTCTAGCCTCAGAGCCAGTATTCCTGCTGACTGGCATGGTATATTTCTTTAGCCGATCTTCTAGAATCTGGGCTTTACCTCTCCATAAGGATATAGAATTTCAATCAGTTAAAAGCCTAAACTTTGTGCTCAGACAGACCTGGGCTTGAATTAATGGATGTGTTACTTTGGACAAGTTACATGAGTTTTATGAACTTTGTTTTTCTCATTGGTAAATAAGTGTAATCAGTTACCTACTTCTTAGGGTTGTTACAAGGATTTAATTTTTATACATGAATATAAAACATGAGAAAGTTACTGGCACAAGAAATCACCAAGAAATGCTACCTTTTGTTGTTTTCATCACTACAGCCTTTTGTATCATCCACCTTGTACTTGGTTCTCTTTCTGATAAGACTATGATCCACATTAACTCATTCCGAAGGAAAAACTGGCTTTCTAATGTTGGTCTTCCTTGATTTGTACCAGGCTATTTTTTTGTCTGTCCCATCTGAGAAAAGTTCTTCAAATCTGTCCATGTGACACCACCGCCATACAAATACTGCTCTGATAAAGAGTGACTGTTTTTACTCTAAGTTGTCTGGGACTTGTGCCATTTCTCCAAGTAAATTCAAATGTGGTTTAAACAATAGACTGTATTTTGTAAAGATAAATATAGAAAGACACACACACACACACACACACACACTTATACACACACACTTGCACACTTTTAAATTTTATTGCATGGACCCAGTTGGGAGAAACAAGATTTCACTTTTAGATTCTCCACCTGCATGGCATGCGTGTAATGAAAACGTCTGTCAGGGAAAGTAATGTGTTTAATATTGCACCAGTCTTAAACATCAGCAGAGATTTCTGTGCATTGCAAATAATTGCAGCACCTGCCCATATTACATCGCTCTGTGTTTCATCTGTGGTAGAATGATATCAATATGTCAAGCATGAGGAAAAGGATGTTTTAGGAGATTGATGTAAAGAAGCACAATGGCAAGCACATAAAATGGGCTGCCAAAGATGCCAAAAAAGTTGTCAGAGGAAAAGGCCGTGACCTCTCACTGTTGCGCACTGAGTTTATTTTTCTCACGAAGGGTCCAGAGGCCATCAAGGCTGCCTGGGGCCTTGATTAAGGATTTTAAAGAAGATGAAACCACACTGATTTTAGAAAAAGGCCTTTCAGCAACCACTGAATGTCTAGGAGGTGAATAAAGGTGAAGGCTGTTAGTGAGCCTATGAAAAACAAACACCAGAATGTTCCAGGGTGTACTAGTGAGCAATTCCCAAGAGAGGCTGATTTTGCAAGACACCCTGGAGGGAAACTTCTTTGGGACTTGGATCATGATTGGAGGGAGGAGGGTAAATTTTTCTCTAGTGAAGAAATTTGCATGTGGAGAAGAAGAAAGGTGATCTTCAATCTAGATGGATACCATTCTTACAGAAGCAAAATTAGAAAAGAGAATCTGGAGATAATTTTCTTAATTTCTAATCTTAGTGTCCCATTTTTGGCCTTTGTGACCTCGTCTCATTGTATTAGTTAGTATTCCTTTTTATATACTGGGTACTTAAAATCAAATTAACTGCTTTATATTTCCAATGCTTACCCCAAACCTTCTCACCTCTGTATGCCTGCCATGCTATTTCCATTACTTGGAATGCCTTCCTTGGGTGTCTTCATCTACATAAATATTTCTTATCCTTCAAGGGCCAGATAAAATAGAATTTCATCCACAAAGCCTTCTCTGATTACTTTAGATTTAAAGATTCCTTGCCTCTAAAATTCCATGACACTTGACTGACATCTCATGGATTTGTTTTTAATTTTTTACTATAGTTGTTTAGATATAGGTACTGGAACACAAGCTCCTTGAGGATAGGGTCTATACCCTTAGTCATGGGTCAGAAGGTGACACTGGCACAAAGTGGCCCTCAGTAAATATTTGCTGAGTGATTCTTTTATATATATATATATATATATATACACACAAGACACTACAGTGTCTTGTACAGTGCATTTAGTAGGTGCTCAATAAATATTTGTTGATGGAATGGATAGATGAAGTCCCTGAAATGCTGAGAATAGCTTTATATGTAAAAAGAAGCATGAAAAAGAAGGAAAGGAGGAGGAAGAGGAGGAAGTGGAGGAGAGGAATTTCCTATAGGCACAATGAAACAACTTCTCAGAGTTTTATCTTTCAGAAAATGTGAGTGTGAATAAAAAATCTAAATTACTAGTGAGTATTCTTCTGAACATATATACTAGTATATTTCTAACTCTCTTTTCATTCAAGATCTCTGATAACAAGGTGGATAGGTGACAGGTCACATTTCCAGAAGCTGTTTCTAAAATATACTTGCCCCTAATTTGGTTAGCTGCATTTGCAAACAATCTTACACTAGTGGTGGCTTGGCATCCAATAGGGACTGGATTGTATATAGTGTATTGCTTGGTGAAGCAAATACCTTACAGTGATTTTGAACAGAGGCCCAAATAACACAGAGAAATTCTAGTTACAACATTCTTTTTTTTTTTCCTCTGAGGCTGCTGCTGAGGGCTACTAGAAAAAAGAGTCACCAGATTCTCCCACTTATAAGTAAATACAAAAAACACAACATCAGCAATCTTTTCACTCAGTGTTTGGAGAGCATGTCTGGAAACAACCTGCATGAGAAGCTCTTGGGGCACTTGTTTAAAACTGCAGATTCCTGGCCTCTTTCCAGACCTATGGATTACTTAGAATGCCATATTTTTGTAAGGAGGAGAATAAGATATATTATTAACATCTATCATTTATTTCATTATATATAGTCACATATATACACATATATATACACAATATGTATTTATATTTTCATAGTTCTTGGCCTTGAAACATAAAAGAGGCTTTCAATTACTGATATTTATTAGATTTAACTTTTTTTTTTTTCAAGTTCACCTTCTTTCCTGGCCCACAGACCCATACATACAACTTTTACTCCTCCACATTTCCTGCATGGGAGAGTTATGTCAATATGCATGTATGAATGAATAGATGGGTAACTGTTAGATGTATAAATAAATAACTTAGTGATTACTGTATTTGGTATGCAACTCCTGGAAGCATTTATACACTCAATTTGTCCACATCCAGGATTGGTTACATAATTCACGACACCCAGTAAAATGGAAATGTGCAAAAATGAAAACTATTTTAAAATTATTGAAACTTTACAGATGGTGATGGCAGACCATTAAAATAAGCTCAGCGCCCTGTGCAACTGTGCAGGCTGCAGATCCATGAATTTGACCTTGCCTACAACATAGACAATGTTCTTCTCTGTGGAATGAATGAATGGAGGGAAGGCCCAGTGTATCTTCTGATCTCCAGGTAGAGAGAGGCGGGGAAAGGGCCACCCAGCCCTGCAGCCATACTTCTATCACCTATGGGCTATCTGCTTGTTGGATTTTCCCCACTCCCCTTTGGTCATATTCATTTGCATTTTCCCAGGTTGTGTGGAATTTAGATAGCTCTCATTTGTTTCTAATATCCTGCTTTCTAGCTCTCATCTTCCCTGTTATCTTCAACCATCAATTTGTAACTTGTAATCTCACTAGAGCTAGCTATTAAGCCCTTACAATATTCTAAATAGAATCTGAACAAGCCCTGATCCGTTCATAAAACCAGTGGTTGTCTCTTATCCAATCAGTTGCTATTGCTAGTCTCCTTCCCTCTTCTGCATTCCTGGGATGCAATGAAATGTTGAGACAAAAGTTCATTTTAATTAATTTTTCAAGTTTCCTCCCAAATTTAACAAAAATATTACAAGCAAAAAAAAAAAGGTAAAATAAAATAATAACAACCTTGTGACACTACACAGTATATAATTAGTGAAGAACAATTTTTAAAAATTATATGTACATGTTTGCAAGCAGTGAATATTTTTATCAAAAATAAATGCGGGGCTTCCCTGGTGGCGCAGTGGTTGAGAATCCGCCTGCAGATGCAGGGGACACGGGTTCGTGCCCTGGTCCGGGAAGATCCCACATGCCGCGGAGCGGCTGGACCCGTGAGCCATGGCTGCTGAGCCTGCGCGTCCGGAGCCTGTGCTCGCAACGGGAGAGGCCACAACAGTGAGAGGCCCGTGTACCACCAAAAAAATAAATAAATAAATAAATGCGGGGGGAGGAATCTCAGTTCGTGTCCTTTTATGATATACGGATCTAACACACTTTAATAAGAAGCAACCCCCAGGCAAAGAGGTTAAGTATAATTTCTTCACCCAGGGGAATAGTTAATATACAGTTTAACGCTCTTATGAATGTTGATGGAAAAAAAGAATTTCGATATATTTAAAATTTTTCTCCGAAGCTTAGATATTGAGAGTTTGTATATTAAGGAAAAATTAAAGTAACAGTGGCTAACACTAGCAAATTATGAATCACATTTCATATCTCACAATCAATCATACGTATGAATCACATATTATACATACATAGACACATACACACATAAATATACTATGTAGAAATTTATATGTCTAATGCCTAGAAGTAAATCATGGAGTGCTTTCTTGTATGAATTTGTGGAAATGTGAAGGTGAGTACAAGCATATGTATGTGGTATCTGGATTTGAAACTAATTTGGAAAGTCAACATCTCAGGTTTATAAATATATCTCATTTTTTCACAGCTTCAGCCAGCTTTTCTTTTCTACTTTTTCTCATGGCATTGTGAGAGGATATCAATAAGGTGTAATTATTCTCTTGCTGGGCCATATGTGCTGTAAATTTCCAGATAACCAAATTCTATAACTGTTGGAAAATTCAGAGGGAACATTATTTTAGAAGAACTGGTATTTTAGGTCTTCAAATGGTAATTAAATATGGTAAATCTCTACAGAATAAAAAAGAATGAATAGAATCAGATGACTAAACTCTAACTGATCTTAGGTCATTCTTTGTCTTATGAAAGGGCATTTTACTTATGGGGGAAAACAGTGATAACGACTATAAACGTTTACTCACAGTCATTCATTACAGTTTTGCACTTCCATACATAATCACTTTGCCCCATAATTCTTTTCTAGGCTTGAGTAAATAAACCCTGAACTAAAGATCCACCATGTGTGTTTACTTGTCTCTTGATGCAGGTGGTGTTTTTCTCCCCCAACAATTATTTTTCCTCAAATCGACTTTTCACCAAAACTCAAGTATTATTGACAACATCTTAACTATACGGAGGGAAAACAAGTGAACAAATGACAGGGAGCAGGCACCAAGAAAAAGAATAAAACTAGAACTGGTTAGTGAATGGGATCATAGACATATATTAAAGTATTGCTTAGAAATGAGGACACTTTCTTTTAAATCACTGAAGGGATTTACTCAAAGGTCAAAATTCTTGTTTAATCCCCACATCATTCACTTTCAGGTGGTGGGAAGTAATAGCCTTTTTAATTGTACAGTAAGAATCAGAGAGGTTATTTGTTAGCGCCAGTCTCACAGCAAGTCAACGGGAATTAAAGGTTTCCTGACCCTTTCATCCAGTTATTTTCCTCTTATTATTATCCTCCACTGTCACATACATTTTAGTGGCTACTCTGAAGTAGGCTTTTTCCCTTTCTTACATAAATATAGATATGCTTTCTTTCATATGGCATAGGAAACATCCTGAAAAGTTGAATGTAAGTTGAGCTCTCATAAATCAAATGCTGAAGAGAGGAAATGCTGGACTGGGAGACAGGGTAGGAGTGGGAATTATAAGCTCAAATTTTTAAACACATGTTTATTACCTTTTCAAAAGTGATTAATGCTTTTAAAAACCACTTAAAATACTATTTTAATGCACTTGAGAAACTCACATTAAAGGAACTCTGCATAAAGTAAAATACTTAAATAACTTATTAATTTAAGTAAGTACTCCATTACTTAGCTGGATTCCCCTGACTTATTTTATACATATTTTTTTCTAGTATAGTATTTCCCAAATTGTGCTCCCAGGAGCTGAATATTAATAAGTGTTACATCAATGAACATTACACAAGTGACTGGTCAAATGCATTTTTTTTTGCATCTTTGAGTGTTTTATTTATATCAAACTGGATAAACTGTGTGTATTTCTCAGACAGAAAAGACATGTAATGGTAGAAATGTACCTTTCAACTATTCATGGGTACACAAGTACACAGGGGAGATTGTAAAAGTGCAGATTCTGATTCAGTAGTTCTGGTGGGCTTGAATTCCATTTTCTTTTTAACATCTTTATTGGAGTATAATTGCTTTACAATGGTGTGTTAGTTTCTGCTTTATAACAAAGTGAATCAGTTATACATATACATATGTTCCCATATCTCTTCCCTCTTGCATCTCCCTCCCTCCCACCCTCCCTATCCCACCCCTCGAGGTGGTCACAAAGCACCAAGATGATCTCCCTGTGCTATGTGGCTGCTTCCCACTAGCTATCTATTTTATGTTTCCTTTGGTAGTGTATATATGTCCATGCCACTCTTCTCACTTTGTCACAGCTTACCCTTCCCCCTCCCCATATCCTCAAGTCCATTCTCTAGTAGGTCTGCATCTTTATTCCTGTCTTGCCCCTAGGTTCTTCTGACCATTTTTTTTTCTTTTTTTTTTTAGATTCCATAGATATGTGTTAGCATACGGTATCTGTTTTTCTCTTTCTGACTTACTTCACTCTGTATGACAGACTCTAGGTCCATCAACCTCACTACAAATAACTCAATTTCATTTCTTTTTTATGGCTGAGTAATATTCCATTGTATATATGTGCCACATCTTCTTTATCCATTCATCTGTTGATGGACATTTAGGTTGCTTCCATGTCCTGGCTATTGTAAATAGAGCTGCAATGAACATTTTGGTACATGACTCTTTTTGAATTATGGTTTTCTCAGGGTATATGCCCAGTAGTGGGATTGCTGGGTCATATGGTAGTTCTATTTGTAGATTTTTAAGGAACCTCCATACTGTTCTCCATAGTGGCTGTATCAATTTACATTCCCACCAACAGTGCAAGAGGGTTCCCTTTTCTCAACACCCTCTCCAGCATTGATTGTTTGTAGATTTTTTGATGATGGCCATTCTGACTGGTGTGAGATGATACCTCATGGTAGTCTTGATTTTCATTTCTCTTATGATTAGTGATGTTGAGCATTCTTTCATGTGTTTGTGGGCAATCTGTATATCTTCTTTGGAGAAATGTCTATTTAGGTCTTCTGACCATTTTTGGTTTGGGTTGTTTGTTTTCCTGATATTGAGCTGCATGAGCTGCTTGTAAATTTTGGAGATTAATCCTTTGTCAGGTGCTTCATTTGCAAATATTTTCTCCCATTCTGAGTTGTCTTTTCGTCTTGTTTATGGTTTCCTTTGCTGTGCAAAAGCTTTGAAGTTTCAATAGGTCCCATTTGTTTATTTTTGTTTTTATTTCCATTTCTCTAGGAGGTGGGTCAAAAAGGATCTTGCTGTGATTTATGTCATAGAGTGTTCTGCCTATGTTTTCCTCTAAGAATTTGATAGTGTCTGATCTTACATTTAGGTCTCGAATCCATTTTGAGTTTATTTTTGTGTATGGTGTTAGGGAGTGTTCTAATGTCATACTTTTACATATATCTGTCCAGTTTTCCCTGCACCACTTACTGAAGAGGCTCTCTTTTCTCCACTGTATATTCTTGCCTCCTTTATCAAAGATAAGGTGACCATATATGCGTGGGTTTATCTCTGGGCTTTCTATCCTGTCCTAGTGATCTATATTTCTGTTTTTGTACCAGTACCATACTGTCTTGATGACTGTAGCTTTGCAATATAGTCTGAGTTACGGAGCCTGATTCCTCCCAGTTCCGTTTTTCTTTCACCAGATTGCATTGGCTGTTCAGGGTCTTTTGCATTTCCATACGAATTATGAAATTTTTTTGTTCTAGTTTTGTGAAAAATGCCATTGTTAATTTGATAGGGATTGCATTGAATCTGTAGATTGCTTTGGGTAGTAGAATCATTTGCACAATGTTGATTCTTCCAATCCAAGAACATTGTATATCTCTCCATCTATTTGTATCATCTTTAATTTCTTTCATCAGTGTCTTATAATTTCCTGCATACAGGTATTTTGTCTCCATAGGCAGGATTTATTCTTTTTGGTGCAATGGTAAATGCGAGTGTTTTCTTAATTTCTCTTTCAGATTTTTCATCATTAGTGTATAGGAATGTTACAGACTTTTGTGCATTAATGTATCCTGCTACTCTACCAAATTCATTGATTAGCTCTAGTAGTTTTCTGGTGGCATCGTTAGGATTCTCTACATATAGTATCATGTCATCTGCAAACAGTGACAGCTTTACTTCTTCTTTTCCAATTTGGATTCCTTTTATTTCTTTTTCCTCTCTGATTGCTGTGGCTAAAACTTCCAAAAGTATGTTGAATAACAGTGGTGAGAGTGGGCAACCTTGTCTCGCTCCTGATCTTAATGGGAATGGTTTCAGTTTTTCACAATTGAGGACGATGTTGGCTGTGGATTTGTCATATTAAAAAAAAAATTTTTTTTTGCAGTATGTAGGCCTCTCACTGTTGTGTCCTCTCCCATTGCGGAGCACAGGCTCCGGACGTGCAGGCTCAGCGGCCATGGCTCACGGGCCCTGCCACTCCCCAGCACGTGGGATCCTCCCAAACCAGGGCACGAACCCTTGTCCCCTGAATCGGAAGGCAGACTCCCAACCACTGCGCTACCAGGGAAGCCCTGGATTTGTCATATATGGCCTTTATTATGCTGAGGAAAGTTCCCTCTATGCCTACTTTTGGCAGGGTTTTTTACCATAAATGGGTGTTGAATTTTGTCAAAAGCTTTCTCTGCATTGATTGATATGATCATATGGTTTTTCTCCTTCAATTTGTTAATATGGTGTAGCACATTGATTGATTTGTGCATACTGAAGAATCCTTGCATTCCTGGGATAAACCCCACTTGGTCATGGCGTATGATCCTTTTAATGTGCTGTTGGATTCTGTTTGCTAGTATTTTGTTGAGGATTTTTGCATCTATGTTCATCAGTGATATTGACCTGTAGCTTTCTTTCTTTGTGACATCTTTGTCTGGTTTTGGTATCAGGGTGATGGTGGCCTCATAGAATGAGTTTGGGAGTGTTCCTCCCTCTGCTATATTTTGGAAGAGTTTGAGAAGGATAGGTGTTAGCTCTTCTCTAAATGTTTGATAGAATTCGCCTGTGAAGCCATCTGGTCCTGGGCTTTTGTTTGTTGGAAGACTTTTAATCACAGGTTCAATTTCAGTGCTTGTGATTGGTCTGTTCATGTTTTCTATTTCTTCCTGGTTCAGTCTAGGCAGGTTGTGCATTTCTAAGAATTTGTCCATTTCTTTCAGGTTGTCCATTTTATTGGCATAGAGTTGCTTGTAGTAATCTCATGATCCTCTGTATTTCTGCAGTGTCAGTTCTTTCTTCTCCTTTTTCATTTCTAATTCTATTGATTTGAGTCTTCTCCCTTTGTTTCCTGATGAGTCTGGCTAATGGTTTATCAATTTTGTTTATCTTCTCAAACTATAAAGTTTTCCGACCAAACATTTGGTCAGAAAAGATAGTTGATACGATTTCAATTTTCTTAAATTTACCAAGGTTTTTATTTGTGACCCAAGATATGATCTATCCTGGAGAATGTTCCATGAGCACTTGAGAAGAATGTGTATTTTGTTGTTTTTGGATGGCATGTCCTATAAATATCAATTAAGTCCATCTTGTTTAATGTATCATTTAAAGCTTGTGTTTCCTTATTTATTTTCATTTTGGATGATCTGTCCATTGGTGAAAGTGGGGTGATAAAGTCCCGTACTATGATTGTGTTACTGTCAATTTGCCCTTTTATGGTTGTTATTATTTGCTTTATGTATTGAAGTGCTCCTATGTTGGGTGCATAAATGTTTACAGTTGTTATATCTTCTTCTTGGGTTGATCCCTTGATCATTATGTAGTGTCCCGCTTTATCTCTTGTAATAGTCTTTATTTTAAAGTCTATTTTGTCTGATATGAAAATTGCTACTCCAGTGTTCTTTTGATTTCCATTTGCATGGAATATCTTTCTCCATCCCCTCATTTCTACTCTGTATGTGTCCCTAGGTCTGAACTGGGTCTGTTGTAGACAGCATATATACAGGTCTTGTTTTTGTATCCATTCAGGCAGTCTATGTCTTTTGGCTGGAGCATTTAATCCATGTACATTTAAAGTAGTTATCAATATGTGTTCCTATTACCATTTTCTTAAGTGTTTTGGGTTTGTTATTGTAGGTCTTTTCCTTCTCTTGTGTTTCCTGCCTGGAGAAGTTCCTTTAGCATTTGTTGTAAAGGTGGTTTGGTGGTGCTGAATTCTCCTAGCTTTTGCTTGTCTGGAAAGGTTTAATATCTCCATCAAATCAGAATGAGATCCTTGCTGGGTAAAGTAATCTTGGTTGTAGGTTTTCCTCCTTCATCACTTTAAATATGTCCTGCCACTCCCTTCTGACTTGCAGAATTTCTGCTGAAAGATCAGCTGTTAACCTTATGGGGATTCCCTTGTGTGTTATTTTTTGTTTTCCCCTTGATGTTTTTAACATTTTTTTCTTTGTATTTAATTTTTGATAGTTTGATAATATTTGTCTTGGTGTGTTTCTCCTTGGATTTATCCTGTATGGGACTCTCTGTGCTTCCTGCACTTGATTAACTATTTCCTTTCCCATATTAGGGAAGTTTTCAACTATAATCTCTTGAAATATTTTCTCAGTCCCTTTCTTTTTCTGTTCTTCTGGGATTCCTATAATACGAATGTTGGTATGTTCAATGTTGTCTCAGAGGTCTCTGAGACTGTCCTCAGTTCTTTTCATTCTTTTTTCTTTATTCTGCTCTGCAGTAGTTATTTCCACTATTTTATCTTCCAGGTCACTTATCCATTCTTCTGCCTCAGTTATTCTGCTATTGATCCCTTCTAGAGAATTTTAAATTTCATTTATTGTGTTGTTCATCATTGTTTGTTTACTCTTTAGTTCTTCTAGGTCCTTGTTAAACGTTTCTTGTATTTTCTCTATTCTATTTCCTAGATTTTGGGTCATCTTTACTATCATTATTCTGAATTCTTTTTCAGGTAGACTGCCTATTTCCTCTTCATTTGTTAGGTCTGGTGGGTTTTTCCCTTGCTCCTTCATCTTCTGTGTGTTTTTCTGTCTTCTCATTTTGCTTAACTCACTGTGTTTGGGGTCTCCTTTCTGTAGGCTGCAGTTTCGTAGTTCCCATTGTTTTTGGTGTCTGTCCCCAGTGGCTGAGGTTGGTTCAGTGGGTTGTGTAGGCTTCCTGGTGGAGGGGACTAGTGCCTGTGTTCTGGTGGATGAGGCTGGATCTTTTCTTTCTCGTGGGTAGGTCCATGTCTGGTGGTGTGTT
Source organism: Kogia breviceps (assembly GCF_026419965.1). Classification (NCBI taxonomy): domain Eukaryota; kingdom Metazoa; phylum Chordata; class Mammalia; order Artiodactyla; family Physeteridae; genus Kogia; species Kogia breviceps. The sequence continues at coordinate 23,770,054 of NC_081312.1, forward strand.
TTGGGGTGTCTGTGACTTTATTTTGATTTTAGGCTGCCTCTGTGCTAATGGATGGGGTTGTGTTCCTGTCTTGCTAGTTGTTTGGCATAGGGTGTCCAGCACTGTAGCTTGCTGGTCATTGAGTGAAGCTGTATCTTGGCATTGAGATGGAGATCTCTGGGAGATTTTCACCGTTTGATATTACGTGGAGCTGGGAGGTCTTTTGTGGACCATTGTCCTGAAGTTGGCTCTCCCACCTCAGCGGCACAGCCCTGATTCCTTGCTGGAGCACCAACAGCCTATCATCCACATGGCTCAGAATAAAAGGGATAAAAAATAGAAATAAATAAAATAAAATAAAATGAAGTAAAATAAAATTATTAAAATAAAAAATAATTATTAAAAAAAATTTTTTTAAGTAAAAAAAAAGAAAAAACAAAAACGGACGGACAGAACCCTAGGGCAAATGGTAAAAGCAAAGCTATACAGACAAAATCACACAAAGAAGCATACACATACACACTCACAAAAAGAGAAAAAGGGAAGAAAAAATATATATCTTTGCTCCCAAAGTCCACCTCCTCAATTTGGGATGATTCGTTGTCTATTCAGGTATTCCACAGATGCAGGGCACATCAAGTTGATTGTGGAGATTTAATCGGCTGCTCCTGAGGCTGCTGGGAGAGATTTCCCTTTCTCTTCTTTGTCTGCACAGCTCCTGGGGTTCAGCTTTGGATTTGGCCCTGCCTCTGCATGTAGGTCGCTGGAGGGCATCTGTTGTTCGCTCAGACAGGATGGGGTTAAAGGAGCAGCTGATTCAGGGGTTCTGGCTCACTCAGGCTCGGGGGAGGGAGAGGTACAGATGCGGGGCAAGCCTGTGGCAGCAGAGGCCAGTGTGATGTTGCACCAGCCGGAGGTGCGCCACACGTTCTCCCGGGGAAGTTGTCCCTGGATCACACGACCCGGGCAGTGGTGGGCTGCACAGGCTCCCAGGAGGGGAGCTGTGGACAGTGACCTGTGCTCGCACACAGTCTTCTTGGTGGCGGCAGCAGCAACTTTAGCGTCTCATGCCCGTCTCTGAGGTCCGCGCTGATAGCCACGGCTCACGCCCGTCTCTGGAGTTCCTTTAAGTGGCACTCTTAATCCCCTCTCCTCGCGCACCAGGAAACAAAGAGGCAAGAAAAAGTCTCTTGCCTCTTCGGCAGCTCCAGACCTTTTCCCAGACTCCCTCCAGGCTAGCCATGGCACCCTGGCCTCCCTCAGGCTGTGTTCACGCTGCAAACCCTAGTCCTCTCCGTGCGATCCGACTGAAGTCCGAGCCTCTGCTCACAGCTCCCGCCCACCACGGCGGTGGAGCAGACAAGCCTCTCGGGCTGGTGAGTGCTGGTCGGCACTGATCCTCTGTGCGGGAATCTCTCCGCTTTGCCCTCCGCAGCCCAGCTGCAGCGCTCTCCTCCGTGGCTCCGAAGCTTCCCCCCTCCACCACCCGCAGTCTCTGCCCGCGATGGGGCTCCCTAGTGTGTGGAAACCTTTCCTCCTTCACAGCTCCTTGTCACTGGTGCAGGTCCTGTCCCTATTCTTTGTCTCTGCTTTATTTTTCTTTTGCCCTACCCAGGTACGTGGGGTGTTTCTTGCCTTTTGGGGGGTCTGAGGTCTTCTGCCAGCGTTCGGTGGGTGTTCTATAGGAGAAGTTCCACATGTTGGTCAAATGGATTTGAGAAACCTTGAGTTAAATAAAATTTAAAATGTATTTATACTACAAGACTTCTTAGAACCTTTAATTTGCTAATATGCACTGTGAATACCTAAGGGTAGGAGCTGTATTAAAAAGCTTCCCAGGGCTTCCCTGGTGGCGCAGTGGTTGAGTCCGCCTGCCGATGCAGGGGATATGGGTTCGTGCCCGGGTCCGGGAAGATCCCACATGCTGTGGAGTGGCTAGGCCCGTGAGCCATGGCCGCTGAGCCTGCGCATCTGGAGCCTGTGCTCCACAACGGGAGAGGCCACAACAGTGAGAGGCCCGCTGACTGCAAAAAAAATAAAATAAAAATAAAAAGCTTCCCAATGTATTTTTGCACAATATATTCTTTTTTTTTTGGCTGCCTTGGGTCTTTGTTGCAGTGCAAGGGCTTCTCATTGTGGTGGCTTCTCTTGTTGTGGAGTATGAGATCTAGGCATGTGGGCTTCAGTAGTTGTGGCTCGCAGGCTCTAGAGCGCAGGCTCAGTAGTTGTGGAGCATGGACTTAGTTGGTCCGCAGCATGTGGGATCTTCCTGGACCAGGGCTTTAACCCATGTCCCCTGCATTGGCAGGTGGATTCTTAACCACTGCACCACCAGGCAAGTCCCCCAATGTATTTTTACTGAATATCTTCCCTCTTTTAATTCCCAAGGACCATACCATAGGACTGTTTTTTGTTTGCTTGTTTTTGGCCACTCCACGTGGCTTGTGGGATCTTAGTTCACCGACTGGGGATCAAACCTGGGCCCTTGGCAGTGACACCGCAGAGTCCTAACCCCTGGACTGCCAGGGAATTCCCAGGACTGTTTTTTAAGAGAATGTATTTTGGGAAACAACAGTCTAATGATATTTTTCTTCAAGTGAGACCACCAATATGTCAGTTGCTATCCAATGCTGGCCTAAGGCATGGCCCCAAGAGAACATGATTTTGTTTGTTTCTTACATCCATTAGGTACCAAACTGAAAAGGTCCAATTCACTTCTAGAGGTGAAAGTTCTAGCCTCTTTGTAACCAAAACAGCATTGCTCAAAAGAAATGTTTAAATATTCCACAAATCCTTTCTCTCAAAATATTCCACAAATCTTTTCTCTCAAAATTATTTAGACCCTTCCTTCGTGTCTGGCCTTTCGTTAAGTCAAATAGCAACAAGTTTAGACACTATCATGGTTTGGTCCAAAAGAATTTTTTTTAAATGAAACCAAACTTAAAACTTAAACATGGATATCCAGTTTAAAAGGGTGTCTTAATTGTTATTCTCTATCATTTTTCTAGGATCAACATGGGTCCTGACCCTAGAGTTTATCTGGAAAATGTTGTGAAATTTAAATCTAATCATCTTTTATACAGAATTCCTCTCTCTCTCTCTCTCTCTCTCTCTCTCTCTCTCTCTCTCACACACACACACACACACACACACACACATCACAAACACATTGAAGTTATACTAGAAGAGACATCTCTGGACCACTCCCATTTTTGAAAAGATCAAAGTCTTTCCATTCTAAAGTAGAGCATGATCAAGTCTCTCTAAATGTCACCTGAACTAACTGGAATCCATTACAGGCTCTTAGGACTAAGAGCCTAAAATGGACTAAGGGCCTATAATGGACTAAGGGCCTATGAATCAGACTAGGTGTACATATGTCAAAGGCCTAGGTGATCTGATGACCTGTCCAGTAAGAGGAGGACATTGGATGAAGAAGGATCTTGTTAGTATATTTGGAAGAATTTCCCAGCTCTCTCCCACTGGACCCTCAGCCCTATCTACCATTTTATGTCCAGCACTGTGCACACTGCTGACTCTCACCACATATTGTTGGAGGAATGAATGCAGAGAGTGAGCTAGGGATGAAAAAATTCCATCTAGAATAATGGTGTTAGAAGTCAAATCTCTAATGAGATTTCAAAGCAATAAAGATTGTTAGGCTGCTATGGAAACTTGGTGCTATAAGGACTTACCGGTTAGTAAGATTGACCTGTTTTTCTCAGAGAAAGTTAACAGAATTTATTTGACAGAATATTCATGAGGATTAATGAGCTCATTTTGGTAGGGTAGTTTGAGATCCCTAGAGGAAACGTAAAATGATTTTAAGTAGGTTTTTTTGTGTGTGTGTGTGATACACGGGCCTCTCACTGCTGTGGCCTCTCCCACTGTGGAGCACAGGCTCCAGACACACAGGCTCAGCAGCCATGGCTCACGGGCCCAGCCGCTCCACGGCATGTGGGATCTTCCTGGACCGGGGCATGAACCTGTGTCCCCTGCATTGGCTTGGCAGGCGGACTCTCAACCACTGTGCCACCAGGGAAGCCCTTAAGTAGTTTAATGAATCACTTTTTCAGTTATATAAATAGAACTCTGTCTCAAATGTTACAGTATTTATTTTGCTGCATATTAAATACTGATCCATGTATGACAACCATTATACACAGCACATTATGTCCTAGGTTCAGATTTTATACTCTGTGCATAATGAAGTTCTATAAGAAAGCTTTAGGATAGCAGAAAGTTGCATGCTGCTCTTGGCCTTGTGTATCTGCAGGATGCTAATGGGGAAAATTTCTTCCTGACCATCACAGGTAAGCAGTTAACTCCCTGAAGAATGAGATCTGATTACCTTTACCTGTACTTCACACCCAGGCAGTTTATCGGATCTGTCATCCTAACTGAAAGAAATTCTGATGTGGTTCCCATGATTTTAAGAATTTCTCCAACTAGAAAGCAGTTGTCACTAAAAGTGAGCAACCTGTAAGGGAACTGTAGGAAGAGATGCACTCTAAGTTAATATTGAGATGTTCAACAGCCAAGAAGTATGAAGTATTTTTCTATAGCATTCACGAGGGGAAAAAAAACCAAGTCTCCCTGTTTGAGACTATGCAATTGATATGGATTTTCAAACTTTTAAGAATGAGGTCCTCTATTTAATAAAATTTCAAAATAGTAGATACCTAGATATCAACTCACTCGTCTAACATTTTGTTCCTTAGTCAGGATCCTAAAATATTTTTTAAAAGAAAGAACAGATTAAAGAGGTGGAGACGGACACAGAGGATGAATAAAGGTAGAAAAGAGTAGCAATTCCAGACTCCATATGACACAAAAGCTGCCCAAGTCATGCCTTCAGAGCTATAGTCAGGTGAACACAGGCTCAAATCCAGATTCTCACACCAGATTCTCCTGCTGTATGATCTGAGCCAAATTACTTTTTGAGCCTCAGGTTTCACTTTATAGCATATAAAATAGTTTTAATGTTCCTTCCCTTTCTAATTACTTCCCTAGGTGTTCGTCTTCTTCTCTGAGACCATTAAAGTAGCTAATTAATTTTTAAAATGTCTAATATTTTTTGTTTCCCTTTTCCTGTAGCTCCTGAAATCTCAACTTTCTCCCATCATTCCCTCAACCCTCACTCTACCACACCAGCTTAGCATTTTCTTCCCAGTGGAATGGTAATTTTTTGTTGCCCCCATTTTAGAGCACTACCACTTCATAAAACAAAAGCCTATTAACCTATGCTTTAAACGTGCTTTCTCTGTTTAAATACAGGCATACTTCTAAGACAAGCTAAACTGCTGCTAGTAAGTGGAAAAAATGGAGAAGATATTCTTCTCTTTGGTACGTTGGCAGAGAAGTCAGGGCATCTTGGCTATTTAATCACTGAACGCCTCTGCCTCTTACTGCTGGGATCTGAACTGCACGGTAGTCTTGGTCCTCTGTCTGAGGGAAGCATACCTAGAGAAACAGGCTGGCGTTGCCACCCTCCATCTAGCTGACAGATGAGCAACATACCATCCTACTGAAACAGTGGGACACTTTTACACCAAAGTCGACTATTAAATGGGGGTGGAGTGGGGGACAGAGAAGACATTTGGTTTTCCTCAATGATCAGCTTAACCGCTTTTGCTACTCATCATTATGACACTAACAAGCACCCACGTTGGCTCTGACTGAAATCTATAAGAAACAAATGCTATCTCGGCCTTTTACATTTTGGAAACTAACTGTATTAAGGGACTAAATAGCAAATGGTCTATTCATATCCCTAAGGACATTTTAAAGAGTTCTCTTTAGCCTCAGGATAAAACCTTACCTAGTTATTTTTTCAGTGAGATAAGGATGGGGAAAGCAAAGTCACCGAGTCAAGAGCCCCCAGTGGTATGTGATCCAGAGAATCTAACTGGTCTTGCTTTGAACATGTGTCTTTGAAACAAACACTACTTCTGTGCCTGAGGAATGAGAAAGGCCTTATATACCATTCATCAGGAATCATAAGATAGTTCAGAAGAGTTTAAAATAAAAATCAAGCTCTTTGAATGAACATAACTTACCCTACAAGGGCTAATGATAGTATATAAAGCACTCCCAATATCTCTTGAATGCTAAGGAAAGGATAAAAGCAGGGCAATTATTGCTCTCCCCAGTTTACAGATGAGTAACGTGAGGCTCAGAAATATTAAGCAGCAATAGGTGGTCATATTACTAGCAAGAGTCTTAGCCCCTTTGAAAACCCAATCTTGTGGTTCACAGGTCAGAGTCTTCTGTAGACTCCAGCACCCTGCCTAGGCCTGTCAGAGAGGAAGCGGGCAGCACAAGACAGGATCACAAAGATACTTGCTCCATGAAATGAATTCTTTAGGACAATAATTCACCAAATAAGAAATCCTCCCTCATGGATCCCCAAGGCCAGTGAACTTTCAATGAAATGAGCTTCTGGGCTATAGCTGCTCCCAGGGAGGATTTAAAATATAAACAAGATCAGATAGCAATAACCAAGGTTGATGGTTTCAACCTGTACTTTATGTGGCTAATTCACAAGGGTTGAAGGTAAATTCATGTCCCACTTACTCCTGTAGGGAACATAATGACCATGGTTTCAAACTTCCAATCTTCATTCAACGGAGCTGAGACGTTGTACTAGAACCCTTGCCCAGACAGCTCTTGGGGCTTTAAAGAGACAGGTAGGGTCCACTGGGTAGCTCAGCCTCCAACAAAAGCAGGAAAGTGTCTATGGTTTGGTTGTATGAAGTGGTCATTCCCACATCAAGCTTCCCTCTTATATCAATCTTCTTTCTTCAAAACTGTTGCCCAACACACACAAAATTCAACACCCATTTATGATAAAAACTCTCCAGAGAGTGGGCATAGAGGGAACCTACTTCAACATAATAAAGGCCATATATGACAAACCCACAGCAAATATCATTCTCAATGGTTAAAAACCGAAAGCATTTCCTCTAGGATCAGGAAAAAGACAAGGATGTCCACTCTCACCACTATTATTCAACACAGTTTTGGGAGTCCTAGCCATGGCAGTCAGAGAAGAAAAAGAAATAAAAGGAATACAAGTTGCAAAAGAAGAAGTAAAATAGTCACTGTTTGCAGATGACATGATACTATACATAGAGAATCCTAAAAATGCCACCAGAAAACTACTAGAGCTATTCAATGAATTTGGTAACATTGCTGGATACAAAATTAATGCACAGAAGTCTCTTGCATTCCTATACACTAATGACGAAAAATCTGAAAGAGAAATTAAAGAAACACTCCCATTTACCATTACAACAAAAAGAATAAAATACCAAGGAATAAACCTACCTAGGGAGACCAAAGACCTGTATTCAGAAAACTATAAGACACTGATGAAAGAAATTAAAGATGATACCAACAGATGGAGAGATATATCATGTTCTTGGATCGGAAGAGTCAATGTTGTGAAAATGACTATACTACCCTAAGCAATCTAGATTCAATGCAATCCCTATCAAATTAACAATGACATTTTTTATGGAACTAGAAGAAATCATCTTAAAATTTGTATGGAGACACAAAAGACCCCGAAGAGCCAAATCAGTCTTGAGGGGAAAAAAAGGAGCTGGAGGAATCAGACTCCCTGACTTCAGATTATACTACAAAGCTACAGTAATCAAGACAATATGGTGCTGGTACAAAAACAGAAACATAGATCAATGGAACAAGATAGAAAGCCCAGAGATAAACCCACACACCTATGGTCAACTAATCTATGACAAAGGAGGCAAGGATATACAATGGAGAAAAGACAGCCTCTTCAATAAGTGGTGCTGGGAAAACTGGACAGCTACATGTAAAAGAATGAAATTAGAACACTCCCTAACACAATATAGAAAAATAAACTCAAAATAGATTCGAGACCTACATGTAAGACTGGACACTATAAAACTCTCAGAGGAAAATATAGGAAGAACACTCTTTGACATAAATCACAGCAAGATCTTTTTTGATCCACCTCCTAGAGTAATGGAAATAAAAACAAAAATAAACAAATGGGACCTAATGAAATTTCAAAGCTTTTGCACAGCAAAGGAAACCATAAACAATATGAAAAGACAACCCTCAGAATGGAAGAAAATATTTGCAAATGAATCAACTGACAAAGGATTAATCTCCAAAATATATAAACAGCTCATGCAGCTCAATATTAAAAAAACAAACAACCCCATCCAAAAATGGGCAGAAGACCTAAATAGACATTTCTCCAAAGAGGACATACAGATGGCCAAGAAGCACATGAAAAGCTGCTCAACATCACTAATTAATAGAGAAATGCAAATCAAAACTACAATGAAGTATCACCTCACACCAGTTAGAAAGGGCATCATCAAAAAATCTACAAACAACAAATGCTGGAGAGGGTGTGGAGAAAAGGGAACCCTCTTGCACTGTTGGTGACAATGTAAATTGATACAGCCACTATGGAGAACAGTATGGAGGTTCCTTAAAAAACTAAAAATAGAATTACCATATGATCCAGCAATCCCACTACAGGGCATATACCCAGAGAACACCATAATTCAAAAAGACACATGCATCCCAATGTTCATTGCAGCACTATTTACAATAGCCAGGTCATGGAAGCAACCTAAATGTCCATCAACAGACGAATGGATAAAGAAGTTGTGGTAATATATACAATGGAATATTACTCAGCCATAAAAAGGAATGAAGTTGAGTCATTTGTTGAGATGTGGATGGATCTAGAGAGTGTCATACAGAGTGAAGTAAGTCAGAATGAGAAAAACAAATATCGTATATTAATGCATGTATGTGGAACCTAGAAAAATGGTACATATGAACCGGTTTGCAGGGCAGAAGTCGAGACACAGACGTAGAGAACAAACGTATGGACACCAAGTTTGGAAAACCGCGGGGTGGGTGGGGATGGTGGTGTGTTGAGTCGAGCGATTGGGATTGACATGAATACACTGATGTGTATAAAACTGATGACTAATAAGAACCTGCTGTATAAACAAACAAACAAACAAAAAAACAACTAATACTAAACTTTCTTTGGGTTATTTGTATGGAAATATGTTAATATAAATGTTTTAGACATTTAAATAAAAAACTGTTTCCCAAGAAATATGCCCTGAATTCCCTTTGGGAAATAAAAAAGAGAAATATTATTTCCAGCGTATTGTGTGCTTTCCCCAGAGCCTTCTCCTTTTCCAGATGCCAGTTTGAAATGCTCAGGCTCAAGTCCAGATACCAAGCGCAGCAGATTGCTTCATTTAGTTACTGTGAGCCTCATTACGTCTCACCTCTGGGTATGTAATCAGCCTTTTATTCACCTAACAGGATCATTCTCTAGTAAGGTGTTCGTTTAAAGAGTTTTCCCCAAAGGGTCTGTCTTTCTGAGAGCTTCTGGGAGCACTCATTGGAAGAGTGAGCATTTTGAATATTCACTCACTGCAAACAAGTTTCCCCTGCCTTCCAGGTCTTTAGCTATTTCGAAGCCTGTGTGGCTGCATTAGATCTATAAGCACAGGCTTGTCACCGGTAGAGGAAGGGAGGGAAAAGAAAGAGACACGGTAGAAAAAGACGGACAGCTGGCAAATTATATCCAAGTGGGCTGCTGCCCACCAGGAGAGCAGTCTGGACTTCCTGGGGTAATCCATCTTTCTGACACATCCCCTTCCTGGGAGTTAGTTTTCTCTAACATACTTTTTGCTCCTGACAAACAGGACGGATCTGTCTTTACTCTTTCTTCCTACTGACAAGCTGCAAGCGTCACTCCTGGCATGCCTTCAGCATTTGCCTTCTCTCATGAAACGGTTCTCTCTCTACCACCTTTATTAATAATTATCAGAGAACTCGAGGAATGCGGTGGTTAGATAAAAGTTTCTGGCTAGAGGTGGCCATTTGCCCCTTCAACCTCACTTTAAATCAAACAAATGGGAACTTAAGTATCAAAACAAAACGGAACTGTTAACCTGGTGAAGCATCACCAATTGTGTCAAATTTTATTCCAATTAAGCTGATTTTAAAGGCACAGAAATCTTATAAAATATGCTTAATGGAGATTAGAAAATACACTATTAGGTGACCTCTTAAAGAAGAGGAAAAAACATTTTTTATTTAAGGTGTTTATTCTAGCAACCGTAATGTCAGTGGAGAAAAGGGAAAAAACCAAAGAAAAACCCACTATGCTGGAAATTAGATTAACCTGGGTCCTAGTCCTGGCCAGGCTGCTAAATATTTGAGATTTTTAAATCTCTTCTTTAATCTCTCAGGGACTCAGTTTGCTAATCTATAAGAAGGGGGTTGTAACAGCGGATCTCTTTGCTCCATTTGAGGGTTAAAACTCCATCTGGAATCTCATTTCAAAGGTGATGTGAATAAAGAATGTGCCATGACTGCTCTCCTCTAAAAAATTAAAAGGTCAACTGTAGTACATGTGTAATCCAGAAAGATATATGGAATGTTTACGTTTCCAAATGTCTCTCTGGTTTTTGTCAGAAAGAACTTTCAAAGCTTCCCAGACTCAAAACCTAATTGTAAAAAAAAAAAAAAAAAAAAAAAAACCTAATTGTAAATCTTCTCTTTGGAGACCGCAGGCAGGCACCAGGTGCGAATCAGTCAGCTATAGCTAATATATTTTGCTAATGAGCCCAAGGCACAAATATACCCTTTCTCCATGTATGTAAGGAAAAAGGACGGAAGCTATGTTGGATGTCTCTTTAATTCTCTTTACCTACTAACTGCTTCTTTGAGGACTCTTGGATGACTCTGATATGGGATGAGAAGTTATTTCTAGGGAAGCAGTTAGGCATTAAACATTTGTCTTTGTCAAGTACCTGACTGGCACCAGAACATCAACTATTTTGCTGCTTAGCCACATCTAAATTTAATACAAATTTTTAATGTTCAACTGAGTTACTCAAAGTGATTATTTTAAATAATTTTTTAAAGATTTTAAACAACGAATTATTTAATATTCCCCAAAAGTCTTTCAAGTGTTCCTTTCTCCCACTTCACATCCAAGAATTCAAATGCAGGAAGCTTTATCAGTGAAACTTATACCACTGAGCCCCTAAGGTGATATGTCTGCTAACACTTCAGGGAAGTTTTCTGCTATCTCTCAAGAACTGCATAAGCTCTGGGAGGTCACCAATATCAGCTCCATTGAGGAGATCCTCACCTCACAGGTAAATTAATATGAAGAACAGAGCATCGGGGCAGGCAAAGTTACCTAAATCTGTAAGACTTTCTCAAATATGTAGTTTCTTCTTCCTTAAATGTGAGTAACTTGTTTACCTTGACCTACTTAAATCATTATTTGAAAAACGGCCTTTCTACTGCTTTGGGGGACGATGTCGTTGGTTTGTGATTAACTGTCACATTTGAGGTCAGGGCTGGTCTCACCATTTGGGAGATTAAGTGAAGAGGCCTAAAAAGGAAACACTGGAGGGGCGTCAGGAAGGGGCCCTAATAAGATATATATATATATATATTATATATATATATATATATATATAATATATATATATAATATTTAGTGACCTGAATAGTATAGCTACATTTTCACCAATAGAAAGTTAATTTCTGTGGGTTATAAGGAAACCCCTTGACAGATAGCAGATGTATACAGCGCTAACACATTTCACGCTTTGGTGGCATTTTCTTAATTAAACTCTTTCCAAGTAGAGTCTTTCAAAAGCTGAGCCACAGGCCAATGAGACGTAGGATATGAAATCTGGATAATGGAAAGAGTAACAAAGATGTATAGATGTCAAGATAAGGAGAAAAACAAAATCTAAGTAGGCAAGGGTTAACCATGAAGGGGAAGAGAAGACTTAATAAAAACAAGTTTGTATTAAGGCAATGCATCCAACAGGGACCTTGAACATCTGAATCACTGGTGTGCTTCCAGTGCTTAGAACAATACCTACTACACAGCAGGTATTCCATAGCTATGATTACATGAATGAATGAACTGTCTTCAAAGACATTTAAAAAATATACTTTTGTAGTGTTTCATTTTTAAATAGATGTGAAAAGAGAAGGAATGCCAAAATATGCATGAAATCCACATAAGAAAACAATAAATAAGTAAGTGTCCACACCTGGTGATAAAATCAATAAACAGAGCTGAAACTAAAATGGGAGTCAATGACTGTTATCAGTAATATGCCTCTTAGGTTGTTTAAAAGGGGCAGGGAAATAGAAGGTGATAGATAAATGGTGTAATAAATTGATGGGATGAAATATTCTAATGGTAACTGGATGAAATTAATTAAGCAAGGAAAATTTAAGTTAAAAAATTTGTTGGCTGATAAGAAACCAGTCCCGTCAAAGATCTGTCTGATGTTCTTAACAGTCAAATATTTTCCATGAAGTAGATTTAGTTTTTAAATTTCAAATCAACAAGTTGATAACAGGACAGACTTTTAAAAATACTGCACAGATCATTTGGAGGTTGGCTTTCTCTTTTTGCTTATTATTAACATTTGCTACGTTTTGATACAGCTCTGTTTCCTCCTCACAGTTTTGCTGCCCCCTCTCCTCAGTCCTGTTGGGAAGTTGTGTCGTTCAGCTGCAGATAACCTGTGGTAGAATAATGGTGACCCAAAGATGTCCATCTCCTAATCTCCAGAATTTGTGAACACATTGAGTTATGTGTCAAGAGGGAATTAAGGTTGCAGGTGGAATTGAGTTTGCCGATCAGCTGACCTGAAGAAAGGGAGATTATGGATTATCTGAAGGGCTCCATCTAATCACATGAGTCCTTAAAAATGGACAAGGAGGCAGAATGGGTCAGAAAGATCTGATGGGAGAAGGACTTGAAAAGCTGTTGCTGGCTTTGAAGATGCAAGAAAGGGGCCATGAGCCAAAGAATGCAGTAGCCTCTAGAAGCTGGCAATGGCCCTCAGTTTATAGCCAGCCAAAAGTCAGGGCTCTCTCTCCTACAGCCGCAAGAAACTGAATTCTGAATTCTGAAAACTGAATTCAACAACCCAAATGAACAGGAAACAGATTTGCCCCTAGAGCCTCCAGAAAGGAACGCACTTTGATTTTAATCCAGTGCAATCCATACTGGACTTCTCACCTAACTGCGCAATAATAGGTTTGCCTTGTTTCAAGCCATCAAATTTCTGGTGACTTGTTACAGCACCAACAGGAAACTAAGACATAACCCAACCATTTCCAGAGTAATTCCTGGGAATGTGGACCTTTCAGGATTATTACCAAGAGAGATAAAGTAGGTAGAGAAGCCTCGAATAATACTGGGTTAAATGTACATGAGGTTCTCTATGAATGAGGAGAGAAGCTGTGTGATCAGGGAGGGTTGCTTCCTCTTTTTCAGTGTAAAGCAAGATACCTGGGCTTTTGGTTATACCTTACTCCATGTATAAGGGTTTCTTCAAACCAGAAGTGATCCAACCCACAGCTGTCCATTAAAGTGACTTGGGTAGTGAGCAGATAGAAATTGGCAGAAACACTGGCGTCTGGTACAGGTGAGTGCCAAGAACTCTTTTGCTGACTATTCCTCATTAGTCTCCCTGGCTCTTGGATCTCTTCCTACATATCTGGCTTCTGAGATCTAGTTGTGGCCACTCCAACTTGGTGGCCTCTGTGGAAGTCCCTCAGTGGCCTACTGGGCTCAGCAGCCTCCTTGATTCCTGTATTATTTGCTAGGGCTGCAGTAAAAAAGTACCACAAACTGGGTGGCTTAAAAAAAACCAGAGATTAGGGCTTCCCTGGTGGCGCAGTGGTTGAGAATCCGCCTGCCGATGCAGGAGACACGGGTTCGTGCCCTGGTCCGGGAAGATCCCACATGCCGCGGAGCAACTAAGCCCGTGAGCCATGGCCGCTGGGCCTGCGCGTCCGGAGCCTGTGCTCCGCAATGGGAGAGGCCACAACAGTGAGAGGCCCGCATACCGCAAAAAAAAAAAAAAAAAAAAAACCAGAGATTAATTTTCTCCCAGTTCTAGAGGCTAGCAGTCTGAAATCAAGGTGTTAGTAAGGGCCATGCTCTCTCTCTCTCAGCTTCTGGTGGTTGCCAGCAATCCTTGGTGTTCCTTGGCTTGCCCTGCATCTTTCTAGTCTCTGCTATTTTTCTCTGCATGTGTATATGTATGCATGTTTCTTCTCCTCTTACTATAAAGACACCAGTTATGTTGGATTAAGAGCTCACCCTATTCCAACATGACCTCATCTTAATTATATCTGAAGCAACCCTATTTCCAACTAAACTCACATTCTGAGCTTCTGGGAAGAACATATATTTTGAGGGGACATCCATTTCAACCCAGAATAACTCCTAATTCTGAGCAGGTCCTAGATGTTGTCATCTTCCTAAACTCAGGTGAGTGAGTTTCTTCATCTACTGTCATCTTGACCACTCAATGCTGCCCTGACTGTCAAGTACGAAGAATGTCTTGAGCTTCATGTGTGAGAAACTAAAATGAACCAGTAATTATTTTCTTGTATTATAATTTATTATTAAACTTATACATGACTTTATATATCCCCAAGTGATTCACACTTATCTCACCTGTGCCTCATATTGACAATGGTAATGCAAATCTCATGATCTTCATTTTGTAGTGAGATAAACAGAAATATACCAAACAAGAATACATCATCCAAAATTGTACAGTTAGTTAAGAAGCAAGTCAAGCTAAAGACTAGACTTCCTGATTTCTGGCCCCAATCTTTCAGTCTCCTTTTTACAATCATAATAGGAAAAATCACCCTTGTGTCTACAACTGTCCACAAGAGAGTGTTCCTAAGAGCTGAAAAGTGCACAATGATGGTCCATAGAATCTCTGCTCACTGCCACACAGTATCTACATGTCCTCTCTAAGCCATTCAACTGCAAATGAGTCCTTTTTCCTTTTATTCCCCTCCAGGATAAAATAAGATGCACAATAAAATATGAATTGAGGACCAAGCATGGTAAAACTATTCTTCCTGCTCTGTCACATATAGAACATATTTGAGCATAATAAAGTTATATGAGGTAATTTGTAACTAAAAACATAGTTTCAAAAAAAAAAATACCAGTCATATGAAAAGTTCAAACTTGTGTATGTTTGCCACAGCTGAAAGGAAATCCCTTTTGTGTCCTAACTTAATGTCTTGATTTATTATCATCATGCATAGTGATGGTAATCTGTGACTGGCTGGAGCAAAGTGCTAAACAATGTGTAAACCATGGATTTGATTCTTGAAGGGGACAGGAAGCTCTTCTTTATTCATCTGCATGATCCTCAAGTATTGGCAGAGGGTCAGCATCATCATTACTCTACATGCATTTGGGTAAACACCATTATTTATTTTCAAATAAGAAATGTGGGGCTTCCCTGGTGGCGCAGTGGTTGAGAATCCGCCTGCTGATGCAGGGGACACGGGTTCGTGCCCCGGTCCGGGAAGATCCCACATGCCACAGAGCGGCTGGGCCCGTGAGCCATGGCCGCTGAGCCTGGGCGTCCGGAGCCTGTGCTCCGCAACGGGAGAGGCCACTACAGTGAGAGGCCTGCATACCACACACACACACACACACACACACACACACACACACACAAAAAAAAAAAAAAAAAAAAAAAAAAACAATCAAATAAGAAATGTGATTCAGTAACATGATATTCCCATTGAAAGTATTTAATTGCCCATAGAGATAAATAGCTGCATCCCCTTAAGATTTTCAACAGAATTTCTAAAGAGAAGATAGTGGTAAATTTCTAAAAGGAAAGACAAGAGTAAAAGGAACAGAATAGGAGAGTATTTAAACACTTAGAAATGTCCAGCAGGACCCTTACTTCAACAATCTAACCTAGATCACTGAAACCTTCATGGGGAAGGAAAACAAAATCCATAATATATTTCCAGCAGATTAATGAACAATGTCCCCAGCTCCAAGGTATAGTTCAAATAAACGCTTTACATATTTGGTATCTGTCTCTCTTTCTCTGTAGGTAGAAAATTGGGACGTACGTCTCTTGACTCTAACTTTTAGTGAATTTGCTAAGACTTCCTGGTCCCTTTCATTATATTTCACTGAAATTGTTGTGAAAGAGAGAATTGGTACAAGTCAGTTTTCTATCTCAGATGAAACCAGGCAAATAGAAGATAATGTGCCCTCTAAATAAGATTACTAAGCTTTGGTTATTCCTTTGTCTAATGCTACAATTAAAAACATGATAGAACTTTCATGAGAATGAAAAGATAAGCCACAGACTGAGAGAAAATATTTGCAAAAGGTGTATCTAATAAAGGACCATTATCCAAAATATACAAAGAACACTTAAAACTCAACAATAAGAAAATGAACAACCCAATGAAAAATGGACAAAAAATGTGGACACCTCACCCAAGAAAATATACAAATAGAATATAAGTATATGAAAAGATGCTCAACATCCTATGTCATTAGGGAATTGCAAATTAAAACAACAATGAGATACCACTACACACTTATTAAAAAGGCCAAAATCCAGAGTACCAACAATACCGAATGCTGACAAAGATGTGAACAACAGTAAACTCTCAACAATTAAACTCTCATTCATTGCTGGTGAGAATGCAAAACGATAGTTTGGCAGTTTCTTACAAAACTAAAAAAACTCTTAACATACAACCCAACAACTGCACTCCTTAATATTTACCCAAACGAGTTGAAAACATGTCCACACAAAAACCTGCATACAGATGTTCATAGCAGCTTTATTCATAACTGCCACAACTCGGAAGCAACCAAGATGTTCTTCAGTAGGCAAATGGATATATAAATTGTGGTACATCCAGAAAATGGAATAGTATCCTGCACTGAAAAGAAATGAGCTATCAAAACCTGAAAAGACATGGAGGAACCTTAAATGTATATTATTAAGCAAAAGAAGCCAATTTGAAAAGACTACATACTATATGATTCTAACTATATTACATACTGGAAAAGGTAAAACTATAGAGATGGTAGAAAGATCAGTGGTTGCCAAGGAAAGGGGAGGGAGGAGGAAGAGGAGGAACACAAAGGATTTTTAGGGCAGTTAAATTACTCTGTATGATACTATAATAGTGGATACATGTCATTATACTTATGTCAAAACCCACTGAATGTACAACACCAAGAGTGACCCCTAATGTAAACCATGGACCTTAGGTGATAATGATGTGTCAATATAGGTTCTTCAAGTGTAAGAAATGTACCACTCTGGTGGGGGATGCTGCCAGTGGGGGAGCAGTGGGTATAAGGGAACTTTGTATTTTCTGCTCAATTTTGCTATGAACCTAAAACTGCTTTAAAAAATAAAACCTATTTAAGGGGGAAAAACAGGATGGATAAAACATTATCATCTCCACCTAGGAAGCCTCTCTTTTTAATGTCCTTCAAGTACGGAAGGATGATTTCACTGATGCAGGCAGCATCCTTTAAACTGGAAAGCATATCTTAATCTCAGTTTACAGGTCTGAAACTAAGAAATAAAGATGTCAAGCAGTTTTCTAGTAGAAAATGAAAAGTAGAGATATTTAGATTGAGAACTGTAACCTACATTTCAATGCAGACCCTTTGCCTTAATTATAAACTAGCCTTCGTTTATATGGCCTGTCAAATAGCTTCCTACAAGTAGCCTGGTAAGAAAAGACAGTGAGGATTTGCATTGGTCTTAAGACCAATGCTGATCAAATTTAACATTCTGAAAGGTAGTATTTATGCTGCTTTTGCATACTTGTCCCTATTTTGATGGGAAAATAATAGTGCCTGTATAGGATCATGAAACTAATTTGGGTTGGGTGGTACATAATGTAAAATGATCATAGAACCACACTGTACAATGATTAAAAACTGTGTTGGGATGCTAAAATACAATTATTTGACCATCAGATGTGAAAATAAAAATAAACATCCATTAGAAGTGTTGGCTCTTTGCTCTTACCCTTAGTTAACCCACATCAGTAAATTAAGTAGCCTCCCTCTATAGAGACCTAAGCTAACCAGGCCCTCTTAGTATCATAGTACGCTCAGGGGGAAAGCCTTTAAACATGATACATACATTTTGGAAACACCTCTCTGATTTTATTAAATCTTTCTGCAAAAGCAGTGCTGATGACAGAACAAGATCTTGCCTTAAGGTTTTATTAACACTAATGATAATATAACCAGGATAACAGCTAGTATTTATAGAGTGCCTACAATGTAAAGCTACGTGTTTTACTTACAGTTATGTACATTTTTAAAATGGTTTCTATTTTAGCACAGATTTAGGTTCATAGCAAAACTGAATGCCCCTTTTTCTTTTTTTTCATTTGTGTCAGCACCAATCTAAAACAAGACACCATCGTATCTCACTTGGACAATTACAATAGCCTCCTAACTGGGTTTCCCACTTCCCTCTTGACTCTCCATAAATAACAGTAGATAATTTACTCCCTTGTTTAAAATTCTACAACTGCTCACCCCCAGACTTACAACGAAGCTAAACTGCTCCCCCCGGCTTACATAATCAAGCCTCCACCTAGCTGTCCACTCTTACTCTCTTCACTCTGTCCGTTGCTGATTACATGCTGGCGCTCTGCCTTTTCTTGGTTCTCAAACAAGCTAAGCCTTTTTTATTTTTTATTTTTATTTCCCTTCACTTCAACTTTTTGTCTTTATTTTTATGTTTTTTAAAATTTTATTTATTTTTGGCTGCATTGTGTCTTCGTTGCTGAGCGCAGGCTTTCTCTAGTTGTGGCAAGCGGGGTCTACTCTTCATTGCAGTGCGTGGGCTTCTCATTGCGGTGGCTTCTCTTGTTGCAGAGCATGGGCTTCAGTAGTTGTGGCTCACGGGCTCAGTAGTTGTGGTGCAAGGGCTTAGTAGCTCCGTGGCATGTGGGATCTTCCCGTACCAGGGATCGAACCTGTGTCCCCTGCATTGGCAGGCGGATTCCTAACCACTGCGCAACCAGGGAAGTCCAAAGCTAAGCCTGTTTTTGCATAAGGCTTTTTCATTAACAATTCCTCTTAGATGTGCTTTTCTGGTCCTTGCAGAGCTACCTTTTATCATTTGGGATTTGAGTTTTTCCTATCCACACAACCTAAAGTATCTCCCAGTCATACTCTTGCTCCATCCTGTTTTATCCCAGCTTATATCAGAAACTGACAGTATCTTCTTTTTAACTTACTTATTGCCTTTCTTCCTCAAAAGAATACAGTGTGTGGCTGTCCTACTCATCACCATACACTCTTTGTACAGAACAGGATCTGGGAATAGCTATGTGCTCAGTCAAGGTTTGTTGAATGAAAAATGAATGATTTTAATTCCTAAAGCCATTTCATAGAACAGGCATTCTATTTTCTCCCAATTTATGGAATCACAGTGAGCTAGAAAGATGGCTGAAGGTTATTCAGTTATTTAACTGTGGCAGAGCCAGGATCCAAACCCAGATCCATCTGAATTCATGGTGCATCTGCACAGCAGACTGACCAGGTAATCAAGAAAATGTGCTTGTAGGTAGGAATGGTTCAAATGCTTTTGGTTGCAAGCTATAGAATATCTTAACACCTGGCTGAAAAAAATAGGAAACATCATCTCACATAAAAATAGGGCAAACTATAAGGTTGCTCTTTCAGTGGTTCAATGATCATCAAGAAAACAAGTTCTTTTCTGCTTTTTGCTTTAGATACTGGCATGTGGGCTTTGTCTCCATGTCAGACATGAAACCAACAGAGTCTGCTGTGGAATAATCCATAGAAGAGTGAAGAGGCAAATGAGTGTCTGCTTAGATTAGCATCTTATTGATAAGAATTCACTAAGGCAACTAAGCATTACAATTAAAGATTTTTTTTCTTGTATGCTCTTTACAAAGAGTTTATGAGAACAACGGTTCACAAGGCTGGCTGCACAGGAGAATCTCCTCGGGAGCTTTTAAATTCTGATGTCTGGTTCACACCTCAGACCAATTATATCGGCGTTTCCTGGTGCCTGAGTTTTTTGTTTTTTTATTTTTTAACTCTATAGATGATTCTTTTGAGCAACAAGGGTTGAGAATCACTAGAAGTTCGTTGGGGTATGCTACTGGGCCCTAAGTATTTCCACTCTCTAATTATTCATTAATTTCTCTTCTTGCTTGTATGTTCCCATTTCTTATTTTCCATTCTCTGATGTTTTTCCTATAATAGTTATTAAATAATGGTTATTGTAAATTGAGCTATACGAATGAAGAAAGTAATGTTGAGTAGTTCCCGTATATTATCTTAGAGCATTCCTAGAAAGATGAAGAAAGGCAGCATTTCAGATACAGAGCACTTTAAAATGATCCATCTTGTGTTAGCATAACGAAGTGCCAGATACACTTCTCAAACAAACATTATAAAAATACAATCATATCATACGTTTTTAAAATGACCAAACAATGTCTCTGGAAAAGTGTATTTTTCTAAAGACAGCCATAAAAAACATCTCCCATGCAACTTGCTCTTTTGCAGTGTGGCGTTGCCTCTCCCTAATCAGAAGCGGAGGGGGGGTCTAATTTTCTCTCCCCTTTAATCTGATTGGCCTGAGTGACTCACTTGTAACCAGTGAAATGTGGTGGGAATGTCCCTGTGTGCTTCTGAGGCTCGAATAGGCAATGCAGTTTCCACCTGGTTTCTGAGAACGTTCCCTCTCCAGAAGCTCCCTCTCAGAAAACCAGACAGTGAATAAGAAGCACAAGCTGCATACAAATGCCAAGTAGATAGTCCCAGCTCAGCTCAGCCTTTGAATCCTCCCAGTTCAGGCACCAGACACATTATAAGTAAAGAACCCTCCGGGTAATTCCAGGTCGCGGCCATGCAAATCACTCTCAGCTTTTCAAGTCTTCCCAGTTGAGACTCTGGATATCAGGGATCAGAGACAAGCCATTCTTGTATTGCTCTGTCTAAATTCCTGCGCCACAGAATCCGTGACATCAGAAAAATGATTGTTACTTAAAAGCCACTGGATTGGGCTTCCCTGGTGGCGCAGTGGTTGAGAGTCCGCCTGCCAATGTAGGAAACATGGGTTCGTGCCCCGGTCCGGGAAGATCCCACATGCCGCGGAGCGGCTGGGCCCATGAGCCATGGCCGCTGAGCCTGTGCGTCCGGGGCCTGTGCTCCGCAACGGGAGAGGCCACAGCAGTGAGAGGCCCGCGTAGCGCAAAAAAAAAAACAAAACAAAACCAAAACAAACAAAAAAAACCCCACTGGATTTGGGGTTGTTTGTTACACAGCATAGATAAGCAGAATAATCTCAGCAGAGGCACACCAGGAAGAGCACAGAGAAAACATCTATCTTTTTAAGTTTTGTTCTTTTATTGTTTCTGTTTTCCAACTTCACAAATGCTTTCTAACACGTGCTTCTAAAACTTTTACCACTCTGACCCCTTTAGAGACATACATATAACACCTGCAACTCCATTTCCCATTTCTATTATTTCAAAGAGATTTTGAATTTATGTAATCATTTAACAAATATTATTTGAGGCATTATATGTATCTAGATATAAATATATATAATTTAACAAAATCCTTCCCTCAAATAGTACTAGAATGGACTATCAGTATTGTGGAGATCTATAGCTCTAGGAAAGCTAAAGATATAATAACTACAAAATGGAGCTTTCTTTTGAAAAGAAGGATCTTAATATAAGATGCAGCTTTATGCCCATTCTCTTAAGCAACCAGTAGTACCTGTGCCAGTCGCAGAACCATCTAGTAGTACCAGTCTCAAGAAGGAATGAAACCATGTCCACGGTTCAAAATAAAGATTTCCCCTAACTTTACTGGAACTTCAGCTCACAATGTATCTCTAGAATTCTTTTCATTGGTGTCCCTTCCCTCTGAATTTGGAGAAAGCGTGGAAGAGGGAAAGTTAAAGGTAATAGACCATAAGTAAAAGACTGCATGTCAATGGAAGTCTAAAAGAAAAAAAAATGAGAACATTTATAAAAACAAACTAAGAACTTGCTGCTGAAAATGTCACCATGTTACCAACCCCTGATAAAGGCTCTCTGCTCTTCCCACAAAGTACTGACAAAGACAAGAAAATGTATACTCACAGAGAACCATGAACACAAAAGCTGACAACCTATTGCCAGAACTGGAAGGAAACTATATTCAAATGGATCTGGCTCAGGAATAAGGGAAAATCCAAGTAAACTTTGATTTGCAGCACATCCCTTGATTTTGCTTTCTGAACCAAAGACCACTCCAGAACAGCTAGGAAGACAATTTGAGTGCCCTCCATGTTTGCCCTCTAACTCAGACACTGGGCTCTTTATCACCCAGAAAACGGGACTGTCCTCTTTCATGGACCAATGGGAGCCATTCCAGGTGACCAGAGAATTATCCTCACAGCCACCTCCTCTCCACATACACTGTAGACAGCAACACTCAGAACACAGAGGACAATGAACTCATTTATTTCATGATCAGAAAATTTTGTCTTTAATATAACTAGGAGCGTGATGAAAAATGGGGAGTATGACTGAGCCCAACATAAGATATATGTGGTTATGACTATACCAAGTTTAACAATAAAACGTTTTCATTTCAACACATTGTTTTATGAAATTAGTTGACTTGGAAGGGAATAAAAACATGTCTTTATGATTGATTTCTTAAAACCAAATAGCAATAGCATAATTTTCCAAGAATGGAAACGCTACGTGGTTGTGTGAATGCTTTACATAATGGCAGCCACAAGGGCCAGTCTCTCCTAGAATCAGTGCTGACACACGGAGAGAATGAGCTGGGCCAGAGTTTGAAGCCCAACAGCAGAGTTCTTGACCCCTGTCACATGGGTTCTGTGCTACCTACCATGGTAAGAATCTCCTTTTAAGGGCTTCCTTTTGCTTTCCATTGTTTCTTTAAAGTAATTTGTGATATAGTGTATTTTGAATGTTACATTAAAAAAACTGCATTGTAGTTTTACTCTGTTACATTTGAGTCCATAAATTTATGTTGATTCCATGAACATGCCAAAGTGAAACTGATAATAAAAAAGGAAAAACACCTTTAAAATGTGCACAAAGACAAATCCAGGATATGTTGGTTTTCATACAATTTCTTGATATCTAATTAATAAAACCCACCCACAGATTACTTGCATACAGCATTAACTAACATACCAATACACCTACAGAGGAATGTACCTCTACCACTTCCTTATCGTTCTTCTTTTTAGGTATGCTCATGGCTTTATAAGGACAGGAGAAAGATGTAGGGGGAACGAAAACAGGGTAGCTGCTGAGAGAATGTTCCTGCAGAATCTTCTTAGAACCACAGCTTCTGGGAGTTTCTATAAAAATACACTTGGGCTTCCCTGGTGGCGCAGTGGTTGAGAATCCGCCTGCCGATGCAGGGGTCACGGGTTCGTGCCCTGGTCCGGGAAGATCCCACATGCCGCGGAGCAACTAAGCCCGTGAGCCATGGCCGCTAGGCCTGCGCGTCCGGAGCCTGTGCTCCGCAACGGGAGAGGCCACAGCAGTGAGAGGCCCGCATACCGCAAAAAAAAAAAAAAAAAAAAAAAAAATTAAAAAAAAAAAAATACACTTGTAACATGAAAAATTATCCATAAAAAAGTTCACTCGGGGCTTCCCTGGTGGCACAGTGGTTGAGAATCTGCCTGCTAATGCAGGGAACACGAGTTCGAGCCCTGGTCTGGGAAGTTCCCACATGCCGCGGAGCAACTAGCCCCTTGAGCCACAACTACTGCGCTTGCGCGTCTGGAGCCTGTGCTCCGCAGCAAGAGAGACAGCGACAGTGAGAGGCCTGCGCACCGAGATGAAGAGTGGCCCGTGGTTGCCGCAACTAGAGAAAGCCCATGCACAGAAACGAAGACCCAACACAGCCAAAAATAAATAAATTGATTAAAAAAAAAATTCACTTGAACAAGTCAATTTACCCAAACAGCAACCTAAGTTTGTAAACTAAATCTTAAAAATGAAATGCAAATGATCTAGTCCATTGTTCTCCAAAATGTTATCTAATAGAACACTAGCCCCTAAGCCACTCCTAAAAAAGCATTCCAAGGTGAGTTTTGTTTTGTTTTTTTAAGGATCTGAGGATGCCTGCAGTGAAAAGACCTACTTAATATCGTCTCATCCAGCATTTCCCACACTTACTTGAGCACAGAACTGTGTGTGTGTGCACATGTGCACGTGTGTCTTCTTTTAAGGAGGATATGGGAGGGAAGATAGGTGACCACAGAGTAAGAAAGAGCTGGTCTCGTTTTGTAACAACAGGTATAAAGCATAGCTGTTAACAGACCCAGTTTCCTATAAAGGACTTCCCAGGAGCAGGTGGGAACAGGGAGGAAGAAACAGTGGTTAAGACTTTTTGAGAGCCTTCTCATCTTGGTTTTGTAACACCGTCATCCATCTTTCTTGTCCCTTTCCCCCCAAGCAAGTTAATAGATTAACCTAAGAACATAAGAGTATCAGAGGCCAAAACTCTGCACCTAAGAAAACATCGTAGCTGCACATGTACGGAGGAACCAATCATTTCACAGTCTTTCTCCAATGAAGCCCAGAAAGAAAAATCACAGACAGGGGGTTCTGTCCTTTAGACGATTATTACCCATAACAGGTGGTGGAAATGCCAATGGTTAAAAAATGCATTTTGGCAACCAAAGCTGCAGCCCAAACCCAATGATGTTCACAGGGGCTCTGTCTGTTTTCTGGCTGCTATGATACTGTATTAACATCCAAATAGTGGCAGACAAATTACTGTGCTTGTTCCCTTTGCCACAGATTCCTGAACAGGTACAGGGAGTTCCCCTTCAAGCCAAGATTGAAGAAGGAAAAAGTAGAATGAAGGAAAAAGAAACAAAATACCAGAAACAATGACTAAAACAAAACAAAACAAAAATTCTTTCAACATCCAGCCTCAAGTGCTTTAATTCCTTAATACTCAGAGCAACACCAGGGAAAATTACATTGTTAGTGTAATAACAGGGGAAAAGGCAACTTAGCTGCAGATCTTTAAAAGTTGTTTATATAGGTTTGAATTATATTGATAAGGTTTATAAAAATCCTATGTTTTCAGGATTTGGACTGGCTTTGAAAGTAAGTGATCAAGGCAAGGATTCAGAAAGATTCTGCTGGAATAGCCATCAGAATTTATAATACAGGACTAAGGCTCAATGAAAGAAGATTATAGGTGTGACTTAGCATAAAGTTTTAAAGTCAGATGGAGCTACATTCAAATCTGAACTCCACCACTTAAGAGCTATTTAACCTTGGACAAAGTATCCAATCATCCGGATCTCCAGTTTTCTTTCTCACTGGCAACATAGAATAATGATACATACATACTTCAACAAGTTGCCAGGTTTAAACTGCATAATATAGACAAAGCATTCAATTCAGTGCCTGGACATGTCAAATAATCATAACTGTACTTATTATCATCATTATCTTAGAGTTGGAATGAGCTAGTGGTCCTTTTCCTTAATTCCAGACAAGTAAGTGCATATATATCCCTTCCTAATAAAAACAATTTAACATTGAGAACTTGTGATGCTCCAGTCATTCCTCTAAGCTCATTTTATGTATTATCTCACAATAAGCATATGGGGAAAGTACTCTTAACAACCCCATTATAAAAATGAGGAAACTGAGGCAAAAAGAGGTTAAGTAGCTTGCTCAAGGTCAGTAATAGTGAGTAGTAGGACCACAACACAAATCTAGGCTATTTGGTTTTGAAACCTAGACACTTCACCTTTAGATACAGGTAAATTAAGTGACTTGCCCACAGAAAAAAAATATATAGTTATTGTTATAAGGGAGACTAGAGACCACACTTCCTGCTTGTTTTACTAGAGGAGTATTAGTGATGGGTAAGGGACAATTAGGTCAGGTGGCAAAGAGGAAAGGGCAGTTCAAAGAGCCCTGTGTTTCACCATCTAGACAGGGCTTACAAACCCCCAAGGAACACCACGGTCCCACCAAGCAAACACTACTAAGAGTCCCTACAGCATCAGACTGGCTCTATTGTCTTACCTAACCATGTAATCCACAACAAATGAACTGAGAAGTGACAAAAGAAGTGATTTTGTAGAAAACAAACATATGGACACCAAGGGGGGAAAGTGGCGGAGTGGGGTGGTGATGGTGGGATGAACTGGGAGATTGGGATTGACATGTATAGAATAATATGGATAACACAGATAACTAATAAGAACCTGCTGTATAAAAAAATAAATTAAAAAAAAAAGAAGTGACTTTGACCCAATCATCTTCTCTGGGAAAACAGCAAATATGCAGAAGTCAGGAATGTTTATTATAACCTTAGAGCTCTACATGAAATCCACACAGAACTCTTGGGAGACCTGGGCTTCCTACAATCAGGGAAGTGGGTAAGCGTTCTTCCCAATAAGACAAATAACACCTCAAAAATTCCAGCCAACTAAATCCCTACTGAAGCAATTGCTACTGCCCACACTCATCAGTTCAACTTAGATATAAGTAAGAGAACTAGTTACACAAATTCTCAATGCTCAGAGGAGTTACCCAGAACACATAATAGATTCCAACTGGGTTTCTTGATGGGTAGGACATACTTTGACTAACTTGTTCACATATTCAGTATTCTTTTGGAATGCTTCCTATGTACCATTTTGTAGGTGTTGGGGATTCCATGGGGAACCACACAGATGACACACTTGTCCTGATAAAACAAGCATATCCACCTAGTTAAGGTACATGGTAAATTGTTAAAGATACTTGCTTTCAAAATAGTATCTCTCAGAACATCCATTAGTGGACAGAATAATCTTAAAAGGATTTGAAAATAATTACAAATATTTTTATGTTTGTAATTATAAATATTTTCTATAATAATAATTATTATTATATATAATTATATAATATATATTATATTATATAATATATATTATATAATTATATATATCATATATAATATAAATATTATATATATTATAGAAATTATTATTTCTATCATTATTTCTAAAATAATAAATATTTTCTATAATTTTCTATAATTCTGTAATTATAAATAATTTCTATAATTACAAATATTTTCTATAGTTTAGCTACAGATATGATTTGCTGCAACGCTGCTTATAATGGCAAAAATTGGAAAATTAACATAATGTCCAATAAAACTGAGTTAGTCAAAGTAAATTGTGCTATTTCAGACAATGAAATACGGATAAAACAATTGAAACAGTGACCACACAGAGTAAGAGCTCACTAACTATAAGTTATTATGAATATTATTATTGTTCAGCCAGTCACAGAAAATTAAATTTTCAACAAATATTAATTGATACAGAAAGCTGTTTGGGGAGTGTGGAGATAAAAAATACATTCTTGGCTAAAAAAAGATCCTTGGTAAAGACTTTAATGTTCTCAGTGTGAGATCTTGAGCTCTTTTGGCCAAAAAGAAATAAAAAATTAGGGCACTGATATTCTTGGCTCAGCTTTAGAAAAAAAAAATGAACCATCACGGCAGAGTCTAGTGGACGAATTCTGTCTGGTTCTTTAATCCTACCTCACATGCCCATTTCCACTGTCCTACATGGGATTATGTAACTCTACCCAATTTATCATCATAAGAAGCACCAGAAAGTTACATTTGCTGCCACAACCGTTTGAATTCTGTCTGAGCTGCAGGCTCCAATTCTTACAGAGTTATTCAGTCTAATTAATTCAAATAGCACCATTTGCGATGGACTCGAAATGTAGTTTTCCTTTACATACAAATGATGATTTGTTTCCTCCCAAGTGTGGAGTCATTATGCTTGCTGCCTCCTCTTTATGTCCTTTGGGAAAGTTACTCAACTTCCCAGTTTTCTTGTCTGTAAAGTGGTTAAGAAGATTAAATGTGCTAATGTATATCCTAAACCTTTAGAGGTGCTTCTCAATTACTGATAATCAATTATCTCAATTATTGAGCTAATTCTCAATTGAATTATCATCTGGGAGGGATTCCTTGGTTTTCTTCCTGTTTAAGATCTGTATCCCATCTATGTCCCTTCTCTTTAAACAATGCCAAAATACATACCTATCAACAAACTCAGAAGATTCCAGGCACAGCTTGCAAAACCTTTCCTCTATGCATATTCAACAATTCCCTGAGACCCAGGTCCATTCTAAACAGGATCTTTCGTGGCTGGTGGGGCAGGGAGAACAGGCCAAAGACATAAAGGGAGGAAGCCGGGAAGGGGAACTCGTATGGTGATCTCAGTTTCGGCTGTGTTCGTGCTCATCTTCAGAGTGGTCTCCTTCTCAGTGCTCCCAGCTCAACTGCGTCTCCTCACTTGCCCCTGTTCTGAACCTTGCTGCAAAAACCCTACCGTACAGCAATCCTTAGTCGGATATATTATAAATAAGATGCCTTGAGAGAGGCAGTCTCACTTTCTTTTGAAATGCCTGCTCTTCTTACTTCAGTTTCTTCTGCCCTATCATGTCCCAAATGTTTATTCATGTGCACTTTTGCTTTTCTACAAGCTAAGCTGGTGTTTCTCAAAGAGAAGTCTGTGGACTGGCTACATCAAGGTCACCCAGGGGAGGGGGTCAGTGATTGGGGCTCAGATTTCTGAGCTCCATGCCAGACCTAAAGGAATGAATCTAGGGCTCGGGAATTTGCATTTATAAAAGAGCCCCAGGTGACACTAATGCACTGAATCCTGAGAATGACAGACAGTGATGGAAACAAGAAAGGGATTTGTAAGCAATGTTCCATTGATACAATGGTAGTTGAAAATACCTTCAAAACTCAAAGGGGTTTGAGAGCTTGCCTCAGAGGCCAGAGAGCCAGGAAGTAGCTATGGAGTGGTGTAGCATGCTGTGGGATATTCCTCCCAGAGTGGGAAAGGCTATAGACAGGCTAATGTCTGAAATTTAATCTGCTAGAGAAAGAGGCTTAGTGTTTTTTCTTTCTTTTCTTTTCCTTTTTTTTTTCTTTCCTTTTCTTTCTTGCTTTCACGTTTCATACTAAAAATGCGAATGAATGTAATGGTTGTAATGAACACTGAGACTTGTAGATTAATCTCCTGGTCACACACACATTGTGTTCTGCCTTTCTAATTAGGTAATCAAGTTATTAATTATGACTACTATTTGTATGTTTGCCTATTACAATTAATTGAAAACCAAATGTTTCCCATTGATTAAAAAGAAAAAAACCCACAATACTCTTCCACTTGCAGCCCAGAAAGCAGCACTGTGATGTTAATGATGATGCCTTAGTGGAAATGGGGCTGGAAAGGCAGAGCTGTCCCAGCGGAGGGTGACAACAGTTAACGTTCCAGAGCAGGGACAGTTTTCTGGGCTGGCCTTCCAACACTTGCATATTTCAGCCCCACCCTGTGAGGCTGGTATTAGTCATATCCTTGGTCATCTGTACAGCCAGGAAGCGAAGGGCCCTCGGAACTGCCACACAGCCAGTAACTGGCCAAGGCAGACCCTGAGCCCACGTGGTCTGGTTCCAGTGCACTCTCTTACCTCTATGACTCAGTGATCACTTCCTCCAAAGGAAAACTTCTCATCTAGAACATGGGGATATGATATTATCCGCCTCAAAAGGCTTCTATGAGGATTAATACATGAAAATCCTTTAATAGAATGTCTGTCATAGTAGTACCATATAAAAATATATATATACTGCTATAATTTATTATTATTAATAATAATTAATGACCAATATAATTAGGACTGATGTAACTATAGTAGCATATAATAGTAATCACAATAATTAATTATTGATAGTCACATTCCATTGGACAGTAATCTAACAGAAAACATAGGCAGAATAATGAATGTCTTTTAGGAGGGCTGAGCGGGACGTGCCTTAGAATGCGTTCTTCCAGACACCCTATATCAGAAGCGTATCTGGAATGCTTGTCACAAAAAATAGAGAGACTCCAAGAGCTCCAACAGAGACCCACTATGATGAGATACCCAAATTTGTTTATTCTGCAAAGTTCCTAAGTGCTTCCTCTGAACACTAATGTTTGAGATTCCTTGATAGAGAGAGAAAATTAAAACATGGGAGAATAGAAGAAAAATCAGCTGTCAGACAACCTACAGATTTCTCTGCATGTATGAGTTGAATACTTCAGAGGCATATATAACTTAGTCCTTCCAGGAGGTGGTATTTCTGATTTCTGTCATAAGACTAAATGATTTCTGACTTGATAAAGTCTGCACTTATAATGTAATTAAATAATTTCCATACCATTGTGCTCTACTAGGACTGCATTAATCCAAGTAATAAAAACACGGTAATAATGATGATGGATAACAGTGGATAAAGATGGATGATGATGATAATTATGAGGTGCTTGATGTTTTACATCAAAATTATACAGTCCTATTTTCATTAACTTTATGCTAAACTATGGTGACAAGAGAGACTTACAAACTTTTTAAACAGCAATTCAGGAGTGATTCCAAATGATTGGTTGTATTTATGATGCATTCTTGTATAGCTCTACCTATCTTTGCTGGTATCTCTACGGTAGCACTTTTTAGCTCTAGAATTATAGCTTTAAGGTGTTTGTTAAAATACCTCAACATTAATAAGCATTGAAAAGTAAAAACTGTCTAATAAATGGATTGAACAAAACACTCCAAAAGCAGAGCCACTATAAAATTAGGTTCCCAACCTACAGGGTATTCCACTTTCAAGTATGATGAAATGTCTAAGGAAAACTTACTACTAATGGGAATCACATATCGTAATTCCTTGTCCAGTTCCACCTGGTTATTACCACGTCCCCAAATCAACCATCAAGTGTCAAGGAAGAAAATATTTCCAGTCTTTGAAGCATAAAAGCAATCATTGCTCTCACAATCCACAATGCTCAAATAGTAAACACAAAGGGAAGTAGCTGGTAATGATGTTCAGAGAGAAGAATTAGATTCCTCCTGCCAAAGAGTTGCCAGAAGGAAGCGACCAATACATAAATACGGCACTGCGCATACAACGTCTCATCTGTGTCATGTTGTGAGGACTGTCCAAAAAGCAGTGGTTTCTAGGCAGACAGCCAGAAAGGAACCTGGATGCATGCTCTTCGTTTCCTTCTCTGTGCATAAATATCTCCACCTGTGCCAGGAGATTAAAATAGGAGGGTAGCACGAAGGGTGCCTTTCTTCACTATCTACCCAACAGCTGCTTGGTTTTCACTGACAGCCGCTGGAGGTAGCCCGCAAGAAATGTGCCTGCAACTCTGTAATTGATGATGACTTCAAGTATGAAAACGAGCACATTCAGACATTCCTCTTCATAAGGAAAGAAAAAACAGTCAATATCAGAAAAACCTATTTCTCTTACGTCAAGATTGTGATGGTGGTTTCTTTGGGTAGGCAAATGTTTCTTTTTATACCCAACTCTTAGCTGAATGCTACCTATCGATGAAACATGGATACTTTGTGATCATTTTTCTAAATAAACCTTGGAATTTCTTATAAAATCTTTCACTTTCCTAGATAACTGTTGCCATATAAAGCATTTATTAGAGGAGGAAGGTAGAAAGGGAGGGTGAGACAGATAGAGGTAAAGAAAGAATAAAAAAGCAAACAAATGCAGAAAGAATAACTGCAGCCCCTGTGCCAGAGCAGAGGCCAAAGAAGTTTCACAATTAGGAACGTAACTAAAATCATCACCTCTCCTTTTCAGGCAGTATCAGTACCTGATGGGAGTTCTTTGTAATGGATTTCTTTTTTCTGTGTATCTTATAATTTACTTATTAATGCTTCAAATCTTATTTGTGCCTGGGAATGGGAGTGAGCGTGGGACACACATAGTGACGTAGAACAACAGGTTTGCATTGGCTCCCGAGAGCCATTTAGTTGTCCATATTATTTCCCAACTCTGTGCTGGGTGATGCCACAATGGTAGCTTGAAAGCAGCTTTGGTGGGGGTACTTTCACCACAGAAATCAGAGAATGCTACAAACCAGAGCTTCCCCCCGTCACCCCAGGAAGACGATTGTTAAATAAACATCTACCAGAGTCCACCAGCCACACAAACTCTTCTTGACATGTATCTGTAATCATAATGAAGCACCTACTATGTGCTACAAATATAACCTATGTATCATATTTAATCCTTACAAGTATCCTTAAGAAGGGGCAACATATCTGTTGTTATTCCTGCTAGACAAGGAGAATGAAAGCTCAGAGATCAAGCAAATTGTCCAATAACACAAAGCTTTAATTAAGATATATTTTTGAATCCAAAATCCACCTTCATAGCCTATACAATGCTGTCTTCCAAGGTTAATGGATGATTAGATCCTGGAGAAAAATGCTGCCCAAGAATTATTTTTTTTTTTTTTGGCGGTGTTGGGTCTTCGTTGCTGCACACAGGCTTTCTCTAGTTGCAGCGAGCAGGGCCTACTCTTCGTTTCAGTATGTGGGCTTCTCATTGCGGTGGCTTCTCTTGCCACAGAGAACAGGCTCTAGGGCGCGTGGGCTTCAGTAGTTGCAGCACATCAGCTCAGGAGTTGCAGCTCACGAGCTCTAGAGCGCAGGCTCAGTAGTTGTGGTGCAGGGGCTTAATTGCTCCACAGCATGTGGGATCTTCCTGGACCAGGAATCGAACCCATGTCCCCTGCATTGGCAGATGGATTCTGTTTTTTTTGTTTTTTTTTTTTTGTGTGTGCGGTACATGGGCCTCTCACTGTTGTGGCCTCTCCCATTGCGGAGCACAGGCTCCAGACATGCAGGCTCAGCGGCCACGGCTCACAGGCCCAGACGCTCCGCGGCATGTGGGATCCTCCCAGACCAGGGAACGAACCCGTGTCCCCTGCATCAGCAGGCGGACTGTCAACCATTGCGCCACCAAGGAAGCCCTGGCAGGTGTATTCTTAACCACTGTGCCACCAGGGAAGTCCCAAGAAAGTCTTGATATGCATGCCAGTGGACAACATTGCAATAAGGATGGAAAGATGCGGGCTGGATATTCGAGAAGTCCTGGGGGAGTGTCCAGGGGCCCGCTGCAGGGGTCCACGCTCTCCACTGCCCTCATCTTTTATATGTAGCTCAAAGGAAGACACAAAAGGCATACTTATCAAATCTACTAATGCCACCAAACTTGTAAGGATATATTATCTCACTTGTCTATTAGGTATATTTGTGTGAACCATCCAATACCCTTTCTGGAATAAGGCAAATTTTACAAAGTGAAATAAATAAAACAAATGCCATATGTGCAGGTGAAGGGGAAAATGATATGAATCCTGAAGACAAAAGATTTTTGGAGGAGTTTGAAGGCTGTCTTCAGCTTCTGAAGAAGAAATTCTTCCATCTCTCTAGAAGAAACTCTTCCATCCAGGGAGTAAAACTTAACCAACCAAGGAGAGGTATAGGAAGGAAGATTCCATTTCAACAGAAGGAGGAATTTTCTAGTACAAAGTAGTGCACTTCTCACCTCTCAATTTACTCAAGGAGAACCTGGAAGTCATCTCTCATGAAGTAATCATTAAATATGCAGGATTTGAAGCCAGGAGACCCAGGTTCAAATCTTGACCTCTATTGCTTACTAGCTATATGACCTTAGGCAAGTCTCAGGAGTTTCCTCATCTGCACATAAGGATAACAGTACCTAATGCAATGGGTCGTTATAAGTATTAAAAGAAATAATGTAAATAATTATGTAGAAAGTCTTAGAATAGTGGCTAGCTCAAGGTCAGTCGTATGTAAACATTCAGTCCCATTTTGCTATCAAGAGAATTCCCGCTTTGAGATAAATCATAAGCTTTATCAACCTTAAGAGTCTCTAATTTTGAGTTTACTTAACTTCCCCTGGAACACAGTGGCAAAATCTTGCTTGCCCTTCAACAAATACTTGTTGATGAATTGAGACTCAGAGTCCTTAATAATCTTTATTAAGACTGCCATGAAAAATGATAGCATAAATTCTAGGGAGGAAGTGGAGGCAACATTTATTATAAGAGCTTTTAACAACCTCTCAGTGTTTATGAATATATTAAAATAAAGAAAATATCATAACCCTTAGAAACAGCCCAACAGACTAGCCTTGACTTTTAACAACCTTTTAGAAATCATATTCCTGATATTTCATACCTTAGTACTTATTTTTTTACCCTTACTTTCATTCAAACAGGAAGTGAGTTGATACACAGCTGTCATTGGGAGTGAGAGATAAAAGATAAAAGCTACGTTTCTTTCCACTTGACCACAAATTTTATGTTTCTGAGAGATTTCCTATGTACCTATTAGTTTTGGTAAGTGCTCTCAGGCTACAAAAGATGCACAGAGTTGTTCCCAAAAGGAGTTACCAACATTTCATTCTTTAATTTCTACCAATAGGCAAAATTGACTCCGCTGTGGCTCTCAGTCTGAGCCATTGCCCTAGGAAGAAATGCCCATAAAGAAAGGATAAACTACTTAGTATTATTTAGCCTGAAGAATAGAAGGTTAGAGAGAAGGAAAAAACAAACAAAACTGTGCAATACCTATTTCAAAAATATGAAGCTTATTACTTGAGAAATCGTTACCATATGTTCTTCATGTCCCTTGAGGATAAACAAAAGAAAGTCAGAAAAAAAAAATACAGCTTAAATGAGAGCAGTAGGGATTTTGGATAATGATTTTAAAAAGAACTCCTGGGTAACAAGTGCTATTGAGGATCAGAACAGTTTAGCAAGAGACAGTGTGAAATCTTTTTCTCTAGGAGCGTCAGTTGTGTGTACATTGTTTTCCAATTTGTTTCACCACCTGTTTTTCTATTTGTATTAATGAAGAAGAACCAGTAAAAGCTAACCCTTTCCTTCCCAGGGATGTTAGTCTACAGACAAACATATGATCACTACAAAAGACTTTTAAGTCGCCTTCTGTCCTTCCAGGTGATCCACTTTTTCCTCCATGATACGCAGCTGGCCTTAGAGTCCAGCTCCCCCATGGTTCTGAAACACACATTATTCCATCTACCGCCTGCGTTCTCTTGTTCTTCTAACTGCTCCTCTTCTCTTCAATAGTTCCTCACTCTCTTACTATACACTCATCATGGATATGCCAAACCCTCTGAACACACTTCTTTTGTGGAAAATGTCATCCATTTTCATGGATTCAACCATCATCTTTAGGTGCCTAACTCACAAATGCACAGGTGAGATTTACACTCTCTCCCAGACTCTAGTTCAGGATCTCCTTACTGATTAGTGGGTATTCTCGCCTGGGTATTTCATAGTCATCAAAACCTCAAAACCAACACCTTCACAAAGCCACCTCCCTTTCTTGACTTTTCAAACTATTTTTCAACTGATGCCTTCACTCGCTCTATGTGCTGACCTTCAAAATGTATCCCTTTTTTATCCTTTTCTGGTCTAGGCACCTCCCACCCCTACTCTCCCACCCCCAATCAGTGACCTGGCCTCTCAATTCCTGTTCTATTACGTCGCTCACAACTTCCTTTCCCATAGTTACTATCAATGATTCTCAAGCATGTACTGAGATCAGACTGCAAGTTCTCTACTTTGACATTCAGGGCCCTTCGCAAGCTGACTTCAAGTCACTTTCCCATACTCATCCACATTTAAACTCCTTCTACATGAGCCAAACTTATCTAGAGCTGCCTCTGACCCTTTGCTCAGACTTGGACCCAGGCGTGGTTTGTCTGTTTGAATCTCACACAGTGTCGTCCGAACTCCAGCTCAAGGCCCACCTTCCTTGGATCACCGCAGTGAACGGTGTTTGCCTCCTCTTCCACGCTTCTATCTGGAACAGGTAATTTGTTCTTAACACATACTACCTTAAACCGTTATTTTTCTTTCTCATGCATCTTTTTCAACTCATAACTTTTTCAGCTTTCAATGGATTACAAACAGTTCTAAAGCATGAACTCTTATACTGTGTATCTCTCCTCCCTTAAGAAATACATATTAGTGAATATTGATTTAATTGATTTTCCTCATCTTTGATTCTGTATTTTGTTTCTTTTTCTATGTCGTGAGAAGAATCATAAACAAAGTCCTACCCACTTCATTTTTTCCGTCTCATAAGACTAGCAGTTTCTAATCTTATCATTTCGCTCTAAGGCCTATTTAATCCCTCCTTTCAAAATTGGAAGGAGCAAGAGGAAGAGAATAAGCTAAAGTCAGGGAGAAAAGAAGGAAGAAGTGGAAAGGAAAGAAGGAAGATGAGGAAAGACAAAAATAAGAAGAGAATAAAGATGTTAAAAAATTTAAAAAAATAAAAAAAGAAGAAGAGAAAGAACGCCCCTTGTTTTCATTTCCTCCAAGTCTGACAACTCAGAAATGACTGGTGACACTTCTCACAGTTCAATCCCCATATTCTGGAGAATCAGTCAGGAAGAGTATAGCCCCCATCAGTTATTCTCAGGAGACTATTCCTCAGTTTCAAGGTTTCTAAGTAAAACAACTAACAGCTTCACTTCGACGATGAAGCAAGTTCCTGGCCATCCAATTGACCTATTTGAATGGAATGACTGACAGTCAGCTTCTGAGTATCATAGTTGAATTTCCTTCTGTTAATTCTAGGAATATTGCCTCTTTGGCTACCTTAACATTTTCTGTCATTATGATTTTTTTCCCCTTTAGCATTAAGCAAAGAGTAATGTATCTCCTTCTGCTGTGGCACTGTTGTTTAGCAGAGCAAATTATATCGTTCTCACGAAATCCATCAAATCCACATACTAAAAATGAATTCCTCCTGGTGGCATAAACAAACTGGTCTTTAATACGAAGAATATCATAACAGATTGTCCTCTGCTGTTCACTATACTGTATGTTCTGACACTTGTTGGTATGTTTACAGTGTTTCTGCTAAAAAAAGAATTGATCAAGGGGAAACAGCCAAGTTCAGAATCTTTTAAATCTACATTACATACTGTCAAAATAACTTTTAAATATATGTGAAAATGAAAATTTGCAATTCAAAAATAAGAACACACAAGGGGGAAATAGAAAATGCTTCCATTCCATATAAATCATATTAGAAAGAAGTTATTTGGATTGTCCCTTTTCTACCAGACTCATGGAGAAATTGACGGCAGAGTAAGAGCATCACCCTCCCAGAAACTGGCCTTATAATGGAAAATAATAATCTCTAGAAAGAAAGAGATAAAGACTAAATACGAATAAGTGAACAGGAGATGGTTCAGAGAATGATGACAGATAGCCTGCTGATCGTATGACCATCATTTTGACATGCTAATGGGAACTCTACAATCAGATAACAAGTATTTATTAAGCAACTACCATGCAACTGGCCCTGTCTCTGGTTCCTGGGAAACACAGAAGAGGCAGAAGATTTGGTGCCCCTGCCAAAGGAGTAGGTAAATCTGGTATGGGATATAAGGACAATGAAAATAGAAATTGAGAGAATACAAGGCAGTATGGGATTAAATCCAAACCGTTGGCATTGGCTAAAAGAGAAATTACAGACATTCAGAGAAGGGAGAGAGAGCTGTTTAATGGAATAGTCCATGTGGCTTCATAAAGGAGTCAGGGAAAAAATGAGATTGAGATGGGGGCTTCATGAATTAACACATTTTGATTCAGTGGTCAGAAGAGGTGAGAGGACCTTTCAACAGGAATCTTCAAGAAAAGGCATGGCACCAGGATTGATAAATGGGGAGCAGTTGAGGGGGCTACCCCAGCTGGGGAAGAGGCTGTGTACTGTGCAGTAGAAAAAAATCAGTGTTGATAAGCCAATTTTGAATGGTCTTGTAAACAGGAACTTGCGACAGCATCGCATGTGGTTAAGGCCACCAATGAGATGCCTGGCTTGGATCTCTGACTGTGGAGCCAGCAATAAAAAAAGGAATGAATAACCCAAGTTCATTTAAGTATTCTTTTCGGTTTCCAATAAATCATGGAATGAGGAAAACACAGAAATCGCAAATGTTAACAAGGAAGTAGAAAAAGAGAGACTCTCTGAACAACCTATCCAAAGGTCTTTCCATCAATAATCAGGTTCAAATGATTAAGCTGATTGATTTATTAAGACCCTGTTCTGTGTAAGCAACAATTGAGAACAAACCCCTCCCTATCCCTACTCACAGCAAAGTTAAGGAATTCAAACACTCAATGTCATTAATTATTACATTATTACTATTTTTGTCTTTTGCACATTCTTTTATTTTCCAGATGGTTCCAGCAAGCCTAAGCAGTTACCTTACCTAACATAACCATACCTCCTGACTAGAAAGTTCCTTCCCCAAGCATTTAGATTGGGACTTGAGGATGTCAATTTGGCTGTTCTCTTAAATGGGCGTGAAGCACACCTGGGAATGAGAATGGCCATATAGCTGTTTGGCCCAGGAAGCAGCAAAGACTAATCTGCAAAAATAGAGAAGAATATTCCAGAGCCAGGCAGCTGGACACAGAAAGAGGCTGAAAGATGTGTCGTTAAAACTGACCCACCCCAGCCTAGTAAAGGCCACATCACTGAACCTCACCTGACCTCCAGGCCTATGAACAGACGCAGCTGAGATTGGCAGAGTTATCCAGCCAATTCCAGGCTTCGGTGGCGAACCCTCAACGAGTCCACAGCCCCACAAAAAGTGTTTACTGTCCTGTGCTGCTGAGTTTTTGTGGTTGTCTGTTATGCAGCTAATTGACTGAATTAATACCATTCCTGACCTAATTTGAGTTTCACAACATACCTCTGAATTCTTAGGTTTCTTTTGCATAAATCAGTTCAAGCAAGCAAACAAGATCTAAAATACTAAAGCATGCTAAAAAGGGAAAAAAAAAAGCCACAACATATTGAGGTCAACATTCTATTTACCTATAATGTGGAGGTTCTTGTGCAAAACATGGAGAGAGATGATCCAGGCCACCAAGTCATTCATTTCACTCCGCCTGACTAAATGTGCTTAACACCCCCTTCACTCCTTCATCATTCCTGAACCCTTCGACCCCCACCCTACTCCCAGGTTGTGCGATGTCCCTTTCTCAGAACTTCTTTTCTCCTCCAACCCATCTCAACTTACCTATTCCATTTCCCATGCTTTCAGGGCTACTGCTGTCAACTAGTGACCTCCATAATATATGGATCTGCTAAGGAAATTCATAAGAGTAGAGTTGATTAGGTCATACTGTATCATCTTTTCTACCTAGAATCCCTTCTGTTTCACGGGACCCCATGGAGATGCAACATTTAATCCAAAGGTATGAATCTCTAAAAGCAGAATTTCCAGCCCTGCAATGGGTGGGTAAGTTTCCTCCCCAATCTCCTCAATTAAATAAGAGTACAGACTGGGTCCTATGGTGTCCAGAGACATAAACCGATCATAAAATGAATGGGAGGTTTGTCAATTTTTTACAAAGCATGTTTGCTTTTGTTTCCTGTGAACACGTGGGAAAAACAAAATTGGAGAAACAGTAGAGAGTATGAGTATGCCTACAAGTGTGCTTCTGGGTTGGTGAGTGAAAGGAGGCCTAGGTGTCTAAACCTTGGGAAAGACTCAAGACTCATCACTTTCTAGCACTATTGCAAAGCCACCCCTCCCTGAGTTTCTCACAGTATTAAAACCCAGGGCATTGGGAGAAGTGCAATGCAGGGGTGAGAACTTTTTCTTTCTTCTTTGTTTCTGCTTTTCCCAAAGGCCCGTTGACATGGAGAGATCGATGGTGGCCAGTGACAAGAATCAGAAAGTCTACCCCTTGAGGCCTGGGATCCAGGAGACACATTTGTCATTCCAGTGCTTTCCCCTCGGTGGGAACTTGTTGTCATGGGGCCTGGCTTGAATGCTCCGAGGATAGGGAGCCAGGGGCACAACAGAAGAGACATCATTCTTCATCACTCAGGCAGGAAAAGAAAGGATAGAAGAGGAGGGAGAAGAAGCCATCCATGACTGAGTGTTGATTAATTACCAGTCTTGACAGTGACAGGAATGTGAAAAACAGAGCACAAAGGTAAAAAAAAAAAAAAAAAAAAAAAAAAGAAGCGGCTTTATAGCCTCCTACACAGAAAATAACTGTACTTTAAATTAGAAAAATCAGTTAATCGCATAAGATGTCTTATAGTCAGAATCCGAGAATTTGGAAACTATAAATAAACAGAGTTCAAGGCTTGTATCTTCTGGAGGGCCCAGCACATCTAGACACCTGAAGGTAGGGGAAAATGATCTCTGAAAACTGACCCCAGGTTTCTTTACATACATTTCATTTGTATCCTGTGTGCCTTGTTTCTGTACTGTTGACAAAAAGCCACTGTAGCCAATAAACAGACACCGAGTTCTCTCAGGTCTTACTGCCTAACCCCTCTTGGAAGTGAGTCTTCCTAACCCCTGGTTTCTTTTATGGGAGTCCTCTAAAGGATATTTGTTCCTTAATTTCTTCCACAGCATCGACTGGCCTCCAACCTACCCAGACAAAAAAATCCCAAAACCCTCCAGCTACCTTCTGGTGTGTTAGAAATTCCCAGAAGTAGAATTGTTCCTTTAGGTTAGAGGAATCCCATTCCTGGGAGGCCTGGGTAAAATGCCAAACATGTTCATTTGGAAATTCTCAAAACAAACTGCCAGCTTCACAATGTAACCCAAGGCTAGGAAGTTCCTAGTTCTTTCTGGGAACAGAGGGAAGGAAAAGGTTTTGGGTTTTTGTTTTTATTTTTGTTTTTTTGTTTTTTGTTTGTTTTGTTTTGCATGTCAAAGGAAATAAATGTATGTCATCAGTTGAAATAATCTGAGCAATCATTGGAAACAGGACAAAGTGAAGGTTAGAGGAATTCTGAGAAAATACAACATCAGGGTCTGAGTCAAATGGACATTGTGGTTATCCAAATATCCAGGAAACCTCTCCTAAAAAGTTTCTGTTTCTCCATGGAAGTATTGTTGAAATAAAACACATCCTCTTAAAATTGTGCTAATCACTTAGGACAACAAATTGTATCATTGTCTAAGTGTTTGAAGAAATTTAAAACACTTCTAATTTTAAATTTGTATGTAGTTATTCTTGATAATAGATTGTGAGGTTGTCTTGTTTGGATTGCATTATCCATATCTGCATTCTGAAAAGTCCTGTCCTAGAACTAATTGACATCATCACATAATGTTCTATGGAGCTGTGTTGTTCATGAGTAAACAATATGTTCCATTTTTTGGTAGGAACTGTAAGATACTCTCATCTAAGAAAAACACATTAGAAAACTTTTTATTTATTCAGGACCCTCCTCCAACATATCTTCCATCCATCTTTTTTTTTTCCTTTTCTATACTAATCTCAAGGTGTTTCAACATAACTGTGGTTGGACAAAGTGTTTAAACAGATTTTTCCCCCACTTACTAGTTACTTTGACCACTTGGAACCTCAATTTCATTTGAGAAGGGTCTTCTCAATGGTTAAAAATGTTCAGAGCTTAAATAATTAATAAACATTGCTAAAAATTTGCAAAATTAAAAATAAACTGCAACCTATGATTAAAGTACTTAGAACAATGATTTATACAAAGATTAAAACAAAAGCAAAATAATCTAAATTTAAATAAATTAGATTCCAAGACACTCATGCTTGTTCCTATTTTTCCCTTTCTCTCTTTTAACTATATACCCCTTGTTCTGTGACACTGCTAATACACTACTAAAGGTTGAAATAAATCTCTCACCTGTGCAATTTAAAACTGGAGTCAGATCCAGAGGGTGAAATCCATCTTTCTTTTCCTTTTAGTGTTCCCTTTAATTTACGTTCCTTTAAACATCACTATTCTTATTTAGAGGCTACAGCATATTTATATTATCACCGTTCTTCCCAGAAGTTCAACTCTTGTCACATGTATCCTTTTATTATCTTCAAAACCCTTCTATGCCAAAGCCAAAGAGTAGGTTTATCATGTGGCTAGTTCTATAGAAGAATGATAGGTCTTTTAACATACTGCTTTTCTGAGTGTATCAACCCCATTTT
Organism: Kogia breviceps; assembly: GCF_026419965.1. NCBI lineage: Eukaryota > Metazoa > Chordata > Mammalia > Artiodactyla > Physeteridae > Kogia > Kogia breviceps. The sequence goes on from NC_081312.1 coordinate 23,811,888, forward strand.
TCCCAGTGACAAACTTTGCACATAGTCTGTCCTCAACAATCTTAGTCAGACTCTTAGAGCTGGAAGAGATCTTTGGGAACATCTAAGTAGTGATTCTGAGAACAAAGGAGATGAGGAAGTCACTTGTTTATCTTTCAGTGTTCTTTTGCTATACTGGATTAAATGTTGAATAGCGTTGGTTTGGTAATTATTGTATATGTACCAGAAAAGATGTCTAAACCATCCCTGAATACTTCCTGCTGGGTCCATTTTACCACATCAAATGCTTCAAGGCTACATATGGCCAACACCTGCTTGATTCTTTGATGAGATAATGAAGAAGATGACGGTGACCATGTACTAATGATACCATGTGTCCAGCACTGAACTAAGTGCCTTAATCTTGACAACTATCTAAAATAGGCACTACTATTATCCTCGGATTATCACATTTTACAGCATAAGGATCACACCCCTAGAGAGGCTGAGTAACATGGCCAAGTGGCACAGCTAGTGAATGGAAGAACCAAGATCTCAATCCCATTCTGTCTAATTCCAGCACCCAAGTTCCTACTAACTACATCCATAAGGTAGAAAGTGACCAGGAGTTAGTGAGCACTGTCCTTTCTGGGATTTCCTTTGTTTCTAGAGCTGCCTGAGCACTCCTATTTGAGATTCTTCCGAGAATCAACTTTTCTGTTAAATGGGAAGACAGCCTTACACACTGCCACTGGAATATTCATATATAGCATTTAACACAGCAGAAAGTTCAGAACATTAAATTGGCACATATTAGCGGGAAAATCCATATTCTGCCAATTACCTGCTAAGTAGTTTCAGCCAAACTTGACTTCTTTGCTGTTCCAAGAGTAGGTTGCTACAAGCCTTCAAAAATCTTACGTCAAATGCCTGGCAAATAGGATGCTCTCAATTAATAGTGTCTATTATGATTGTTGCTAAATGGAAAGTTCTTATATTTTGTCCATCTCTGCCAGGATGCTGCAAAATTTGGGCACTTCCTATTTTCTGTCAGTGGACAAATTATGCCAAGATTCCAATGAAAGTGGATACACAGTGATTCAGGAAGTCAGAACTTGGACAGATCCCTAAGCATACTGGTTTATGGCTCCTTTGTGAATGGGTAGGAGTTTCAGGCCACTTTGACCCACCACTGTCAAAAGGCTGCTTCCCTGCAGAGCAGTCATCACACCAATTGCTTGCACTAGTTGTCTTGACCTATCATGAACCTCTGATCTGCCCTGATCTGGCTATCGGCTATGCCTTTGCATTTCAGCTTGCTCTCCCTACTTCTATAATTTATTTGATTTGGTATCTGGCCTGTGTTCTAATGTCAGTCTCCCTTCTGAAATACTTCTGAAGTATTCAGAGTGATTACTTCTCCATAGTTCATGTGTCTTATGTGATGGGCATAGCAGTGTCCTTAGAACTCTACTCTGGCTGACACTGACAGGCCGTCACTCAAAGACCACAGGACAGTATCTCCTGCTGGAGAGCTCCCTGCTGGCCTCTGTTGGCTTCCAATTGTTGTACCCAAGGCACAGTGACCCTGATTCACTGGAGATGGAAAGCTCCATAGGGTATTCAAGCATATATACGTTTGATCCATGCTGAATCTTTGCTCCTATCATGCTTCAGATTATGTGCAGTTTTTATAAGGGTAAACCCTGAACCTTGAAGACTCTCGCTAGGGCATACTTCCTTCATAATGTCTGTGTAAACTCATTCTCAACAGTTTCTAAGAGACTTAGTAGACAGTTAAGATAAGAAGGAGTTATACAAATGAATTATTTACAAAACAGAAATAGAGTCACAGCTGTAGAAAACAAACTTAATGGCTACTAAGGGGTAAAGGGGGGGAGGGATAAATTGAGAGATTGGGATTGACATATATATACTACTATATATAAAACAGATGACTAATAAGGACCTACTGTCTAGCACAGGAAATTCTACTCAGTACTCTGTAATGACCTATATAGGAAAATAATCTAAACAAGAGTGGATATATGTATATGTATAACTGATTCACTTTGCGGTACAGCAGAAATGAACACAACATTGTAAATCAACAATACTTCAATAAAAATTTTTAAAAAATGATTTAAGATTCAGAAGAGGTTTTGAATAAACCAGATCAAGTTTCCCTTTTTTCCTCCCTGTATCTCCACCAGGATATTCAGAATTCCAGAGGACCTCAAAAATAATTTCCTTTTTCAGAGATTCTCTGGATTAGAACGAGAATGGCTGTGACCCCTTTGGATCTATAACCTGGGAGAATTGAGAGAAATCAAATAGCCTTAGAGTTTGGACATTCACCTTCAGAGCACATCAGGGCCAGGAAGCTACCTCAATGCCAGCAATGACCCTGATGAATCCTGAATTTTAGGAAATAACAACTAAGTGTCCATTAGAAAATGACCTGTGGTTAATGCCACATTTTACAAAGCCTAAGGCCTTCAAAATACAACATTTTTATAAGTATGTATAAATTAGACTTGAATCCAATTCATTTTTTCAGTAAGAGTTATTGAATAGTTATTATACACCATGAGCACTGGGGAGATAATGGATATAGAAGGGAGAGAAAGAAAAAGAAGAGAGAAAATATGTCAATTCAATGGGGAAAAGCTGATGTTTTACTGTCAGGCATAGCATGATGACAATAAAGAAAATTTTCAATAAGGATTATAGACCTGTTCAACTTAATGTGAAAATGTCTCCATGACAAACATACAGGCATGCCTTGTTTTATCATGCTTCACTTTATCGCACTTGGCAGATACTGTGCTTTTTACAAATCGAAGGTCTGTGGCAACCCTGTGTGGAGCACGTCTATCGGTACCATTTTTCCAACAGCCTTTGCTCACTTCATGTCTCTGTGCCACATTTTGGTAACTCTCGCGATATTTCAAATTTTTTCATTATTATTATCTTTGTCATGGTTTTTATGTTACTATTGTACTGTTTTGGAGTGCCCATACAAAATGACAGACTTAATCGATAAATGCTGTATGTGTTCTGACTGCTTCACTAAATAGCCAGTCCCCCATCTCTCTCCCTCTCCTCAGGTCCCCCTATTCCCTGAGACATGACAATATTGAAGTTAGGCCAATTAATAACCCTGCAATGGCCTATAAGTGTTCAAGTAAAAGGAAGAGTCACATCTCTCACTTTCAATTAAAAGTTAGAAATAATTAAGTTTAGTGAGGAAGGCATTCAAAACCCAAAACAGGCTGAAAGCTAGGCCTCCTGCACCAAACAGTTAGCCAAGTTGTGAGGGCACAGGAAATGTTCTTGAAGGAAATTAAAAGTGCTACTCCAGTGAACACAAGAATGATAAGAAAGCTAAACAGACTTATTGCTGACGTGGAGGAAGTTTCAGTGGTCTGGACAGAAAATCAAGTCAACCACAACATTCCCTTAAACCAAAGCCTAATCCAGAGCAAGGCCCTAACTCCACTCAATTCTATGAAGGCTGAGAGGGGTGAGGAAACTGCAGAGGAAGGTCTGAAGATAGCAGAGGTTGGTTCATGAGGTTTAAGGAAAAAAGTCATCTCCATTACATAAAAGTGCAAGATGAAGCAGCAAGCACTGATGTAGAAGCTGCAGTAAATTATCCATATCTAGCTAAGATAATTAATGAAGATGGCTATACTAAACCACAGATTTTCAATGTAGACAAACAGCCTTATAGTGGAAGAACATGCCATCTAGGACTTTCATAGCTAGAGAGGAGAAGTCAATGCCTGCCTTCAAAGGACAGGCTGACTCTCTTGTTAGGGACTAATACAGCTGGTGGCTTTAAGTAGAAGCCAACGCTCATTTAGCATTCTGAAAATTCTAGGGCCGTTAAGAATTATGCTAAATCTACTCTGCCTATGCTTTATAAATGGAAAAGCAAAGCCTGGATGACAGCATATCTGTTTACAACATGGTTTATTGAATATTTTAAGCCACTGTTCAGACCTACTACTCAGAAAAAAAATATTCCATATATTGCTGATCACTGACAACGTACCTGCTTACCCACAAGCTCTGATGGAGATGTACAACAAGATTAATGTTGTTTTCTTGTCTGCTAACACAACATCCATTCCGCAGCCCATGGATCAAAGAGTAATTGTGACTTTCAAGTTTTATTATTTAAAAAATACATTTCACAAGACTATAGTTGCCACAGACAGTGATTCCTCTGATGGATCTGGGAGAAGAAATGTGAAAATCTTCTGGAAAGGATTCACCATTCTGGATGTCATCCATTAAGAACATTTGTGATTCATGGGAAAAGCTCAAAATATCAACATTAACAGGAGTTTGGAAGAAGTCGACTCCAATTCTCATGGATGACTTTGAGAGGTTCAAGACTTCAGTGGAGGAAGTAATTGTAGATGTGGTGAAAATGGCAAGAGAACGAGAATTAGAAGTGGTGCCTGAAAATGTGACTGAATTGCTTCAATCTCATGACAAAACTTCCACGGATGAGGAGTTGCTTCTGATGGATGAGAAAAGAAAGTGGTTTCCTGAGATGAAATCTACTCCTGGTGAAGATGCTGTGAAGATTGTTGAAATGACAATAAAGCATTTAGAATATTACATAAACTTAATTGATAAAGCAGTGGCAGGACTTGAGAGCACTGACTCCAATTTTAAAGGAAGTTCTGTGGGCAAAATGCTATTAAACAGCACTGCACGCTATAGTGAAGTCATTCACGAAAGGAAGAGCCAGTCAAGGCAGCAAACTTCATTGTCGTCTTATTTTAAGAAATGGCCACGGCCACCCCAACCTTCAGCAGGCATCACCCTGATCAGTCAGCCAAAACATTAAGGCAAGACACTCTACAAGCAACAATACTACGGCTCACCGAAGGCTCAGATGATAGTATATTTTAGCAAAAATTATTTTTTAATTAAGGTACATACATTGGGGTTTTTTTTAGACATGATGCTATTGCACCCTTAACAGACTACACTTAATAGTCTATTATGCCTAATAGACTATGTGTAAACATAACTTTTATATGCACTGGGAAACCAAAAAATTTGTGTGACTCACTTTATTGCAATATTCGCTTTATCACAGTAGTCTGGAACAGAATCTGCACTATCTCTGAGGTATGCATGTGTTCTCCTCTTCCTTTTGACGCAAAAGGAAATCTGAGCAAATGAGTAGATGAAACATTACTTCCCTTTAGGGGATTTTTCAAGGAATGTTCAATATAGCCTAACTTCAAAATGCAATGTGCTTCCTAGTCAGAACTTATACCTGAGGGTAATATAAATTCCTGCCACTGCTGTAAGTGTCGTTTTCGAGGAAGAGAAAAATCACAGTATAAGACATTTGGATACACACAACAAAACTGTCACCCTTTTGATGAATCGATAAATATGTTTTTATTGTTACTGTGAAATAGGTTATATAGGTATATAGTTGTATGACTCTTTTTTTCATGCATGAAATAATGTTGCATTCACCATGGATTGACTTACAGTTTTCACTGTTCTGTGTCACTGTCAAAAGTTATATTCACAGGCATCCACTGCACATATCTTTCTAGGAAGGAACTCGGGGCGGGGGCAAGGTGGAAGGGTAGTCTTTACTACAAAAATAAAAGCCGTACTCCTCTTTAGATGACTCCAACTTTGCTTTGGAAATTCTCCATCTTTCAGGTTCCTGGGACTGTTGTTTAGTCCTTCCTCCTTTATCTCTTCCTTTCTCTCCTTCTCCTCCCTCCTTTCACTGAGCAGCTCATGAAAAACCACACGACCTCCCAACAAGGGCCAAAGAAAAAAGTCCTAAATACCTACCAATGTCAGTTGAAACAGAATGATCAACTAGCTATTCAAAAGTGTGATGGATTTAAGGGTGGCTGGTGCTCCCCTTGGGGAGTTTGAAGTCATTTGACTCAATTGCCTTGATGGGTTTGCTTTGGAGAAGAAACTGCCTTTTCACGGAGACTGATTAACCACATGTGCATGGATATCCTGTGAAAAGGAAACTTTTCATGAAGGCTATGCCCCCAAAAGACATGCACTAGAAACGTCATCTTTGTAGAGTCTAAGGAAAAGAATCATGTGTTTTACAAGCTAAATGGCTAGCAGTAATACAAATTTGCTTCCAAAAACCCTATTTTCTTTCACATATCTCTAATTTAGATATTTAAACAACTCTGGGGTGTCTGAAATAGGGGACTTGGAAATACTTCTTAATGCTTGGCCATGATATTTGGAAAGAGACTCACCACCATAACCTCCAGCTCCACCACCAATTTTACAATAAAGATTCACTTTGAATTCATTACCCAAAGTACTAGAATTAATAAATTCATTCTACTTTTTCACTTTATTCAATGCCTCTTAATAGTGACTCCAAGCATGTTACAGGTATTTTCTTTGCAATGGTGAATGAAGGAGCAAAGGTAACATGTATAATTACCTCTGTGTAACAAGACAGAATCTCTAACTGACCTCTTATGGTAAAAACCTTATGCCCACCAAAGGCAAACAAGTACCAAGATAACAACGTCTTGGATTACAGAATTGGGTATCCTTCCATATGCACAACAAACATTTCCTGAGTTCTTGCCTTATGCAAAGCACCACAGTAAGAGACATGTGGGATGGTGCATACCAGGGCATGACCCATGCCCTCGAGAAGCAAATGGTTTAGTAACACCAGCTGAGATGATTCTCAGCCCCACCAGGAAGGGTTTGTTGTTGAAAATGTTAGAAGGATCTCGTTGTAATAATACATAACCTATAAAAATCTAGTATGATCCTGGAGAACAACATATGCCTTTTTCCCCCATGCCAACACACTCTTCAGAATGATTAATCCGGAAAACTGCATTATCTGTTAATAGGGTAAATCTTTACGGTGAGCATCGAATACTTCTAGGGGGCAGTATGACATTTACTCAAAACCCAAGAGAAAGGGTCATTTAATCTGATTTAGCTCCAGATGCCTCTTCTATAAACAGGATATAGTAATACTTTCTACCTCATTGATATATTAGAAGGATTAAGTGAAATAATGAATTTGAACCACTTAGCCCAGTTCCTGAAAATAAATTTTATCTCTTAAAAATAATAAAAATAATAATATAGTGTCCTGCCACCTGTGAAAACCGCTAAGTGGTTCTGAAAATTTACCTACCTGCTTTATAGATGCATTCCAAACATGCTCATGGTACATAGATTAGGAATTTATTCAAAAAGAATAATTTATTTACATGCTTGAAAACTACAAGCACCACACTTTGGTGCTCTGGCCAGCATCCTCAATTTTAGAATGTTTCCAGGTGAATGAAACTCACGGCCTAAGTCTACTATCAAGGCTGAAAAGTGGTGATAAGGAAACTCAATAGCAAGAAATCTTTCCAAATGTTTATTTCCCTTCATTTAGATCCATAAACATATAGATCAAATTCTCAAAGCTCTTAGGAGCAGAGAAAAATGCCAGAACCGATGCTGCAATGCATTTGGTGCTTACCCTGAATTAATGCTTCTAGATCAGTGTTGTTCCTGATTTAACTTCTTGTTAATGGCCTAAAACATTTGATTTATATCTTTTGCCAGCTCAGATACAGAAAAATCCACATCATGGATTCCCTATAGAGTCATGAGGAAAGGAATGTGCAATGCCAACAGAGATGGCTAGGAACTATACCAGGTTTGAGTGACACTTCCCTTCTTGGGAAGTAATCATTATAGAGAAATCTGATGCCTTTACATCACACAATATAACTACTATCAAAAGGAAAGCTTTCACTCTCACCAATAATTAAAATCGAGCTTGTTTTTAAAGAGTAGAAAAGTCTTAGGGAGTTGATTCCTTTTCCTGTTCTCTGCTTTTAGGACAATTTCAATAAATAACTGTTGAAACCACAGAATGATCTAGCAACAACTTTGGGGTCTTCAGAAGTATGTCTTATTATGACTGGACCACTGCTTTCCAAACTGAATTCATTGGAGATGTTAGTAGGTGGTTTATGATAAAGAAAGCTACTCTGATAAAATAATATGAAGAAACATATCCATGTGCTATAATGGTATGCACAATTCATATAGACAACTAATGAGAACCTACCGTATAGCACAGGGAACTCTACTCAGACCTAAACTGGAAGGAAATCCAAAAAAGAGGAGATGTATGTATACATATAGCTGATTCACTTTGCTGTACAGCAGAAACTAACACAACATTGTAAAGCAACTATACTCCAATAAAAAATATTTTTTAATGTCTGAGAAGCCCCACAATAAAGCAAAATTTTTAAATGTGTATGCCACTCTATGTTTACCAAAAATATTAAGTACGAAACTTTTTTTTTAGATAACATCTTTGGCAGCCTGGTATAACTATTTACTGGCAAGCTTATCAATTTCATGTTAAACCACAGAAATGGAATGGAGTAAAGTAGAATAGCTAACATTTACTGAGTGCATAATATATGCCAGCCAGATATTCTTCTAAATACTTTGCATGTATACTATTAACACATTTTATCCTTCCAGAAACTCTATGAGGTATGTACTATTATTAAGCCACTTTACAGAGGAACCAAGAGGTTAAATAACTCTCAAGGTCAGACAGATAGTAAACAGTAGGACCAGGCTTCAACCTAGGCAGTCTGGCTCCAGGTCACCTCAAACTAGTGTACAGGTAGAAAACTCAAGGTGATTTTAGAGAAGTGTCAGAAAATAAAAATGAAAGTGCTTTTTGTCATCTAGAAAACAGAATGCTAAAAAGAAGGAATAATATTCTCATATATAAAATAGGATTCAAATTTAAAAAAATTAAATTAACCACAGGAAAAATCCCCAAGAACAAAATTGCTGAAATAGTAGAGAAAATAGACGTTGCAGAATTGTTTTCTCTATGAATCTTTTAAAATAAGAACCTTTGACTATGTATACCTCTTAGCACAGTCTTTCCTAGAAGCAATTGGATTAATAATCCCTAACCTCTCATGAACATGCAAGTGCCCCTGGCTTCACAAGAACTTGGTAGAAGACAGTAAGTGTAGGGTGACTTTCCTTCATTATAAGTGAGCCAGCCCACAGCAAATCTCCTAGGTATTAATATTTCCATCTGAGAAATGAGCTATGATGAAAATGATGTTTAAAAGGCACAAATAATAATAACTTAATCACCTCTTAAGATGATGAAACCCTTTATAAACAAGTTGGCTGTGTGAGCTGCACTTCTGCAAAATATCCTGAGATGACAAAATCGTTGACAAAAATACAGCACCACTTTATTGACACAAATACCACAAAAACTTGAGAGTACCTAGAGATAAGCCAAAATATTTGTTCAGCATCCTTAACTATCCACATCATCTTTCCATACACAATAAAAATTAAAAGACTGGGGGAAATTGGGGAGCTGTAGCCATTAACAATTGCCAATGAAGGATGGTCCCTAATAGGGAAAAAATGTTATGGTATTAACAGTGAAGTCCCAAGTATGACATTTTCTTTTGATAGTTACCCTCAGGCACTCATTCCCATACCCTTCCTCCTGGTTCTAGCCATTAGTGAAACTTAGGTCCTACATTATTCAGAACTTTTCCTTTACTGTCCTCCAGAGGACTCAGGTTAGCATGTGTAGGAGAAGGTTCTTTAAATAAATGTCTATGATAGAACTGGAATATGTGAGTACATTGGTTTGAGGAATACCTCTGCTTCCAGTAAAGACACTGCCAAATTTCATAAAGGTAGAGATAACACAGGTATCCTAGGTAATATTCGCTGAGAAGGATAATGGAAACCTAAAGCTATGATCCATATCTAGCAAATGTTATCTCGGAATCTTTTTCCTCCGTTTTTCACAGATAAGCATAAGTCATCTTCTCTTGCTGTTTCCTTTCCTTCTTTGTCTCCTTTTATTACAAAATTAAAAATTATTGGACTGTATCCCAAAACACTACAGATTTCACATCTTGTGTGGGCTAATTATATCATCCAGTCTGCCAAAATGGTTTCATCAATGAACCTGCATTGCAGAAGCTCTCCTAATCAATTCTTTGACACTTAATTAAGGACTGTCTGTCTTTGAGGGTTTGGAGCCTAAAACAGGGAGGTGCTTCTGTGTGGAAGGTAGCTGTCAGAGTTCCTTGCAAACAGAAGCCCACATCTATCACCACCTGTGCTATTCTGGCTGCTTTGATATTACTTTGAACTTAGGGACTCTTTCTAGCCCACAAGCCTCAATTTTCCTCTTGGTTACTATCATCTAAGACAAACTGCTAGTAATGGCTTCAAAACCATTTGAGGGCTCCAGATTTGCTCAGAGACAGTTGTGCCAGGCTAGACTATGGAAGTCTACTTTGAGGGTTAGAAGCTTCTTTCAGCTGCAATCCTTTCACCTCTCATGAGGCTGAATGGAAAAGTCCTACCAGATTGGAAAAGTTTTAAAAGTTAATAAACAGAATGCCATTACAGGCAGTGGGTTGCAATTTGAGGGTGAGAGGCAGAGCCATTATGTAAGCACAGAGAAGAAAAGGGAACACCTACCAGGGCTGTGGTTATAGACTAGAATTGGTCCCACTGAGAACTTGGATGGAATTTTAAAGTTTTACCTCTTAGATGTCAGACTTACTAATTTAAGTAACTAGATATTGTTTAAAGAGGATATAATCCAGATTCCCCAGAGCAAATGTTTACTGAGCATCTGTGGGATGCATGGCATTTTTACACGCTGCTATGGAGTGCATGTAGGGTTTGGACCTTCTTTTCAACAACCTTACATTTGAATGAAGACATATTGGAAAAAAAGCCCATACATGATATAATGAGCCGCTGAAGTACATGAGGATCAAGGTAAGGATGGGACAGAAGAAGATATGGTTGGGCAAACTCTAGTACAAATCTTGCTAAAACACATGGGAAAAACTCAGTTATAGGGGAGTGGAGCTCCTGTTTTAAGCATATTGATGAGTTTTTGCTAACAATTTCAATTATTTAAGCACAAATGAATCAAATATATGGATTTTAAAGTTTAATAAAATCCAAAAAGATTAGAATTAAGGATATGAAAAATTAAAGTGTGCTCAGAGCAAAATAACAGACAACCGTATCTTAAAATACATGCTTAACATGTATTAAAATACATGCTTAACATATGGCAGAATTCAAATGCAGGTTTTTATACTATTTAGTCAGATTATATAGCAATACTCTTGTTTTAATATGTCTCAGATTTTTCTTTATGCTTCTATTTGTAGTGAATGTTTTTCAAAGTCACTTCCCTGTTAACAATTGATTTAATCAACAATACTAGCTTTCAATGATGAGCAAATTTATGTGACAACACTAAATAATTTTGAAGTAAATTTTCAGAGATCTCTTATAGAATTTATTATTTCTCATCATAATTGAACTTAAGTAATTTATTGTATAATTACTTGTCTAATGTGCAAGCCTACTAGGATGTAGGCTCTGTGGAGGTAGGGACAGTGTCCATCTTATTCCAAGCTTTGTCTTATAACTTAGAATATTTTTGCCTTCACATATTGTAGGTACTCAATAATTATTAATAAGTGAATAAACAAACACTGTATTGATCATTTTATCAATGCCATAAATATTTGGAAGACCATGATTGTAAATAAGGGCAACTGCAAAGATTGAAAATATCAGTGGAAGCATTATCTCTTTTGTATCGCAAGCAAACCAACCCCCAAATGTCTCCATTTTCATAGAAGAGGGGGCCATCTAATTTCTAAGTCATGTTATTCTTCCTAAAAGCTGAACTTTGGAATCTGTGATTGAGATGCTTTTCACATAAGGCACCCCAGCACTGTGTGTACCCCCAGTAATGTAAATGCACACTTTCTGGGGTCACTTCATAAAAACTAAGTCTTCATTTTGTAGTAACTTCTTTAAGGGGAGAGCCTATATTTCTTATTCCCTTGGTTAAATCTTAACCCACAACCATACATCTCTCTCTACCCTAAATACCTATTATACCCTCCATGTGATCCAAGAAAACAAAACTCTATATTGGGAAAAGAGAAATCATCTGATCTCATTCAGAAAAGGATTGAAAGTGAGGAAAAATGAGGTAGGAGCCATCTAGCTATGATTTTTAGTTTTCAAAAAGGAACTGGGAAAAATAAAATAAGAAAGAGGATTATTATTAATAAGATATCAGATTAGAAAAAGAAAATGCTAGACAAAGGTCAAAGTGAAAGCTAGGATTTGACCCAGTCCTCCACTGACATCTTTTGTTAATTTTAGACCAAGTTCATACTTTTTTTATAGTTTGGAATATCATGCCTATATATTATTTGTTTGGTTACTATTTTAGTTTCATTTTGATAGCTGTTTGCTTTGTTTTCCATATTAGATTTGTATCCCTTTTTGGAATGTCTGCTGACATAGAAGCTCTTTGTTCCTGACTACACTTCACAATGTCTCTCTCTCTGCTACATGTAGCACTATATACTACATTGGAGTGTAGCTTATAGTTGTGCTACCACATAAATATCATTAGATTGAAGGCATCATAGAAGAGGCACTGGCATAGAACTGGGGCCATATGTGACTGAATATTTATTAATATTGTATATTTTTTCAATTGTTTAAAAGCTTCCACTGTGCCTTATGACTAATTTTAAAGTATCTTATGCTATCTGCTGTGAGTTTTTGGGTATAAATGAAATTCAACAAGTATATCCACTGAAGATTATACTATGTAAGATATACCATGCAGGATAGGCTGTTAAAATTAGAGACTTAGAGAAATAATAGATAGCTGTTAATTAAGAATCCAAAAGCATAAGAGCTAATTCAATTTTTATTCAGCAAAATACCACCCTCCCTTCTTCATCTGTTTCTGATACTCATGAAAATGCTGGAAAACACACTGTTAAAAACCTTGATATTTACCTTTAAGAAAACGTGCAAGTATTTCCCATTTGTACTTATTATTTGGGTGGTCAGGGGGAGAAATGGGGAGAGAGTCCATTTATTTCTTCCTAGAGACTACAATTTCAAATTTCAATTAAAATGAAATGAGCAGCACGATTATCACTATAGAGCAGGCTGTGGGTAGCAACAATAGGCCTTCTTTCATCGCTATGGCAACTGGGCTTCATTGTCAAGGCTACCTTGGCGCTACATGTAATTGTCAGTGTGTGAGCTAAACTGATAATACACAATCAATACCCCATAAGCCGAAAAACACATATTGAGCCTGAAAGAAATCCTACAGCAAAAGAGGTAATTTATTATTATTTTTATAAACATAGTCTGGGACAGACACAGGTATGGTAGCAATCTATAACTTTTGCTAGAAGGGGAAGGAAAGCAAACCTGGATTGCAATATCTGGACTAAATACCTCCCACAATTAGGAGGGATAAAGCCTTCAATGGTCAGGGGCACTGACTGCAGATGAAACAGTATAGAATGCAATGCTAGGTGTGGCTGGGGGCTTGGGAGAACCACCAGCCCCCGCCAAGGGGAATTACCCATGCAGGGGCTTAGAATGAAGTCTAGAGTGTGGGGTTTGAGGGAATAGAGTACGTGTGCGTGGTGTTCCTTTTCACCACCGCCAAGCCGCCAGTTACTTGCAGCAACCAGATAAAAGTATCTCAGGCAGACACCGATTTCAGTCAAGGATACATGAATATCAAACATTAAGAGGGCAAGACTCCTCCATGTTTTCCACCCAGTCCCGCCCTTCCTTCCAAATCCTTAAACTGGTTGTTGCCCAGCTGTAGTGTGCACGAGAACCACCTGAAGGGCTTGTTAAAATACAAATTGCTAGGCCCCTCCTTCAGAGTTTTTCACTCAGTAGGTCTGAGGTGGGGTGGGGCCTGAGAATTTGGTAAGGCTGTTGGTTCCAGACCACACTTTAAGAACCACTGCCTGAAACTAACCTCAGTGGTGGTGTCACTGCTTATAAAAAATAATAATGATTTCCCCTAGCAGAGTAATGATACAACTAAAATATGTATGTTTTGGAAGGAAAAGGCAGTGAGACAATTGCATTAACACTGAGTGACCCTGGTCCTAGACAAAACTCAGACAGGACTTCTGTTTGTTTTCTTGCCCCTTGTATATGTCTTACTTAGGAGTTTGAAATAGGATAAACATCTTTGAAGATAATTAAGAATGAAGAGCATCAGGTATGCCAGAGTAAAACCTATGAAATCATAGAGTAATACATCCGTTAGGTATAAAGACAAGTCTGAGACATAAGAAGTGCATTTTTTAGGTGAAAGAAGAAAAGAAACCCTGCAGATGGGTCTCTTGACCTGTTAACCCTTACCATTGGCCTCGTTTTGGGAGTAGCTACTCAGAGAAAGTCTTCCTTTTAGCAGAGAGTAAGCGGAACAAAGCCACAAGACTGGTGCTGGGAGGGTCCTTCAAAGAGGAAAATGCTGAGTGGTAGGAAATCTCTGCAGTGGTTTGGACCTGGGCAGAGATTAATGATCTGGCAGAAAACTGCTGACCTAATGACATTCACAGCACAGAATAAAGTCATTTTATCTCTTGGCTTCCAGTGTGTGGTATGGTCAAAACATGTATGCTTTGGAGAGATCTTGATAAAAGACATGCCCCAGAATGTATGCATAAGAGATGATGCTGTCTTACTGTTTGTCCTGATCTTTACTGTACTCCCAACGATAGGATCTGACAGCATCTATTTAAATCAGGTTTCAACTATTCAGATTTACTCTCAATCTGATACATGAAGAAATATCATGGGTGTGTTCCAGTAACAGCAATAAAGTAGTGACAAAAACTACACCTCAGTCAAGAGGCTACCTAATTTTATGAAAGTAAATGCTGTTTTTCTGTTCCTTTAAAATAATGTCCGTCCCATGTTGCCTTGGAAAATGTAAGGCAGTTAACGTTAACAGTGAGTATAGTAGAATTTCAATCTTCCGAATAGTAGGTTAATAAAATGGCATTTTAAAATATCATTCAATTTTTGAAAAAGAAAGGAGAAACTCACTAAGACACTTAAGGTTCACAAAATGAGCCCAGCATTTAACCACAGATATCATTACAGTACATTTTCTTTTCTTTAATCTTATCTAAATATTGGAACAGAACAATGATTCCCAAAGTGTGATTCTAGACCAGCAGCATCAATTTCACCTGAGAACTTCTTAGAAATCTGGGTTGTATCAGGCCTAAAAGATGATGCTGATGTACCGAAGCTTCAGAATCACATTAATAGAGTGTCCCTCTCTTCGTCCTTGCTCTCAATTACTGGCCTTATATGACACATTCTACAGAACACAATCAAACAGCCATTTTTTGATGACACAGTTACTGGAAATGATGGGCTATTCTTTAAACTTGAGTCATAAAAATAAGGATCTCCACCATCCTTTATCTTTTATTATGATTTTCCCCTCTGTTCACACTCAATTCAATCTCGATATGCATAAAAAATCAACGATAATGGTAATAAACCAATTTACCACAAACTTGAAAGCAAACAGCTAACTATACTATTTTCCTCTCATTTTTGTTGTTACAATTTAGCAATTTAAGATCCAAGTGTCTCTTCCCAGAATTCACCCACTTCTCAAATGCTACAAGATCATTTTTCAAATGTAAATGTATCAGAAGGAAAAGACACCTGAGAGTTTCTTTTCTCCAGTGAAACAATTTGCTCATAGATTAAGTTTAAATAATCCCTCAGAAACCCTAGATTGCAGCATTAGGTCCTCAGGTTGTTTTAGAAGGTATTTTTTTCCCCCACATTCATTAAAATTAATTTGTGCATTTTATGACACGAAAACTTATCAAAGCATCTTAACTGTGAAACTAACTAAATAAATATCCCCAGCATTCCCCACATTTAGAGATTATTTTCTCTGAGGGCTGATAAAAGTTCTGATGGCACATTTTCTAATTTTAAAACCATTTTCATTTCACACTTCTGAAAAGCTTGAAGTCAGGAGTGAGCTGGTAGGTCTGTTTGAAGTGTGATTCACACGTTATGCTCTCTTCCCCCAACAGCTCATGCATATTTATAACGCCAACCAGACTTCAGGTTTTAAACATGCCAAAGAAAGGGACTATTTTAGAGGATAATAAGTGTGCTGTAGCTATGTAGCCCTTTCTGTCCAAAATATCTACCCTGTTTACAAATTTTAACTCACAATTTCCAAAGATAAATAATAGAGAAGTCCTCTTCACCTTCATCTTATCCTACAAAGGTCTTCATAAAATAAATTTTTTCTCTAGAGCTCTTTCAACAGTAACTTTCCACTTTCCTTTTTCCAGATCTCTAATATTCACTATTTCACTTCATGATTCGTTCATTCATTTATCAGCCAGTCCATCCATCCACCTAGCCACCCAACAAGTAATCTGTCAGTCAGTTAAGAAGCACCATTACAGGGATTCTGTGATAAAGCCAAGGGTAGGCCAATGGGATACAAATAGAGTACCCCATCTTTCTTGATCGAGGGTCAGATAGGTAAATAAGTTATTATATCAATATGAAAAGTGCCACAGTTGATAAATAGATGGAGTAATAAAGAAGCAAGTACTTGACTTTCTCCAGATATGCCTTCAAAAGGCATCATGAAGGCAGTGGCGTTTTAACTGAATGTGAAAGGACAGAATGGAGTTCACTAGGTTTATGGGGCACAATAAGCAATTCAGTCCAAAGAAGTAGCATGAGTGGAGTTTCTGTGGACTGGAGGGGCACAGCTTCCTGTGGCTGAGGGATCACCAACTCAACACCATAGGCTAGGGGCTTCCTATGGGAAAACCAGAGTGCGCCTCACTTAAAGGCATTCTAATTCAATTTATTTAAAACATCAAGCAGGCTCAGGAAAGCACACTTTCAGGTTCAGATGCAGCACCTCTTGCTGATTCCTAAAGCTAACTGGAAACCATGAGAAAAAATGAAAGGGGTCATACGATTGGATTTGCATTTAGCTGTGTGGAAGACAGGTCCTAGTGGACTGAGGCAGAGGGCAAAAGTGCTGGTTAAGAACAGCTGTAACGGGCTTCCCTGGTGGCGCAGTGGTTGAGAGTCCGCCTGCCGATGCAGGGGTCACGGGTTCGTGCCCTGGTCCGGGAAGATCCCACATGCCGCGGAGCAACTAAGCCCGTGAGCCATGGCCACTAGGCCTGCGCGTCCGGAGCCTGTGCTCCGCAACGGGAGAGGCCACAGCAGTGAGAGGCCCGCATACCGCAAAAAAAAAAAAAAAAAAGAACAGCTGTAACAGTCCAGTTCCTGTTAATATGTTCGTTCATTCATTCATTTGTTCAACTGATACTACTGAGTCCTTAAAACGTGCAAAGCCCCAAGCTAAGCTCAGAATCAGATCATGGAATTGTCTTAATGGAAAGTCCACTGGGTTGCTTTCTGTTGGTTGTTTTTGGTTTTTTTTCTCCCTTAAGTGGGTAAACTTCTGAAAGGCAGCAGCGACACCTCTTTGAAATGCAATCACATGCTTTTGCCTAGAGTGTTACTACAGTGCTGTGCACGCTCGGTGCGTGCCACAAATGTGTGCTGATGACATTCAGTTTCACGACTACAGCATTGTTTTGTAACTTAGCCAGGAAACAGAGAAATGCTGCGATTCAAACACACCAGCCCACTTCCTCACTGCCAGCAACACAGCCCAGAAGCCAAAGCTCTGGGCTTGGGAATCAGATGGCTGGGAAAATTCTGGGACTCAACTGCAAGCAGCACTGACTCTTCCCTACTCGGAAGTAGCCTACACTTTTCAAGTACGCAAGTCATGCATCAGAGTGATGCGGTATCATGGAGTCCTCTCAGTATCCCTCTGGTAGGGGTATGATTTGTTTTCTTAAGTGAGAAAATATACAGATTTACCACTTTTTAAAAAAATACATAGTTTTTTTAAAACATAGTTTCAGAAAATTTATTATAAAGGAGAACTCTATAGAGCTTACTATTCGTATTTATATTGAACAGAATATAAAGCACATACAGTAAATCCTTTACAAGTTTATAAATTCTCCTCTTAAGAGAATGGGTGATAACATCGAATCAAGAACAGCTCCAAGTGAATTCTTAATCTTCTGTTCTTTATCCTACACTGGCCCTTTTGTACCCAGTTCATTTGCTGTGGTTTCTCTACCTTATTTCAGCTCTTTTTTAAAAAGCTGAATTCTAAGTTATCTTACTTATGCACATATCTAAAGATTGATTTATTTTCCTCTTTCACATTCCAAATTTCCCTACTGTTTCCCTTCTTTGCATCTCTTGGCAACCCAGATTGACAACTTGTTTTATTCTTATCTCTCCCTATTATTATCTTATTTCCTCATTTAACAAAACATTGTGGAAATTCCTCGAAGTCATGTGGTTTAGATCAAGATAGATCAAGTTCATTCTTCTAAGAACTGTATAACAGTCTCTAAAGGAGATTTATTATGACTTACTCAACAATTCAATTTCCTTATTTATAAACATTTACTTAATATTCCCTCTTTTTTTTTTTTTTTTTTTTTTTGCGGCACGCGGGCCTCTCACTGCTGTGGCCTCTCCCATTGCGGAGCACAGGCTCCGGACGCGCAGGCTCAGCGGCCATGGCTCACGGGCCCAGCCGTTCCGCGGCATGTGGGATCTTCCCGGACCGGGGCACGAACCCTCGTCCCCTGCATCGGCAGGTGGATTCTCAACCACTGCGCCACCAGGGAAGCCCAATATTCCCTCTTTTTTAACCACTATAAAAAAAAAGTCACCAAAAAACCCTTGCATGTATATACTAAGATACTGATATTTTTATTTTTATGAGATAGGTTCTCATAGTTAGTATTCCTGAGGCAAAGTGTATATATATGTATTTTAATTTTAATAGAAATTGCCATGCAAAAGTTAATCTTTTTTTTTTTTTTAAAAAAAAGCTGTAGCAGGGCTTCCCTGGTGGCGCAGTGGTTGAGAGTCCGCCTGCCGATGCAGGGGACGTGGGTTCGTGCCCCGGTCCGGGAAGATCCCACATGCCGCGGAGCGGCTGGGCCCGTGAGCCATGGCCGCCGAGCCTGCGCGTCCGGAGCCTGTGCTCCGCAACGGGAGAGGCCACAACAGTGAGAGGCCCGTGTAACGCAAAAAAAATAAAAAAATAAAAAAAAAATAAATAAATAAAAAAATAAAAAATAAAAAAAGCTGTAGCAATTTAATTTTTTTCTCCATCTTAAACAGCAGTAGGAGTTGGCGCACTTTCAAATCTGTGCCAATTGAATGAATATAAAGTGATATTTCATTGTTACTTAAATTTGCAATTCTTTAATCACAAAAGAGATAGGACACCTTTTCATAGGTTTAAGGGCCATCAAAATGCTTTCTTTTGTGAAGCATGTATTCACATTCATCACCCATTCATCTACTGGGATTTCTTTAGTTATCAATTTGCAAAAATTCTATATATAATCTATCTTTGTTTGTGGGAGGTACCGCTAGCCACCTATCCAGAATTATTACCGACCTTTTCCCCATAAAAGAACTCTAATATTAAGGTTGGAATATGCCCAGATTAAAGAAACAAAAACAACAACAAAACAAACTGCATTAACCAATCTCCCTTTTACAGCTGGGAAATGTAAGCTGACATTGCACGGTGAGACTTCCAGGTAATTTCTTTTGAAAGGCGCAAACTTAGCTGGTATATACTTTTTTGCTTTCACCCTTCCTACTTTTTCCTTCCTAGAAGTTGGATCAACTACTGAAGGTGCAACAGCCCTTTAGAGAACATTAGGTGACAAAAGTGAGGGTGAAAGCCCACGATCAGGACAGCTGCTTAGCGATTATTGTACAGAGCTGCTGTATGAGCTCTGCATTGCTTACCTTCTGACTTCTTCTTATGTGAAAAAAATTAAGACACCTAACTTGTTAAAATACATCTATCTGAGTTCTGAGTTACAACTGCCTGTAATTCTAATAGACTTATTTCATTACAACTTTCCCCAAATATATCATTTACATATTGAAGTGTTAATGGAATCTTTTACTATGTTTTTCCTTAAAATTTTTATATGTTGACTATTTTCTTTTTATATTATAGCATCTGAGATTCCTGTTTTGGTTAGATATGTTTCAGCCAATCACTAGGTTGTATAGATAGTACACACTTTCTTCCAATATTTTTGGTACTTAAAAAAAAATCTTTGTCTTTAATTTGTTAGGAATTTATTTTGTTTATGAAGTGAGATAGATACCTATATGGATTTCTTCCATATGGATGGTGGCTTGTCCTTCTACTATTTGTCAAAAAAACACTTTCAGTCGCTCCACTAAATTGTGATAACAGCTCTGTAAGCAATTAAATTCCCATGTATGCTGGGGACTATTTCTGGGCTACTCTTCTCTTCCTTTAATCTACTTGCCCATTTCTATGCCAGAACTACATTATTATTATTATTATTATTATTATCATTATTTTTTTTTTGCGGTACGCAGGCCTCTCACTATTGTGGCCTTTCCTGTTGCGGAGCACAGGCTCCGGACGCGCAGGCTCAGCGGCCATGGCTCACGCACCCAGCCGCTCCGCTGCACGTGGGATCTTCCCGGACCGGGGCACGAACCCGTATCCCTTGTGTCGGCAAGCGGACTCTCAACCACTGCGCCACCAGGGAAGCCCAGAACTACATTATTTTTTATTTACTACAATGGTTTTATATTGGAATTATAAAGTAGAATCCTTCCTCAAAATCTTTCTTAGATTTCTTTTGGCTATTCTCAGACATTAATTCTTTCCTATGACCTTTAAGATCACTCTGGGTCACCAAAAAGCCACCAGCAGATTTTACTTGCAGTTACAGGGGGGGATCACTTTGATATTAAATCATCCCTCCAAGGCCATAGTCTGTCTTTCATTTGGCCAGATACTGTTTATTTATTTCTATAGTTTAAAAAATAAATATGGGTTTTTCATCTTGTTAAATATATCCCTAGGTATTTTTGACTTTTGTTATCTTTTGTTTGTTGTCTATATCTAGTTGTCCCAGACAAAGTAACAAATATATACCTTTCTTTTTCTCTTTCCCATCTATCCTTCCTTTTTTCTTTCTCTTGTCCTTCCTTTCTTTCTTTTGGAGATATTCAACATTGTTAAAAGTAAATGCAACACAATGAACAAAAAGATAAACTGGTCAGAACAAATATGAGTCAAAAGAGATAAATTTATCTATTTTTACCGATATTTTGAGGGCTATTGTTTTTCTCTCCATTCTGCAAATAAAGGCAACTGAAGCTCAAAGTTAGGGGTCTGGTAAGTATCATAGTCAGGATTCAAACTCAGGGCTGTATGGCTCCAGAACTGTCACCTTTTTCCTAGCACGTCATTGCTTCTCTGTGGCAATTTTCTGAAAATATTTTGTTTCATTTATACTTGCTTTCTACATAGATGCATTAAGAATAATTAACCCAGATGTCAAAGGTGAGAAGATAATTTACAATATGCCCCCATCAGTAAAAGAGTTCTTTCTTCTTCTCACTGTGTCATATCTAGAATGTGTCCTTTGATTTTTAGGATCGTTGCAAGATAAATTTAAATGTATTTTTTCCTGGTTTTAGCTGCACTGGGATTTTATACTGACCTTTCTTTTACTCCTGAAAGTTACAGTTGCACACAGCAGAACCCACTAAATTTTAACACAAATGGGATTATTGTTTCAACGGGACAGGAAAAAAAAAACAAACAAACACAAAAACAACTAAATAAGCAAAAAACTCTCCAAAGAACAGGAACTTAAGATTCAGACGGAGGGCTATCTCTCTTGGCTATAATTTTGTTTCCATACATTTTCAACAATAGCCAAAAAAAAACGGGAGGTAGAAAAGCAAAAAAAATCTGACATACCTGCACACATATAAACATCACACCCACTCTTCTAATCAGGCATGCATTTAAAAGCCTTGTCTATATTTAAATGTAAGATGAATTATCATTTTGAGCTTTCCCTCAGATTCTATAGGATGATATCTTTATGCATGATATTGAATTAATTAGAGAATTGAGTGTCACCAATGTATGGGCAAGTATCTTCAGTGACTTTGGTTTTGTTAAGTACAAGGAAATGTAACTAGACTCCAGTGAGAGGTAAGGAAGAAACTGGAGTGATTTCTGGGCACTCATTTCAACTACTTTCTGCAAGTACTGCTATCATAACTCCCTGTGACTCTACTTCAAAATCCAATTTTCCTCCCTTCCAAATGAGAGAGAGAACATTTTGGGTACACCGTTCTCAAGAAAGAGAGAAGAACAAATGTACTCATGTCCTTCCCTCTACCTGTCCTTTCTTCAACGGAAAGCAAAATAAAAAGCTTGTGTAAAGGTTTAATTAAGGTCAGAATTGAAACACAGATCCTGGGCTTCCCTGGTGGTGCAGTAGTTGAGAGTCCGCCTACTGATGCAGGGGACGCGGGTTCGTGCCCTGGTCCGGGAAGATCCCACGTGCCGCCGAGCGGCTGGGTGCGTGAGCCGTGGCCGCTGAGCCTGTGCTCCGCAACGGGAGACGCCACAACAGTGAGAGGCCCGCGAACCGCAAAAACAACAGCAACAACAACACACATCCTGCTTCTGTGCCTGGGGTAAGTCAGTGCATGTTTCTTGAAGTCTAACTTCAAGGGCAGAGTAGAACCTTGTAGAGTGGGTTTTTCCTTCTAATTGGGCCTCAGTCTAGAGACTGTGTGTTTAAACTTCTCCTGAAAGGGTTTTCTGCATTCTCCTCCTCCTCAGAAACATACATTAAAGGAGAAATAATTCTCCCCTTGGAAAAGTTTTATTTTGAGAGGTGTCAGTCCTTGATGTGTGACAGGGACAGACAAGAGATCCAAGGAGCCACCGATTGATACCCCAAACTCAAGAGGTTGGGTCCATTCAGACATCAAGAAAGCATAATCTTCTCTTGAAATTCTAACTAACTCAAATGCCCGTTATCACATAGAACACAGGTTCTTTTCAGATATTTGGTATGACTAAAACAGCTAGATTCTGAAAATGTAGAAAAAATGTGCAGAGATAGAGAAAATACAGAATGGGAAAATGCAGGACAATTCTAGATGTACTTCTTGCTAAACCTTCCACCACACCCCTCCCCCCCAACACACACACACATACACGCACACACATACACACCAAAAAAAAAAAAAAAAAAAAAAAAAAAAAAAAAAAACCCAAAACTATCAGGTAGTGTATTCTCTCTGTAACTTGCCCACGCTATTTGGTGATGGAGATTGATTTTTCACCTAAGTCTATCCTTTAAGGCTCAATTCAAATTCCAGCACCTCCACAAATACCTACCTACCCCGATTTCCAGGTACCTTTCTCTTCTGCATACCTATAGGACCTATTATGGATAACACCCATCTTACATAAATATGCAGCCATGAAAATGGCTACTTTACTTGGAGTTTTAGAATTATAAGGAAACTAAAAGACCAACTCCAATCCCTCATTGTGCGTATTAAAAAAAAACTTGTTAGATATGTTAAATAATTTGTCTAAGTCACACTGACAATTTTAACTGGGTGTCTCTTCTCCCCAACTACATTGCAGACTCTTAGAATGCAGAATAAATGTCTTACACTCCCTCGGACACCTGCTTGTCCTAGCTCAATCACTTTCCCATAATAGATGCTCACTAAATATGTTTCGATTGAGGTTTAACATTAAGCTTTAAGTAAATTTAATTTAACCTTGGTGCAACCAAAAAATATCTCTTGAATATGTAGTAGAAAAAGTACTGTTCAGTGAAGAAGACTACAGTTCTCAGAGAGCCTGCAATCTTGCATAAAAGATATGATGTTCCAGCTATGTCCACCCCAGCTAGAGTCATGGATGTCTTATATACATTTAGGATTGGTCTCTACTGGATGGTAAGTCAGTTCTAACCAAGGAAGGGTGTATTCTTAAATCACAATCCCACTGGTTGATGGGCTCGCAATGACTGTATTTGGAACACTTGATGGGCCTGAAATTACTATACTTTGGAACAACTTTGCCACCTCCCATTGGTGGATCTTCCTTATCTCTGTTTCCTTTCCTTCTGGGACTGCAGCCTTCCATGAAACTGACAACTACTAGATGAAACCCACAACTATTAGATGAAACCCTAAAAAAATTATTTTCAATCTTCACCACTTCAAAGTATGTTTACAAAGTATGCTTCAAAGTATGCTCATTCAGTGATCTACGCACTTTACGTAGATTACCTTATGCAATAGTCACGTAAACCTGAGATGTCAGGGTGCATATATTTCCTTTATTAATGAGAAAATGGAATTTCAGATGGCTGCAGTATCTTTCTCAAGGTCCTATACTTCACTAAATAACAGAGGTAAAAATGAAATACAGGGCTATCTGGCTTCAAAGATTCTTCTTTTTTTTTAATCCATTCCATACACTCTTCCTAAGAAAAGTTACAATGAGCCAGTCAATGTCAATTCTATTGGATCTCAGAATTAAAAATAGAGACTCTCCTTAAAATTTAGGTCAATATCAATTTTAACTTTTCTGGACTGAAAAAAAAACAAAAAACTCAACTAAATAACACTCCAAAAATGAGCATTTTCCACACATACAAGATGAGATGAGATTCTGCTTAATTTTTCAGTTAACATGTTCAAACTACCGATACCATTATTTCTGATAAATTTCCATTTTCTATAGATGAACATTTGTGTGACTCACAATAGAATCTTTGTGAAATTTGCCTATTTTAATCAATGCAGCAGCAATAAGAGTGAAGAGGAAAGAGGAAACGGATCAGGATGGATGTATCAGTGATAAAATTAGGTTTAAGTCTCAAGTTGAGCATAACCCAGCTTGATGAAAGACTATTTGTACTACCTCTTAACTCTCTAGATTTCTAGGCAGTTGCCCTCACCCACCCCACCCCCCGCCACTACCACTCCCACTACAAGGAAAAAGCTTTCAGAACAACCCAGGATCAGTGGCACATCCCTTGAATTCTTTCCAGATATACATGATCTAGAAGGGACTACTGTAAAATAATATTTGAAAAAAAAATAATATGACAGAAGTAAACCAGTACTGGAATTAAAGGCAGCTGCCAAAGAAGCTGTAGAAGGGCATGCATTTTGAATACTGCAGCACGTAGAACATTCTCTCCCTGATCCCCAGGTGTACCGCGACAGCCATTTGTAAATCATTTTTAATTGTCTTATTAAGCAGCTTAGAATGCAGCAATCAAAAGCTCGTGGCATTGTGAGACCTGGCATAGGCATCAGGCATGGATCAGCAGTCAGGATGATGGAAGACGCAGGATTATATAACCAGTTATGGTCGGCAGGGAAGGCGATTTGGAGAGAAAGCGGTACACGGTTGATTTTGAAGAGATGCTTATCTCAGACAATATGAAACCTGACATTATGGTTCCAGGGAACGGAGACCCCTCCCCACATATGCACACACATCAGTCATGTGCAGTCTGATGACTGCATTGAGAAAAGCTAACTGTCAAAAGCAGTGATCTCTTTTCAAGGAGAAATTTCTCATGCCGTGTTCTGACTCATGACATAAAAGCTATTTGGAAAACAGGCCGCAAAGGTTGGAATGTTTTTGATGGCAATTCCCAGAAACTACATCAGGAAGTTGGTTCTTGCTTTAATGAGAACATACAAAATTGCGTGAGAGTGGAATCTGAGACAAGATACAGCTGTAATTCCATAAAGACAATCTTCTGAGTGTGTCATGTCACAACTCTGTGACTCACAGTTATGACATCTTTAGACCTAAAATAGATCAAAGATTCCTTCTCATTCCTCTAAAGACTTAATTGTCTTACACTGCCCTAAAGCATCCCAGGGAAAAGAAGCAAACTCCTGAAGTAATTATTATGCCACTTTAGGCAAGAGCCAACAATCTGTGGTCATCAAGATGAGGGCTGAGCAAACGCATGCTGAGTTCCTAACTGGGCGATCCAATGAAATATGTTATTCTTCATAAACCACCTCTTACTAGACAATAACCATTTTCACCAGGAGTTTGGCCAAAAATGAGGGATGTACAAAGAAAGAACTTATGTATTTAATGGCAATGCATTTGTAAACACATTAAGAGAATTCTGTTTTAATACAACATTAAAAAAATGGGAAAAAATACCTGGTCTCTGGGATTTACAGTTCCCAAATTATATGCGGCAACACAAATAATATATAGCTTCCAATGTTTTCTCTTGATTTTCTAGCCATAGGCAAAAACATTTTAAGCCTGTTTTCATATGCATCTGGCCTTATCCAGAGAAAGAAAGCGTAAAACTTTCAGTAAGGACACTGTTGGTCAAATGTTGCAGCAGTCTTAGAAATCTCATGATTATGCACTATGTGTTTTTCTGAGCAATGATTAATTTCTTCTAGCTTGAGACTTTGAAATAAGTCTAATTAGAGACACAGTACAAATCATCTCATTTGTGAGAAATATGCTTGGATAAAGGATATAGAATGGGAAGGACTTCCCATATAGGTATTCTTTATCATTTTCATAAGGGATACCTCCTTTTCCCCAAATATTCCTCTTTAGATTTAACTACGGGTGTAGCATTTCAGAAACATTTTGGTAAAATATCCCTGAAGTTTCTCCATGGAAATTATAATGATTTCACAAGTGGCCATACTCCCAAATGTCTCCCAAAGTGATTACTTTAAAGTAAAATTAAAATGATTTAACCAGACCCATAAACCAAACTGACTAAATATTTACCTTTACAATGAAAATGGAGAAAACAAAGAAGGGCATATATAAGTCACTTATTTTATTGTTAGGATTTGTCAAGCCCTTGCTTGAGAGTCCAGGGGAATCTCAGCTTGCTGGCTACAGACTAGGTAAAGCATCCTTGAGCTTGGTCTTGTTTTATCAGAGATGTGTATCTACACTAAAGGGTCCAAAGCTGTGTAACATTAGCAGACATACAAATTACAGTTGAGAGGTGTATCTTAAAAAGAAGCAATGATGAGTGAAAAATCTAAAGAGAGATGCAAGACATAGATAAAGCTTAGCCATAAGATTAAAACCAGAAAAATCAGAAACAAGTTGGTAAATAAAGAGCTAGGCAGGTCAGGACAAGGCAGAGAATAATGTGTAGGTTCAAGAGGAGTCTTTTATGTAGTGCTTGGCTTAACAGTTTAAAGGAGCCACATAGTACTGGGACATGGATAACAGGAGTGCTGTTGCTGTTGTTGTTGTTATTATTATTTTATATTATAACAATTATTTTTAGACAAAGAGTATTCTTAAAAAGGATAGGAAAGGGGCATGATTTTATCCTTGTTGTGCCATTTTCTTCAGTTCATTAAATGAAAGAAATTGATTTGGCAGAGCTAATTTTGTAATTAAAAGCTTATCATGGTTTTCTGTAATGAGTTAAGTAAACAGACAGTAATTCAGTTACAATATTTACATAGCTCATACCAGGGGATGTCTGCTTACTAAAATAATATGGGGAGATGAGGAAGAGATCATATAAAATGGGGGTGAAGAGAGTGTACCAAGGGCAAGAAGGAATTCAGATGTGGCAGGTCATCACTTCATTTCTTATATTGGCACCAGGTCAGGAAGTTCGCTATTTGCATCTCCCCAGAGATAGAAAACACTGTGGCCATTGGCTTCATTAGACTGTGACTCCCATGAACTCTGGTTCATCTCCCTTGAGAAAGAAGGTAATCTACTTGAGACCAAAAGATGCTAGGTTTTCCATTCTCATAAAAGGAATTCTTTTCCTTATGATCCCAAAGAGTTCCCTGGAAATCACTATTTATCTTCACACGGAGAGGAAAAGATCCCGCTTCCTGAAAGAGGGAAACAATGAGGGAGGAGTACGGATGGTAGTTGAGAAGGTAGTTGAAAGCCTATCAAGCCTCTGTGGAGGTAGACTACAATTGCTCAAATGATAGCCTCTCAAAGTCCCAATAAGTTTATTTTTGAAAAAAAGTGTCAAAAAAACTATATGTTTCACCACTGATCAGGACCTCTCTTTGAAACGTCCTCTGAAAGAGGAAACCCATAAGGACCCATATCCCTGAATTACCAAATCTGAATACTGACTCAGAGTAAATTCAAAGAGAGACAGAGAGAGACAGGCAGAGAGACAAAGAAGGGAAGAAAAGAAAAGAGAAAGGAGAGAGTGGGAAAGGATGGGAGGAGTGGAAGGGTACAGAAAAGAAGGGGGAAGAGAAGGGAGGTGAGGAGAGAAGGGGAGAGAAAAGAAAAGGCAAGAAGCCACAGCCTCAGTATCTCAGCACCTGTCTTTGTCTTTCGATTTGGTAATTCAAGTAATGATCAGGCCCAACACTGCTTGCCTTAAAAAAAGAGGCAAACTCATCACCTCAGGTAATATAGCTGCATTTAGTAAGACTATTCAAAACTGCTTTTGAAAATCACTGCTTTGGGATAAACCACAGGACTCAAATTTTACAGCTGAACCTGCAACTTAGATGTTGCTGTGCTGTGAATATAGTCTGGGCTACTCTTCACCACCTGTCTCTACTCTTATTTTGCCAAACTCCATGGGATCCCATTATTCCAGTGTCTTTATTACTAAAGTCAGTGCAGGTCAAGGGATTCCAGTCACTTTCCTTAGAATCTTGTGTCCATCCTCATCAAAGCTCAAGCCATTCAAAATCCTAAATGAAACACTAGCAAACAGAATCCAGCAGCACAGTAAAAGGATCATACACCATGATCAAGTGGGGTTTATCCCAGGAATGAAAGGATTCTTCAATATACACAACTCAATCAGTGTGATACACCATATTAACAAACTGAAGGAGAAAAACCATACAATCATCTCAAGAGATGCAGAAAAAGCTTTCAACAAAATTCAACACCTATTTATGATAAAAACCCGCCAGAAAGTAGGCATAGAGGGAACTTACCTCAACATAATAAAGGCCATATATGACAAACTCACAGACAACATCGTTCTCAATGGTGAAAAACTGAAAGCATTTCCACTAAGACCAGGAACAAGACAAGGTTGTACATTCTCACCACTATTATTCAACATAGTTTTGGAAGTTTTATCCACAGCAACCAGAGAAGAAAAAGAAATCAAAGGAATCCAAATCGGACAAGAAGAAGTAAACCTGTTACTGTTTGCAGATGACATGATACTATACAAAGAGAATCCTAAAGATGCCACCAGAAAACTACTGGATCTAATCAATGAATTTGGTAAAGTAGCAGGATACAAAATCAATGCACAGAAATCTCTTGCATTCCTATACAATAATGATGAAAAATCTGAAAGGGAAATTAATGAAACACTCCCATTTACCACTGCAACAAAAAGAATAAAATACTTAGGAATAAACCTACCAAGGGAGATAAAAGACCTGTATGCAGAAAACTATAAGACACTGATGAAAGAAATTAAGGATGATACAAATAGATGGAGAGACATACCATGTTCTTGGATTGGAAGAATCAACATTGTGAAAATGACTATACTACCCAAAGCAATCTACAGATTCAATGCAAACCCTATCAAACTACCAATGTCATTTTGCACAAAACTAGAACAAAAAAATTCACAATTTGTATGGAAACACAAAATACCCTGAATAGCCAAAGCAATCTTGAGAAAGAAAAATGGAGCTGAAGGAGTCAGGCTGCTGGACTTCAGACTACACTACAAAGCTACAGTCATCAAGACAGTATGGGGCTTCCCTGGTGGCACAGTGGTTGAGAGTCTGCCTGCCGATGCAGGAGACACGGGTTCGTGCCCCAGTCCGGGAAGATCCCACATGCCACAGAGTGGCTAGGCCCGTGAGCCATGGCTGCTGAGCCTGCGTATCCTAGCCTTTTCTCCACAATGAGAGAGGCCACAACAGTGAGAGGCCTGCGTACCGCAAAAAAAAAAAAAAAAAAAAAAAAAAAAAAGACAGTATGGTACTGGCACAAAAACAGAGATATAGATCAATGGGACAGGATAGAAAAGCCCAGAGATAAATCCACGCACATATGGTCACCTTATTTTTGATAAAGGAGGTAAGAATATACAATGGAGAAAAGACAGCCTCTTCAGTAAGTGGTGCTGGGAAAACTGGACAGCTACATGTAAAAGAATGAAATTAGAACATTCCCAACACCATACACAAAAGTAAACCGAAAATGGATTAAAGACCTAAATGTAAGGCCAGACACTATCAAACTCTTAGAGGAAAACATGGGCAGAACACTCTATGACATAAATCGCAGCAAGATCCTTTTTGACCCACCTCCTAGAGAAATGGAAATAAAAACAGAAATAAACTAATGGGACCTAATGAAACTTAAAAGCTTTTGCAGAGCAAAGGAAACCATAAACAAGATGAAAAGACCACTCTCAGAATGGGAGAACATATTTGAAAATGAAGCAACTGACAAAGGATTAATCTCCAAAATTTACAAGCAGCTCATGCAGCTCAATATCAGAAATACAAACAACCCAATCCAGAAATGGGCAGAAGACCTAAATAGACATTTCTCCAAAGAAGATATACAGATTGCCCACAAACACATGAAAGGATGCTCAACATCACTAATCATTAGAGAAATGCAAATCAAAACTACAATGAGGTATCACCTCATACAGGTCAGAATGGCCATCATCAAAAAATCTACAAACAATAAATGCTGGAGAGGGTGTGGAGAAAACGGAATCCTCTTGCACTGTTGGTGGGTATGTAAATTGATACAGCCACTATGGAGAACAGTATGGAGGTTCCTTAAAAAACTACAAATAGAACTACCATATGACGCAGCAATCCCACTACTGGGCATATACCCTGAGAAAACCATAATTCAAAAAGAGACATGTACCAAGATGTTCATTGCAGCTCTATTTACGATAGCCAGGACATGGAAGCAACCTAAGTGTCCATCATCGGATGAATGGATAAAGAAGATGTGACACATATATACAATGGAATATTACTCAGCCATAAAAAGAAATGAAATTGAGTTATTTGTAGTGAGATGGATGGACCTAGAGTGTGTCATACAGAGTGAAGAAAGTCATAAAGAGAAAACAAATACTGTATGCTAACACATATATATGGAATCTAAAAAAATAAAATAAAATGGTTCTGAAGAACCTAGAGGCAGGACAGGACTAAAGATGCAGATGTAGAGAATGGACTTGAGGACACGGGTGGGGGAAGGGTAACCTGGGACGAAGTGAGAGAGTGGCATGGACATATATACACTACCAAATGTAAAAGAGATAGCTAGTGGGAAGCAGCCGCCTAGCACAGGGAGATCAGCTCGGTGCTTTGTGACCACCTAGAGCAGTGGGATAGGGAGGGTGGGAGGGAGACACAAGAGGGAAGAGATACCAGGATATATGTATAGCTGATTCACTTTGTTATACAGCAGAAAGTAACACACCAGTGTAAAGCAATTATACTCCAATAAAGATGTTAAAAAAAAAGAACTTGTACACACACACACACACAAAGCTTAAGCCATTCAGGACCATGGACAGCTCCGTGCCTCCCAAATAAAGAGGATCTATAGACCTGCGGGCTTAGTCAGCTCTGCCATTTTAAATCACACATGGAGTGTATCATGGAACAAAGCAAATACTTGCCTTTGTTCAACTGAGAGGTTTTCAGCATTGAGTGAATGGTATCACTCACATCCTTGTGATTTAAAAGATATTTCAAAACACATACTGCACATACTTTACCACACGTCCAGCTGCATTTGTCCTTTCAATCTTTCAAAATGGGATGCTGTTAAAATCAATTCAAATAATCACTAAGTGTCAAAAATATGCCCACCAGGATATTTCTGCATCGTGCTCTACATTGGAAAATGCTGAAGGAAGCAATCAGATGTCAAAGGTCTCTTACCTTCAGCATAAAGCAACAGGGTCAAATTCTCTGAAATTCTAGAATGCAGAAGTTTCTGGAGTCTGTGATTAAGAAGGATGTATAAACTCTTCCCAGTGTCAATATTTTATAAATATTTCTTGAAAATCTATTATGCTACATACCACAGCTGAATAAGAATATGTCCAAGGAAAACAAAGTTTTAAGAAATGCTCCACTTAGCCCTCTTTGCTCCCCCATCCCCAAGGGAAATTATGTTGCTGTTAATCTCCAGTTATAGAAATCCAAGTAAATGCATTATACAAAGAGGAGGAACAAGAATCTTAAATTGAGTAAGCATCCAAGTTGTATGGCTTAAAATTAAAGGTTAGGATAGTTTCCTTACCAACAGACATAAGTGATATCCCTTTGCATCACAACTTACAGGTTCCCTCCTCAAAGACCAACTGCAAAGTGTTACTGAGAATATCTATAAACTGGCTATTTGGAGAATAAAGGAAGTAACAAATTTTCTATGGTTTAAAATATGGTCGTGACCTTTTCCCAAGCTCTTCCACACCAGTGCCTCCTTGGCTCTGCCTTTGCTTCTTGTGTTGCACCAGCCTACCACCATGTGCCATCTGTCAGCTTCTGCCTATAACAAGTGAAACACCCTAAGTATCTGAGTATCATTTTAGATCCTATTTTTCAGGTTAAAAGCAGTAAACTGCAGATGGCAAGTGTTTTTATTTTTTTTTCCTTGAGATTACTGAAAGCTGGGGTAATTTTGTCGTGAGTCACATTAAAAAAAGAACAAGTGATGTTATACAGCACCTACTCAACATGAATATGTGCAAAGAACAGCCATCCACCCAGTCATCCATTGAGCAAAGGAGGGAATGATTTTGCTTTGCTTTAAGGTGACAGATTTTGGAGTGAGAGAGTGTTTGTAGTTCAATGTGCCCTGTAATTGCCCTGTAAGCACAATCAGAAACCATGTGTGAAAAGAAAATGCAGGTGAAAAAAGCAACAAACTTGGCGGAGCACCTCCAATGTGCTGAGTTATGCTAGGCCCTATGTAGAACTGACTCATTAAAAAAGCTGGGGAGGGGGAGATCCAGGTCAGGGGAAAGGCTAAAATCAATATGGCAAAACATTTTCACTCACAGTCTAAGATTAAGAATTCATGTAAAAAGTTTTAACTTTTCCTTATATATGTTTCTTTCAAAGTTCTGGGCTTAAAAATTCCAGCGTCAACTTAACTTTTGAATTCTAAGAAGACCTGAACTATGTTTCACTGTTTGAAATGAAACCATTTTATAAGCATCCTCAAAGGAGTACTACTGCAGCAGAGGTTACAGCAGACAAGGAAAAGCTTTGGGTAATGCTGGAGCCCAAGAAAGGAAGAGGTTGCCTCAACTTATTTTAACCAGCTGTGGGAATTTACTCCAAGTCACTTCACTCCACTGAGTCTCAATAGGTTCTAAAGAGGTCCAAGTTGATAACACTTACGATTCCTGGTAGCATTATATCCATAATCCATCTCTTTTTAAGGGATTTTATTTTGAAGTCTCCAGTAGATGACATTTGAAGGTTTCTGTAGCCTTGAACTCTCCAATTCACTTAAAATAACCCATGGATGGTTCCTTACTGGAATCAATCTATGTCCTCATTTTCCACTATAAATTTTAGAACATAGCATAAGACATATGCACAT
The DNA here is from genome assembly GCF_026419965.1 of Kogia breviceps. Taxonomy (NCBI): domain Eukaryota; kingdom Metazoa; phylum Chordata; class Mammalia; order Artiodactyla; family Physeteridae; genus Kogia; species Kogia breviceps. Next base: position 23,845,372 of record NC_081312.1, read on the forward strand.
GAATAAACTTATTTAATTATGCTGCTATCTATCCTCAAAGCTAGGCACTGATGAATGATAAATCAATACATCTAAGACACAGAAAGAAGTGATAGTAGAAAAGAAGGGTGCTTATGAAGTAGGTAGGTGAAACAAGGAAATTTCATTAATAATAACATTAAACCATATGTTCCAATGAATTTGTTTTTTTGAGTTACAGCAGTAAAAGCCTTGATCAGCTTCATTCATCATAAGAACAGGTATTTATGAGGTTCTCAAAATAATTTCTACCCTAAATTTATCCCACCCTAACTAATCCATTAATCTCACTATTAAATATGCAAGAGTAGTGCCTTAAAGCAAATATATCGAAGTATCAAGTAGTAATAACTTCTGTGTTTTAGAAAGGTGTACCTTATCAGAGCCATTCTTAAATGGTTTGGTTTGAACATTTTTCTTTGAACACTGGTTTTGATTGTAGGGAAGTAGAAAGGAATACTTCTGAGAGAGAATAAATCTAGAGGAGAGTCTCCAGGAATAAAAGAGGGGACTAAACCAATCATGCATCTGAGTAATAAGAGTAGAGAGTAAGGAGCTGACAATATAAGGACACGATGGAAACAGAAACAAAAACTATTATCTTTTCAATGTAACCAAAAAGCACAACTCACAAAAGAAGACTTGCTTCCAAGAGTGGATCTTTACTTAACTGCCACCTCCTTCTCAGCTTAGCCTTAGCATAGCAGCAGTTCAGGAAAATATTATGCACACAGGCAATTTCCAAGTGGCAATATGGGAAAAGTGGTGCTTGCTAGGTTCCATCGCAAACACCTTTCTCCTGTAAACTCTTTCTCAAGTCTTTTGTTCTAAGCTCTCCTTTGTATTTTCCCTTCCCTCTGCTCCATCATCCTTCCCAACAAAATACCCCAAGTTCTTTTACTGGTCTAACAGGTAAGAATTTGAAACGGTGTTGTTGATATGAATTTTGAGTCAGTTATCCATCAAATGACGGCACATGTGTCTGGGGGCTCCAAAAGACTTCAAGAGAGTTTCCCTAAGTTGTGATAGGGCAATTACGATAATCTAGATGGGGAATCTATGAGTATAGTATCTTCCGGCCCATGTCACTACACCATATGACAAGATAAGGATCTGCTCGTTTCTCTAGTTATGCAAACACAAAAAAGTGAGGCGCAATACCAGCTTATGCTGGTGAAAAAGGAAAAGAAAAAAAAAGCCCTTGGAATTTTGGAAACCTCACATTAACCAAAAAGCAATCATAATTTTGTCCATTCCTTTTCTGATTTCCACAGTGATCCCAGGCCAGCTCAGGCTGATAAGGGTCCCATTCACTTCTGGAAGTCACTGTGCTTGATTAGTACCTTTAGAAAATATCCTTCTTTGAGAAGACAATCTGATAGAAATTTAGATTCAGTACTTAAACTAAAAATATTTAGATATATATGTTATAATGCCATTGTTTTTTCTACTTCACTGTTATGACTTGAAAATTAAGAGAGATTTTATTAAGACCTAAAGGATTCTAAGCCTGTCCTCTCTCTAAGCAGAAACAGAAACTTTAATACAGGTAAAACGTGACAACAATAACACCACTACCAGCAACAATAGCAGATATCAATTAACAGCAAAATGAGCAGAAAAGTACCATGAGCTTAGGTAATCCCATGGTTCTTTACCAGGAACGATTTTGCAAAGTCTGATAATATTTTTGATAGTCACAAATGGGGGGATACTACTGGCATCTAGTGGGAAAAGCCCAGCAGTACTGCTATACATCCTACAATGTACAAGACAGCCATTTCCAGTGAAGACTTATCTGGCCCACGGTGTCAACAGTACTGAGGTTGAGAAACCCTGCCATGAAGGAGGTGGAAATAGGAATGAGGTAATGATAAAAGGGCATGGAATGAAATATTGGTGGGAGTCATTGCTGGCAATTTTAAATGAAGTCTTGGGTTCTAGAGACTTCTGAAATTTGTACTTTTCCCTGGCTCTATGAATTCCCACAGAACCTTATCTTAAATTTGTCTTCAGAGTCTTTTTAATAGAATAGCATCATTTTAAGGAATTTAAGTAAAGCAATATGAAGGAAGGAAGGAAGGAAAAAAATAGGAAGGGAGAGAGGGAGGGAGGAAGGCAGGGAGGGAGGTTCATTGAACATTCATTTGAATAAACAAACAAAAAAAATCCAAAGTGATCAGTAAAAGGTTTTTCGTTATTGTTGGATATTTGCTTATTTACTTTACTTTCTGAACCTAAATCCAAATTGTAAAATTTGATCTTTCAAAGGTACAGAAATTTCAGAATGCCAATCTTAATTTCAGTGAGGTAGATGATTAACATACTTTACAAAAACAATGAACTGTGGCCTCTTACTATACTTAGTGATCTTTTTTTTTTCTTAGAGGTAAGATTATTTCAGGAAGAGTTAAGATTGCAGGCTCCAGAATCAGACTGTTTGATTTACCAGCTATGTGATCACAGCAAACTAACAGATTCTACGTAGGCCTCATTTTCCACATCTGTAAAATGGGTACTTTAATAGCATTTACTTTATAGAGCTACTGTGAGGACTGAGTTAGAATATAAAGCACATCCACTGGTATCTGAATAAATAATCATTTAGTATTTTCTTGTTGTGGTGGTTGTTTATTTATCTATAGTGAAGACTTTGGCTTAAAGAAATAAAGCCCCTTATTCCTTTAATTAAGAAATGAGTCAAAGAATAGATTTTTAAATAAAACTTAAAAGATATAACTTCCCAGCAATTTAGATCACATTATTGAAAACATCCACAGATAAGGATAAAATCTCCATATACCATCAGAATACATGAATACCCCATGTTTGTGACTACTATATTTGATATGTCAAATGATTTGAAGCCATAATAAAGAAAACACTAAATACTAAAACATATGCAAAATTCTTAACTTTTTTCAAAATTTTATTTTATCTATTTTTTATACAGCAGATTCTTATTAGTTATTCATTTTATACATATTAGAGTATATACGTCAATCCCAATCTCCTAATTAATCATACCACCACCTCCATTCCTTGCCACTTTCCCCCCTTGCTGTCCATAAGTTTGTTCTCTACATCTGTGTGTCAATTTCTGCCCTGCAAACTGGTACATCTGTACCATTTTTCTAGGTTCCACATATATGCATTAATATACGATATTTGATTTTCTCTTTCTGTTACTTCACTCTGTATGACAGTCTCTAGATTCATCCACATCTGTACAAATGACCCAGTTTCGTTCCTTTTTATGGCTGAGTAATATTCCATTGTATATATGTACCACACCTTCTTTATCCATTCGTCTCTTGATGGGCATTTAAGTTGCTTCCATGACCTGGCTATTGTAAATAGTGCTGCAATGAACAATGGGGTGCATCTGTCTTTTTGAATTATGGTTTTCTCTGGGTATATGCCCAGCAGTGGGATTGCTGGGTCATATGGTAATTCTATTTTTAGTTCTTTAAGGAACCTCCATACTGTTCTCCATAGTGGCTGTATCAATTTTCATTGTCACCAACAGTGCAAGAGGGTTCCCTTTTCTCCACACCCTCTCCAGCATTTGTTGATTGTAGATTTTGTGATGATGCCCATTCTAACTAGTGTGAGGTGATACCTCATTGTAGTTTTGATTTGCCTTTCTCTAATAATTAGTGATGTTGAGCAGCTTTTCATGTGCTTCTTGACCATCTGTATATCTTTGGAGAAATGTCTATATACGTCTTCTACCCATTTTTGGATTGGGTTGTTTGTTTTTTTAATATTGAGCTTCATGAGCTGTTTATACATTTTGGAGATTAATCTTTTGTCTGTTGATTCATTTGCAAATATTTTCTCCCATTCTGAGGGTTGTCTTTTCGTCCTGTTTATAGTTTCCTTTGCTGTGCAAAAGCTTTGAAGTTTCATTAGGTCCCATTTGTTTATTTTTGTTTTTATTTCCACTACTCTAGGAGATGGATCAAAAAAGATCTTGCTGTGATTTATGTCAAAGAGTGTTCTTCGTATGTTTTCCTCTAAGTGTTTTATAGTGCCTGGTCTTATATTTAGGTCTCTAATCCATTTTCAGTTTATTTTTGTGTATGGTGTCAGGGAGTATTCTAATTTCATTCTTTTACATGTAGCTGTCCAGTTTTCCCAGCACCACTTATTGAAGAGACTGTCTTTTCTCCATTGTATATCCTTGCCTCCTTTGTCATAGATTTGTTGAGCATAGGTGCGTGGGTTTATCTCTGGGCTTTCTATCCTGTTCTGTGATCTATATTTCTGTTTTTGTGCCAGTACCATATTGCCTTGATTACTGTAGCTTTGTAGTATAGTCTGAAGTCAGGGAGTCTGATTCCTCTAGCTTCATTTTTTTTTTCCCTCAAGACTGCTGTGGCTATTTGGGGTCTTTTGTGTCTCCATACAAATTTTAAGAAGATTTGTTCTAGTTCTATAAAAAATGTCATTGGTAATTTGATAGGGATTGCATTGAATCTGTAGATTGCTTTGGGTAATACAGTCATTTTCACAATATTGATTCTTCCAATCCAAGAACATGGTATATCTCTCCATCTGTTGGTGTCACCTTTCTTTCATCAGTGTCTTATAGTTTTCTGCATACAGATGTTTTGTCTCTCAAGGTTAAAATACCTAGGTAGGTTTATTCCTAGGTATTTTATTCTTTTTGTTGCAATGGTAAATGGGAGTGTTACCTTAAATCCTTTTTCAGATTTTTCATCATTAGTGTACAGGAATGCAAGAGACTTCTGTGCATTAATTTTGTATCCTGCAACTTTACCAAATTCATTGATTAGCTCCAGTAGTTTTCTGGTGGTATCTTTAGTAGTCTCTATGTACAGTATCATGTCATCTGCAAACAGTGGCAGTTTTACTTCATCAATTCTAATTTGTATTCCTTTTATTTCTTCTCTGATTGCCATGGCTAGGACTTCCAAAACTATGTTGAATAATAGTGGTGAGAGTGGACATCCTTGTCTTGTTCCTGGTCTCAGAGGAAACGTTTTCAGTTTTTCACCATTGAGAATGATGTTAGCTGTGGGTTTGTCGTATATGGCCTTTATTATGTTGAGGTAGGTTCCCTCTATGCCCACTTTCTGGAGAGTTTTTATCATAAATGGATGTTGAATTTTGTCAAAAGCTTTTTCTGCATCTATTGAGATGATCATATGGTTTTTATTCTTCAATTTGTTAATATGGTGTATCACATTGATTGATTTGTGTTTACTGAAGAATGCTTGCATCCCTGGGATAAATCTCACTTGATTATGGTGTGTGATTCTTTTAATGTTTTGTTAGATTCTGTTTGCTAGTATTCTGTTGAGGATTTTTGCATCCATAATTCATCAGTGATATTTGTCTGTAATTTTCTTTTTTTTGCAGTATCTTTGTCTGGTTTTGGTATCAGGGTGATGGTGGCCTCATAGAATTAGTTTAGGAGTGTTCCTTCCTCTGCAATTCTTTGGAAGAGTTTGAGAAGGATGGGTGTTAGCTCTTTTCTAAATGTTGGATAGAATTCACCTGTGAAGCCATCTGGTCCTGGATTTTGTTTGTTGGAAGATTTTTAATCACAGTTTCAAGTTCATTACTTGTGATTGGTCTGTTCATATTTTCTATTTCTTCCTGGTTCAGTCTTGGAAGATTATACCTTTCTAAGAATTTGTCCATTTCTTCCAGATTGTCCATTTTATTGGCATAGAGTTCCCTGTAGTAGTCTCTTGGGATGCTTTGTATTTCTGTGGTGTCTGTTGTAACTTCTTTTACATTTCTAATTTTATTGATTTGAGTCCTCTCCCTTTTTTTTTTTTGTTGAGTCTGGCTAATGGTTTATCAATTTTATTTATCTTCTCAAAGAACCAGGTTTTAGTTTTATTGATCTTTGCTATTGTTTTCTTTGTTTCTATTTCATTTATTTCTGCTCTTATCCTTATGATTTCTTTCCTTCTGCTAACTTTGGATTTGGTTTGTTCTTCTTTTTCTAGTTCCTTTAGGTGTAAGGTTAGATTGTTTATTTGAGATTTTTCTTGTTTTTTCAGGTAGGATTGTATTGCTATAAACTTCCCTCTTAGACCTGCTTTTGCTGCATCCCATAGGTTTTGGATCATTGTGTTTTCATTGTCATTTGTCTCCAGGTATTTTTTGATTTCCTCTTGGATTTCTTCAGTGATCTCTTGGTTATTTAGTAATGCACTGTTTAGCCTCCATGTGTTTGTGATTTTTATGTTCTTTCTCCCTGTAATTGATTTCTAATCTCATAGTGTTACAGTCAGAAAAGATGCTTGATCTGATTTCAGTTTTCTTAAATTTACTGAGGCTTGATTTGTAATCCAGAATGTGATCTATCCTGGAGAGTGTTCTGTGCACACTTGAGAAGACGGTGTAATCTGCTGTTTTTGGATGGAATGTCCTATAAATATCAATTAAATCTATCTGGTCTATTGTGTCTATTAAAGCTTGTGTTTCCTTAATAATTTTCTGTTTGGATGATCTGTCCATTGCTGTAAGTGAGGCGTGAAAGTCCCCCACTATAATTGTGTTACTGTCGATTTCCTCTTTTATAGCTCTTAGCAGTTTCCTTATGAATTGAGGTGCTTCTATGTTGGGTGCATATATATTTATAATTGTTATATCTTCTTCCTGGATTGATCCCTTGATCATTATGTAGTGTCCTTCCTTTTCTCTTGTAACATTCTTTATTTTAAAGTCTACTTTATCTGATATGAGTATTGCTACTCCAGCTTTCTTTTGATTTCCTTTTGCATGGAATATCTTTTTCTATCCCCTCACTTTCAGTCTGTATGTGTCCCTAGGTCTGAAGTGGGTCTCTTGTAGACAACATATATATGGGTCTCGTTTTTGTATCCATTCAGCAAGCCTGTGTCTTTTGGCTGGAGCATTTAATCCATTCACGTTTAGGTAATTATCTATATGTATGTTCCTATGACCATTTTCTTAATTGTTATGGGTTTGTTTTTGTAGGTCCTTTTCTTCTCTTGTGTTTCCCATGTAGAGAAGTTCCTTTAGCATTTGTTGTAGAGCTGGTTTTTTTTTTTTTTTTTAATTTATTTATTTTTTTATTGGTTTAATTTTAATTTTTTATTTTTTTTAACATCTTTATTTGAGTATAACTGTTTTACAATAGTGTGTTAGTTTCTCCTTTACAACAAAGTGAATCAGTTATACGTAGAGCTGGTTTGGTGGTTCTGAATTCTCTTAGCTTTTGCTTGTCTGTAAAGCTTTTGAGTTCTCCATCGAATCTGAATGAGATCCTTGCTGGGTAGAGTAATCTTGGTTGTAAGTTGTTCCCTTTCATCACTTTAAATATGTCATGCCACTCCCTTCTGGCCTGTAGAGTTTCCACTGAGAAATCAGCTGTTAACCTTATGGGAGTTCCCGTGTATGTTATTTGTCATTTTTCACTTGCTGCTTTCAAGAATTTTTCTTTGTCTTTAATTTTTGCCAATTTGATTACTAGGTGTCTTGGTGTGTTTCTCCTTGGGTTTATCCCGCCTGGGACTTCCACAGGCTGCAGAACTGTAGTTGTTCTTGCTTCTGCTGTCTGCCCTCTGGTGGATGAGGTTTAGAGGCTTCTGTAAGCTTCCTGATTGGAGGGACTGGTGGTGGGTAGAGCTGGCTGTTGCTCTGGTGGGCAGAGCTCAGTAAAACGTAATTCGCTTGTCTGCTGATGCACTGGGCTGGGTTCCCACCCTGTTGGTTGTTTGGCCTGAGGCAACACAGCACTGAAGCCTACCTGGGCTCTTTGGTGGGGCTAATGGCAGACTCTGGGAGGGCTCACACCAAGGAATACCTCCTAGAACTTCTTCTGCCAGTGTCCTTGTCCTCACGGTGAGCCACAGCCACTCCCTGCCTCTGCAGGAGACCCTTTAACACCAGCACGTAGGTCTGGTTCAGTCCCCTATGGGGTCACTGCTCCTTCCCCTGGGTCCCAATGAGTGGAGTCTCTGTTTCCCCCAGTCCTGTCAAAGTTCTGCAATCAAATCCCACTAGCATTTAAAATCTGATTATCTAGGAATTCCTCCTCCTGTTGCTGGACCCCCGGGAGGTTGGGAAGCCTGATGTGGGGCTCAGAACCTTCAATCCAGTGGGTGGACTTCTGTGGTATAAGTGTTCTGCAGTTTGTGAGTCACCCACCCAGTGGTTATGGGATTTGATTTTATTGTGATAGCTCCCCTCCTACCATCTCATTGTGGCTTCTCCTTTGTCTTTGGATGTGGGTTATCTATTTTGGTGAGTTCTAGTGTTTTCCTGTCAATGATTGTTCAGCAGTTAGTTGTGATTCTGGAGCTCTCACAAGAGGGAGTTAGAGCACGTCCTTTTAGTCTGCCATCTTGAACCAATCTCAAATGTCTAAGATTATTAACTTTTAATTTTTCTTTTGATTTGTATTTCCTCATAGAGAAAATTGGTACTTATAGGTCTTTAAGAGTTTAAGATTCCTTCCTTCCTTCCTTCCATCCTTTCTTCCTTCCTTTCTTTCCTTCTTTCTTTCTTTCTTTCTTTCTTTCTTTCTTTCTTTCTTTCTTTCTTTCAGCCCTTGGTTTTGGCAGGCTATAATATATAGCTAATATATAATAACATTTTTTTCTTATTGCTTTTATATTTACCATTATCTTTTATTTATGAGAAGTGATACTGACTTTTCATTCACCTTATGGTTATATATTTTGCTTTTAAAATAAATGTATTTCTTTTAAGTAAAAGAAATCAACTTAAGACAAATAATGGCACAGGTGATAAGTGAATATGACAAAAATGGTGAAGGTGGTATTCATATGACACTGGTATAGCAAAGACTACATGACCCTTCATGGCTCATCTGTGAATGAGTACTCAAATCAAGTAATTCCATGGGGTTTTACACAGTGTATATTTTGCCTATCAGTTTGCTTAATATTTTACCAAAGGATACATGAAAGATCCATAATATTCAAGAGCCAAATATATCTTAAGGTTTGGAAGTGTCTTGTGATGGGTATTCCATTCTAACACACATGGTTTCAGATTTCTCTTCTCCAGTTTTAGGTGGATACTCACCATAGAGGAAGCAGGGGTCAAGAGTGAATAAGGGATACTCCACATGACACCAATTTTCTGTGATCAGGAGGAAAACGTCCAGAATTTGACAATGAATAGAATGCCACAACCTCTTGAATGAAAGGTGGCCTCTCGATCTTTGTACGGTCAAAAGAAACCACAGGGGAATATAGAGAGAATGAAAACATGCCCAGAAATTTAACATTCTGCAGGCTTTAGGCTGGTCTGCCAACCAAAGGATGAAGGTTCACTTTTATAAGATTAAAGTCAAGAAGCTTTACTTGTAGATACTAGATGTTGGGTTTGATCACATTTCAATACCATCAAAATAATAATCATAACACTATTAATGAATTTAATGATAATATATTTTATTACACTGTACTTTGTAAGTTTTACAGTCCTTTTGCCTACCTAGATTACTTCTTTGGGTCATCAGAAGGTCTCATGATGTACGCAGGGCAAGTAGGATGCCAATTTTACAGGTGAGAAAACTGCCATTCAGAGAGGTTAAATGAGGTCCAGAAAGGCCAAGCCACATATCAAAATTCCTATAGCAGCCTGGCAGGTATCATAAATGTGGAAATAAGCTTGTCACGACAAAACAGTTCATTCCTTCTGGTAGTCAGTGGAGTTAGGGCTGGTCTCCTGACTTGGTCAATTTAGTTGAAAACTTTTTGTATTCCATAATCTCTGCCCTTTAAACATTTACATCCTAGTCAGGCACTGACAAGACTATAGGGTCTGGTTATGCAGGCCATGCAGGCACCCACTAGAAGAGCCATTCGCACCCCAAATTCAGCGAAATGAGTTGTGCCATACACTGTCTAGAAACCATCCTGGTTTACTAGCATATAAGAAAACGTAGGATAATCATGTGAGGTAAGAGGCACAGGAGAGTACTAAGTGCTAGATGAGTGGAATGGGAAAGACTTTACAGCTCACTGGTGAACACCATGCCCTGTACACAATGTCCAGTCCTGCCTGACCACAGTCCCATTTGCAGAGACCCAGGCAATGCAAGCAGTGTCATTCAGACGTCCTCTGTGAGGCTGCGACTCCTTCCAAATCTGGATTTTCAGCTTCACAGTGACTTAACCTTCCATTTTCTTCTCTTCAGGGTTCCACCAGGCTTGGGCCTCTGCATTTCACATACAAGATAAACTAAAACATGCATTGAGGAGAATGGAGTGAGGGAAAATCTCTTGACAAATCACCAATGAGCAGTTTATTATGAGATCCTTAAGAAGGACAAGTGAAGAAAAGGTCTACCAAAGACAAAACGACAGTAACAGAGACGTTTTAGCTGTATGTTCCTCTAAAATATCGTCACAACCCAAGTATCAGTGGTGAGCTAACCAGGTGTTTGGATTGTCCTCATAATATTTCAGTAAAATTGATTGATGTACTTCAGTTGAAGTTCCCAAGACAGGGCTCCCTCTTCTTTAGTTGCATTCAGAGTCATATTTCTAAATTTGTCATATTACTTTTTTCAAATAAAGGAAGAAAATCTAACTTGGATTTCAAAAATCATTTTATGAAGATGGAGAGATGTTTTGAAAATGGTTGTGTGTAAACAGCTTTAGATAGAAATGCTGAGGTCAGGATGAGACAAGCCAGTTGTTAGGCTGCATGTCATCAAGATACTGTTTGTAACAAGATAAGCTTTTCGAGCAAATCAAACTGTGCCCTGAGAACTTGTTTTCCCACTCCCCACCAGCCTTCCAAGATCAGGAAAGGTTTCATGTTACAGTGGTAATCAGCTGGCTTCCTCAGTCTCATGGCTTTGTGAACCCTAGATTTTTTTGGTCTGGTATGCTCAGGAAATGACCTAGGAGTGGTCAAGAGTAAAATGTAAACCCACGGGTCTCATTTCAGGGTCTTCTACCTCTCCCCCACTTATGACGCTAACATTTCACTTTTTATGCAAAACTTCCCACCACTGCCTCTTTCCCACATACACATAGAATTATATGTGCATTGGTATTTGAGTGTGTGCAAGGCTTAGGACCTCCAAGCTGATTCAAAATACAGGGATGAAGTTCTCTGTATTTCCATTTGGTTAACAAATGAAGAGTGTGAGATTCAAAGAAGGACTTTTAAAGTACAAATAAGAATGTGATCCAAGACAGCTGTTACTGGACTCCAACCAGCTGACTACAAATAAAGTTCAAAACATTCTATCTTCATCCTCTCGGTACTTAGCACAGTAAATGACTGTCCAGTGGAAGAAGGAAAAAAGGAAGAGCACGGTGTCTGTAGAAAATCCCTGTTCAAAACAGCAAGTCACTCACAGTTGAAAACAGACCCAAATACACAATATGGAAAAATAAAAGTGGTTAGAGAAAAAAAAAAAAAAATAGGGATGAAATAAGCCTAATTACTAGCACAGTTGTTTTGGGAGGATGGGAATAATTACTTTTTTTTTTTTTTACTTTTCTTTATCTCTCATTTTTAAAAATATAATGAGCACATTTTACTTTTATAGTATGAAAATATAAAATAATATTTTTGAAAAGAAAATAAAGCACATTGGCTTTCAAAAGATACAAATGAGAAAAGTAACGTGTCATAAATTCATTGACAGCATAGTGGAGGAACTTAGGTTGAGTGTACACAATCTGGGTCAGTTTTCTCAGTCGCTCAGAGTTTGTTGATATGGTTGCGGTGGCTGCACCTACCCCAAAGGACCTCACAGAATGGTGAGACTCTCGCCTCCTCTCAGCGGCTGGCTTCCATGAGTCCCTGCACTTTTGAGCTTCTAATTTGAGTCAACGATTGGTTAAACTGGTTTCCTTTGTCTCAGCTCCTTAAACAGTGCACCTTACTTCCGGGACATCACCAAGTCCAAGGCCAGTGTGGATCATGGAACTGGAGCTCTAGATTCACCTCTGTCCTGGAACTCACCCCCAAGAATGTTATTACAGAAAACTGTGAAATAGTGACAGGGCAGGACCTCAAGTAGGTATACAGTAGGAGCCTGTGAATTGTCAAGAGGCCTGAGATTTTAGAAAGCCTAAGCTGGAGATTTCTCACCCACCAGAAGCAAAACTGTATCATGCATACAGACTTAATAGTCTGGCATCTTCAGTTGAGGATAAATCAAATACTGACATCAATCAACCAGGTCCCAGTTCACCACTGTTTCATAAACATTTTAATAAATACGTATCTCTGTGAATTAATATCAAAGACTTAAAATCCTTTCAAAGCCTGACCATATTTGTAAACCAAAGGGCTTTCAGAAGAATAGTTTTCTTTTCATGGAGTCAGGCAGCCCCTCAAAAACCAGTTTCACTTCATTTTGTAACTGCATGAAGCATCATTCATCACCTGTGTCACTGCACTGAGATCTGGGACTTCTGTTGATTCACTGGTTCCCAGAGAGGCCACCACGGGGCTCCTGCCTTTTACTTAAGTGATTGGTGGTTTCAAATTAATTTGATTTTTGAGAAAGTTTTAAATTGTATAACTGATTTAGTTTGCCTTATTGGAGTTTATCCTACTTGTATTTAATGAGGCCATACTTTCCTTTCATGGTTTTGGCTCTAATTGGGCTAACAGTATCTGCAGAGAAACAGCGATCTTTGTTTTAGTTCGTGGGGTGGATCTCTTGGGAGGTGGCTGCACCTCCTCGATAGCTGGGTCAGAGGACAACCCCCCATGGAAGGTGGACAACCGGACTAAAGCTGGAAGTGTGAAGTGCTGGCTTTGGTTAGAATGCAAGCAGCTCTTGCCCCTTTCTCTGATGGTCCCTCTGTTTGGGAACATGTCCAGGAATTAGTTGCGGCAACAGTCACTTCTTCTCTCACTCTCATTCATGGCTTAAGAGAAGTGCTGAGCACTTCTGCCAACCTTCTCAGCCTTTCCAACACAGCACACGTTACTCCTGTTGCTAGGTGTAGTGGGGGAAGAGGGTGGGGTGGGGAAAGCTATAGGCAAGTGCCAGAGGGAAAAATACACAATTCTCATTCTTCATTCCGTTTCAAGAATTGGACCTGACCTTGATTAATATCAGAACTGATCTCCACTCCTGGGCAATAGGGCCCAGGAATGAAATTAAGTGGTTACCATCAGGCATCTCAATGAGCAAGCCAGGACCCATGGGTTGTGATATGGATACTCCACAGTCATTTCAACCATACACAAGGGCAAGATTTAGAATGGTCCACGCTAGGCTTGTCTGTGTCTCATGTGAGAACAGGGAAGCTAAAAAACGACAACGACGAAAAAAAACAAAAAATAAACCTCGAACGAAACTGATGTATCATTTTAGGGCACCTGCTTTCTTCCAGAAGAGGGATTCCAGAAATAAATAACCACTTATGACCTAATCCATTCTCTTCCCCCAAATAAATCAGGATCCTAAGAAAGCTGGTGCTTTCTCAGATCTACCTTTTCTTTCCTTTCTGCTCGTCATCACGCTAAGACTTTTTAAAAGATTCTCTTTTTCCCCCTATCCAAGACAGTGACACCAACAAATAGCTATGGAATGGTGCTACCAGATTGCAGGTGGGTGCGGACTGGACTTGAGCTTTGGGACTTTGGAAGTGCCCTGACCTCTCTGAGCCCCAGCTGGTCTCCTTCTACAGTGTTCTGCCAATGCTTGGGCTGATGATCTCCCACGGTTTTTGTGAGAATCACATGAAGTGATACTTACAGAAACACTTGTGAAATCATAGTGCATATCATAAACTATACATGTGAGGTTTTCATCTGCTAATGCAGCAAAGTCAGGGAAAAGTACTGCACATACGGACGGAGCAGGATGCGGGGGCTGAGAAAGAAGGATTGGGGGATTCTCATGGTTTACTTTTAAGGTAATCACTTCTGCACTGCATATAGTGAAGCAAAGGTGACATCTGGATAGCAAAGGTGCAGTCGTCCCGTGCCCATCCCTGCTCACATCAAAAAAGACATCACTGCTGCCTGTCTCCTGAAGATGGATGGTGAGAAACTTCTGACAGGAAACAACATATGCCTCTGTGTCTGAAGTCTTCTGGGCAACTTGGGAGGGGTCGTCCCTCTTAATTCCGTTTGAAAGGCATTTATTAACCAAGTGATAAAAGAGGGAAGATTCCGAGCTGTAAGTCTTTATAAGAAACCAGGTTCACAAGGTACAGAAGCTTATTTCCTCCTGTCTAAAACTGGGCAAAATTCAATAGGGTACGGTGGAAACAGGCTTTCCCAAGATCTCCCCTTCCCAGTGTCAATCTCTACAACCTTCACAACTCCGCTTCTGAACCCCTGCAATGATGGAATGCAGTCAGCTGACTATTAAGATATTCCTCATCTATTAACAGAAAAGCTGCTAAATTGCTACTCCGAGCAAACTTACATAGAAATCACCAAGGATACTCAACAAACAAGAAGGGAATTACCACAGAGAAGAGCATAAGCATCTAACTTCTGGTCCCCGTGGAGGTGCTGACTTCTGAGCACAACAGTCAGTGCCCGGTTACTGGGAAAGCAGAAGAAACTGCAGCTGGCAAACAGGAAAACCAGTCCGTGCTCCCCTTGGCTGCTCGCACCCTCTTACACCCATTTGGACAATTTACATCGGGCTTGCTAAGACGTTGGTCCTCTCCTAGCTTTTACTCCATCATCCCCCTCCTACATCTTCTGCAGCCCCCTCCTCCATATAATGGAAGAAATTCTGCTCTTAATTAGAGTTTCACACCCATCACCAAAGGTTAATTGCTCAGCTGTCTCTGCTGCTCACTGGTGTTCGACTTAGAGCAGCGTTCAGTGAAGTGTGTTGGGATAAAACATCCCCCAGAGTTCCTAAGGGCTGGGGGGCGCCTCTCTTCCTTCCTCTGCAAATGTCCTTTTCTGCTCTCTTTCCTGGTATCCAGATGAGCTCTCGGGGTTCAGACAGGCTCTTCTTTCCTGAGGCTTTGCCCAAGAGTGGCTCTTGCTGTGCTGTTCTGAATTTCTCTCTCCTACCGGGATTAGACTGCAGCCTCGGCCTGCCTGGGCTGAGTGTTCTACTGTCTGCTCAGGGTTTGCAGTGCACACTTGCTTCTCCAGGCTCTTCGAAGCTTGCCCTCCAAAGCCTTTCAGACCCCGTGGTGGCCACCCTCCCCGAAGTCTACTCCTGCCAGCTCCATACTCCAGGAGAGTAAAGTCCTTTCCTTCGCATATTATCATGTCAGATGTTATAACTCTATGCAGAACAAAAAGAAAATAAAAGGGAATGTCCATGCCATTCCCATGTCTCTGGGACACTCCTTCTCCTCTACCTAGACCAAAGTCCAGAACATTCTTCAAGAACCACATCAATCTTGCCTCCTGTGTTGCTGTTGTCTTGCCATCTATAATCTAGCACCACCAGGTAGGCCCATGATTTGTCATTTTGTAATTTTCTGTAGTGGTTAAGGACACAGGCTCTGGAGTTCGACAACCTGGGTTCAAATCTTGAATCTACCACTTAGGAATTGTGAGGCAGTGGCTGAGTTCCTTGATTTTTCGGAGTCACAGTTTCTACACCAGCAAAAATTGGGATAGACAGTTCCTACCAGGCTATGAGGATTAAGCAAAATAATGCGTGTAAGATAATTACCATAATAGAAACTCAATTAACGTCAAACCTTGCAGTTGTAACTTTGTATCGTTCATGGTGCCTAGTTTAAAATGGAATATTTGTTGTTGGATTCAATTCTCTCTCTCTCTCTCTCTC
Organism: Kogia breviceps; assembly: GCF_026419965.1. Classification (NCBI taxonomy): domain Eukaryota; kingdom Metazoa; phylum Chordata; class Mammalia; order Artiodactyla; family Physeteridae; genus Kogia; species Kogia breviceps. Next base: position 23,861,129 of record NC_081312.1, read on the forward strand.
TCTCTCTCACACACACACACACACACATAAGCAAGGAATCATAAGCAAGAAAAGACCTGATAAATTCCCAACCCTCTTCAATCCAACAGAACACCACTGTAAAAAGTGCTGCAAAGGGCTTCCCTGGTGGCGCAGTGGTTGAGAGTCCGCCTGCCGATGCAGGGGACGTGGGTTCGTGCCCCGGTCCAGGAGGATCCCACATGCCGCGGAGCGGCTGGGCCCGTGAGCCATGGCCGCTGAGCCTGTGCGTCCGGAGCCTGCGCTCCGCAATGGGTGAGGCCACAACAGTGAGAGGCCCGCGTACCACAAAAAAAAAAAAAAAAGAAAAAAAAAGAAGTGCTGCAAAGAATGCTGCTGAGATTTGCATAGGTAACATAAATGAAAATCTTGTGACAGTAGTAGAGCATTCTAGAACTCTGAGACCCCTACATGCAAGAACAACCCGTTAGTTGTACCTGGTAGTCCTGCCCCACGTGGGAGTTACAAGGTTTATGTGAAATGAAAGAGGCAGCTTGTTGTGCAAAGAACACAGGTTTTTCATGAAGAGCTGGATTGGAACCGTGCCTCTATGGTTTACTAGTTGTGTGAACTTGTGCCAGGTAAGGAACTAACCTTTAGGGTCTCAATTTCCTAATCTGTAACATTTAGAGAAGACCTCACTAGTTTACTGAAATAACTGGCACTGCGTAGGTAGAAATAAATCTTGACTGGCTTCTCCTTGACCTCCTGCCCCATGATTTCAAGAGAAAGTTTGGGACCACAAAACAGAATGACACTCATGAATGCTTAACTGAGAGCTGCCCTTTACAAGAGAAGAGAATTGTGAGCAGCTTTAACAAGCATCCTAAAACCACTGCGAAGGTAAAAATACTAGACTTTCCTTGTGAGGAAGATCTGCCTGGCTTTTTCTAGAATCATTTGCTGCTGGTTATAAAACAATTTAGCGTGTAAATCTGTCCCTATAGGCTCTGCAGTGGCCCATTAAAAACTTCACAGAACTGTGCAGGGATCAGAGCATTCATAACATGCTGTCACTTTGGAGGTGAAAAGTAGCACCATTACTATTTCATCTATTCTGAGTGTCAACAATGGACTAGGGATTGTACAACTAAATGGGATATGAATTTTGGTCTCTGATGCTGAAGTTAGGCCTGAGGTCTCCCAATAAAAAGTTTCATGAAAAAAAAGGGACAAAGAGAGGTTATTTTTAAGTGGCCCAAGGGAAATTTTGAAAAGAAATTTGAAGATACAAAACTGCACTTATACCCTTTACCCAAATAACAAACATGAATCGAGACTTCTTACAGATTAAGGCACAGGGTTACCTGATGTATCTCAATGACTGCACTAAGTATGCACGAAATACTCAGGAGAACTCTAGAATCATGCCCCTTGATGAGCAGACAGGGCTTTCAATTTAAACGATTCATCTAAAGTGAGTCTCCCACACAGGAAATTGAATGAGACTTAATTCATTTACCTAAAAAGGATAAAGGATTGACTCAAGCCAAGGAGAATTCAAACATCAATTCTCCAAGCTTTATGACAGAAATTTCTAATCACCTAATTTTGAGATCCTAAGTCCATTAACTCTTGCTAAGGTTTTCTAAAGAAATGAAGAAAGAAAAAGAGACAGGAGAAAGAGGGAGAGAAGGAGGGAGGGAGGAAGGGAGGGAAGGAAGGAAGGAAGGAAGGAAGGAAGGAAGGAAGGAAGGAAGGAAGGAAGGAAGGAAGGAAGGAAGGAAGGAAGGAGTAAGGAAGGAAGGAAGGGAGGGAGGGACGGACGGACAGAGGGAAGAAGAAAGAAAACAACCAAGGAGGCAACATATTCCTAGGTCAGAAGAAAAGTGAAGGCATTAGATCTAAAAGAAACAAGAAAATGCTATGCTTCCAAGACTGCTCAAAAGGAGACCATTTCAGAAAAAGCATTACTAGCTTTGTACCTTAACATCTTTACTGGCCAGGACTCAATCAAATACTTTCATGCCACATCATCTTGTAGAGCAAGCGCTACCTGGCTGGCAGGGGTGACAGTTCAGAGTGGCATGAGAATGGAAAATATATTGGCAAAACAGCTTATTTTTGAGAAGATCTGTGCAACTTCTAAGGTGACTTGGGGAGACAGTCCAAGAGTGCCTTAGTTTAAGGATGTTTGCCCTTGTCCACTGCTCTCTCAGGAACCACACATCTGACTTCATTGCTAGGGAGGGACCCACCTTCCACCAAAGCACACAGTTACACTAAAAACCTTTAGCAAGACAGTCATACTCACCTCTTCTGGGAGTTGGAAGTTGATAAACGTGTGAACTAGGTCAGACGTTATACAATAGAGGTGACTGTGTTAAAATGCAAAGGTCATGCTCAACCTAGTGTCATTTAACGGGGGCCAAACATACAGTTTCAGGGCTAGATTTTGCCCCTGGAGATGCTAGTTTGCAATTTCTGTAAGACAAAATGAATCCAACTTTTGTCAACTGAAAAGATGGGTATGGGACAACGTAGGCATCTTTTGGGCTCCTAAAGGATGAGAAAATGTTTTCTACCACCAGCAACAGCATCAAGTAGCCATCATTCCACCTTTTCCCCTTCACACCACATTTTTTTTTTTTTTTTTTTTTTTTTTTTTTTCCTCTGATGATACACAGGCCTCTCACTGCTGTGGCCTCTCCCGTTGCAGAGCACAGGCTCCGGACGCGCAGGCTCAGCGGCCATGGCTCACGGGCCCAGCCGCTCCGCGGCATGTGGGATCTTCCCGGACCAGGGCACGAACCCGTGTCCCCTGCATCCGCAGGCGGATTCTCAACCACTGCGCCACCAGGGAAGCCCCACACCACGTTTATGAGTTCAAATCCATTTTCTTTCAACACAGAAAACATCAACAACAACGGCAACAACAAAACCCCTGTGATATTTAAGGCCTTTGTAGAAAAATGGAAAACTATCTGCTTACACCCCGTCTGGAGGAATATATACTTCAAGATAAAGACACAGTTGCATACAGAAGTATCTGTGTGAGTCTTCCAACACCTATATCTAGTTAATACAAATAATCACATAGGGAGAAAAAATAGGATTCCTTGAAAGGTAATAAAAACCTCTGTAACAAATGTCTCTAAAGTTGAAGGAAATCTCCCTGTAAAAAGGGAGCAGAGTCACCATAGCTCCTCTAGCCTTCTAGATCTTAAAGCAATCAGCCCGCTAATATTTATGCTACAATATGGACAAAAGTCTCCCTTCTGTCAGGGGAAGAGAATGAATTGTTTTCTTTTCAATCAATTTCCCTTCAAGCTTGATTTAAGAAGGTACCATGTCAGAACCTTAGCCTGGTGGATGAAATCTGGGACAGTTCCCCATGAAAGGTGAAAATTCTGAGATGCAAACCTGTGCAGTTCAATCTAGATGATGCAATACCCCTCCTCCTCCTTTTTACTCACTCACTCACTCACTCACTCACTCACTCTCTTTTTCTTCTTGTCAACTAGAAATGTTTGCAGCGCTGGAAAAACCTCATAGGAGCCAAAATGAAAAGGTTGAGATAGGGACTTCCCTGAAACAGGAGCCAAAACAAAAAGGTTGAGATAGGCACAGTGGTTAAGAATCCGCCTACCAATGCAGGGGACATGGTTTCGAGCCCTGGTCTGGGGTCCAAGCCCTGGTCCGGGAAGATCTCACATGCCGTGGAGCAACTAAGCCCATGCGCCACAACTACTGAAGCCTACACGCCTAGAGCCCACGAGCCACGACTACTGAAGCCCGCGCGCCTAGAGCCCGCACGCTACAACAAGAGAAGCCACCGCCATGAGAAGCCCGCGCACCGCAATGAAGACCCAAGAGAAAGCCTGTGCACAGCAATGAAGACCCAGTGCAGCCAAAAATAAATAAATAAGTAAATAAATTTATTTTTAAAAAAGAAAAGAAAAGAAAAGGAAAGGAAAAGCTGAGATAAACCAAAGAATTGGAACAGAGACAAGAAAATCCCCTAGGCATTTTTCCTATTGCCGTAAGTACATTCCACCTCAATCCAATTCATCAAATATGCGTGGAGCTCTACTCTGTGTCAGGCACCAACCTGCTGGGTATTTAAAAGATGAATGACATAGACTTGGCTGTCTTTGCCCTCAAGGAGTTTAAAGTCTAGGTAAACTACTAAAATACAGTGTTAAAGGCTATTATAACTACTTTTATATCAAAGTACAAGATGTGTTACTGTAACAAATATGGCAAATGAATAGATGGTACTCTTGTAATTAAATCTAATCCGTATTGAACAAAAGGAGCTTATTTAGCTCTCTGTGCTGGCAACAATTATCCACTCATCTATCTAAGCCAGTTTTTTGTCTTCTCCATTTCACTTATTCTGTGTATTTCATCAGGTGCTAAGCCCTGTCAAGTATGTCCACGGCATTTTTCTGACATCTTCTCCCTTGCCTTCATGGCCACTTCCTTAATCTCAACCCTCATCACATCACTCCTGAAATCATGCAATGGTTTGACTGCGGTTTGAACCCTGGCTGTTCTTCCATCACACTGCTGCCAGTGTTAACTTTTCTAAATCACAAACCTGGCTATGGCACTCTTCTTCCTAAAAACATCTGCCGCGGCTCAGATACTACCAGATCATCTTCAAACTCCTTAGCCTAGCACACAAGGCATTTCACAGCCAGACAACAGTCACTTTTGCCACCAACACAGTTTGACCATATTGGATCATTCACTGTTTCTTGTTCCTTAATGCCTTTGCTCAAGTGGCTCCCTCAGTCTGAAAGTAGCCACCCTACCTAGGTCCTTCTGTCTGTATCAGTTGTCCATCCATCATTTAATACCAAATTCAAGTGGCACCCCCTCCTAGGAGCATTCCCCGCAATCCCAGGAAGAATTTCCTTGCTTCTCCATGTGTACTCACATAGTACTTTATATGTACCTTATCATATGATGTTATGGATATTCTCAATAGATGTTGATGTTGGCTGAAAATTAAATCAAGGGAGATTGACCTAGGAAAATTTCCTAAGATTGTGCTTAATGGAACATACTGAACATACACAGCAGTTTGAGACCACCAAGAGAGGCTATTTAGAACTACACTTTGGCTGTCACCTCAGGTAAATGCATTTAAATTTATTAAGTAAATCCCTGGCTTTTAAGACAAGGCATGAGTTTAAAACCAGGCAGAAGATACAAGAGAGATCTGGTGTCTCCTTTATTTTCTTGGGAATATTTTGGGGAAAAAAAGAATCACTTAAAAGTTTGTTATAGAAGAATAAGCACTGGCCTAAAATATTGGAGTTCTTAATTCAAGTACCTATATTACTGTTCACTGATCTGGAGACCAGAGACAAGTCAGATAACCTGCTAACCTCTGTTAGTCTCAGATTTCTTCTAATAAAATGGGGATTAAATGATTTGCCCAAAAAACATCAAGAGGATGTGGAAAGGATCAAAGTGTAATAACGATAGTAGCTTACATTTATTGAATACTCACAAGGAGTCAGACACAGTGCTAAGTGCATTCCACAAATAATCTCATTTATTAGTGACATGAGGAAGGCAGGAAACAGCAAGATGGGAACAAGGGGATGGTTATTGACAGAAGAACAGGATAGAAAAGTAAAGACTCTTGGGTAAAGTAGGTATAATCTATCTCCAAATCAACAGAGAGAGCTTGACTCTTAGACACTCCAGTGGTTGTAGGATTCCTCCACTGGGATGAGCTCTCTTGCCGTATCATGTATCATTCAGCACACCACACTCAGAAAACTGACTTCTACAGAAGGCATCAGTAGAGTTGAAAGATATACCTGTTACATTTGATACAAGATAAAACTGCTGCATCTTACACAATTTGTAAATTTTTTCCTACTACTCAACGTTTCTCTTAGCTTAAAGTGTTTATATTTTTAAGTACGTGCACATATATACACACATTATATACAATATATAAACCTGTGTGTGTGTGTCTGTTTCTGTGTCTGTGGGTTTGTATTTTCATTCAGGACATATGAGAACACACCTGCTGAAATGTTAAACACTGAGGACAAGTTAAGACCCTCTGAAAATCATTTTATTTACTGCAACTAGCTGTCCAAGGTAGAGTGAAAGGAGAGAAAGGGTCAGCAGCAACTTTTCTTGTATTCCTGTATATTCCATAGATGCGGCTACTTCCTGTGTCACAGTTTTCTTTATACAGGTGACTTGTGCTCACCCTGCTTTTGACAACAAACCAGTACTAAAGACCATTTAACTTCACACACACTCAGAAACATGCACACACAGAGATGTGATAATAACAGTTGCATCCTTATGGCATCCTTATGGCTAGAGAAAATCATTATCTAGTTATCCTCAGAAGTTATATTGGGAGTGATCCAACATTAAGAATACACCTAGGGCTTCCCTGGTGGCGCAGTGGTTGAGAATCTGCCTGCTAATGCAGGGGACACGGGTTCGAGCCCTGGTCTGGGAGGATCCCACATGCCGCAGAGAAACTAGGCCCGTGAGCCACAACTACTGAGCCTGCGTGTCTGGAGCCTGTGCTCCGCAACAAGAGAGGCTGCGATAGTGAGAGGTCCACACACCGCGATGAAGAGTGGCCCCCGCTTGCCACAACTAAAGAAAACCCTCGCACAGAAACGAAGACCCAACACAGCAAAAATAAATTTAAAAAAATTAATAAACTCCTACCCCCAACATCTTAAAAAAAAAAAAAAATACACCTAGTGGCTGCAACTGTTCTCAGCTCATTAGAGGACATCCTAGCTGGGTACAGAGGCAAACAGCATACAGTGCCACCTGGTCACAAAAGGCAAGGAAAAGGCCAAGCTTTCCAAATCTCTCAAACCCCATATACCTGTCCAAACATATGTATGTAAGGACAGTGTATGAAAACTCAAGACTAGCTCAAATCAAGGTTTTCCAGTTCATCTAAGCACCATATGTCCAAACCAAGCATCTATCACTAATTTCTTAATTCCATTAGACAGAGTCTGAGCAAGAATTATTTTCCCATGGCATTTTCACAGCCTGTTTCCCCTGTCTCCAATCCAAGTGAGAAGAGATAGAAAATAATAGATAATGGAACAAATGGATTTGGTTTGAATGACAAACAAGTTTACTGTCTTTTTAAAGATGACAACAAATATAGCTTCCAAATATGAACAAAAGTGGTTTTTTTCACATAATTTCCTGTGTTTCTATTGTCAATTATAAAATATATGCGCATGTCATTTGTATAAGCCATTTTTCCAGGAAAGCCTCCGAGTATGCAATCCTGACAGTATTTAATTTTAAGTTGGATTTAAATGCAGATTATCACCTGAAATATTGATTTTTTAAAAAAAATTTTGAGTTTGAAGGCTAATCAGATTTTTATCAAAAAATCTTATTTGGCATGTATTACTGGAAATTCTTTGAAGTTTAATCATCAATTAAGAACTTTAAAAAATAATATGACATTTGCTACATTTTGAATTAGAGGTAGAATGCATATAGCTAACAAAGGGCTTAACCCCTTGGTAGTAACAGATATTTTCTAGATATTCATTTGATATGTGTGAACTTACAGAACAGACATAATACTATATAACCTTATTATTTTTTAAATTCAACATGACATGAGAATAAAAATTCATTTATAAAATTAATTGATACAAGTGAAATCCATAAAACACATGCCTGGAATATGGATGTATTATTTATTAGGATTTTCTTCCTTTCCGTACAACAGAATACACAAATTATGTCAAATAACAGGATGCATGCATACAGATAGGTTTAGATATCCAGGTCTCTGTTGACTTGCTGACCAAGGGAACTCCTAAAGTATTCTGAGACAAGACAGTACTCCTTCCAAAAAGGCCAAATGGAACTAAGTCTTTTATTTTTGGAAGTCATTAAATGACCGCATGCATGGAGATCCGTGGTGCCACATTCACCACTCAAACTAGATCCATAAGCAAAGGTCAGTGGACAATTCTCTTAAAATACTTCAATGTTCTCATTTTAATCATGTAATTTCTCATTCAAAGGCACAATTCAGGCAGCAATAGTAGAGCCATCAGCTCTGAAAATGAGAAAGAAATATGAAATCATATTTCTTTCTTCTTTGAGAAGAAAGGCGCTTTACTGGCGAAGTGTCCATTAAGTCATCCCTCACAATCGCTTGCCCTCTCCTACAGAAATTCACTCCCTAGATGGCTGGTCTCATTTCTTCTGCTCTGGGGTCAGCTCAATAGCTTGGTTCATTCTCACCAACTTTTGTGTACTATTTTCTGAAGGAAAAAATAGGTAGTGTTTTAAGCTTGAGTTGCTGTTTTGGAATATCAATTTTGCTTCATTTTTCAGACCATGGTCATATATCTAGAACTACTTTTGTCCTGCTGTTTCAGAAAAGTTCTAATGCCAATCACTACCTCCTGCCTCCTTTAAGTTCCCTAGTGATTTTAACAAGATATGCAGTCATTCACGTTCTCTCCAACACTGATAATTTACAACTCTGGTAGGGTCTTGGTCCTATAAATCCCAATTAGGCAATGACTTTATGATTTAGCCTACAAAGTCTCACACTTCTGCCATACCCAATCCTTCAAGAACCACTCTACTGGGATTTCCTTGGTGGTCCAGTGGTTGAGAATCCGCCTTCCAATGCAGGGGACACGGGTTTGATTCCTGGTCAGGGAACTAGGATCCCACATGCCACGGGGCAACTAAGCCTGTGTGCCACAACTACAGAGCCCATGCGCTCTGGAGCCCGCATGCCACAACTAGAGAGCCCACATGCCACAACTAGAAAGAAGCCTGTGCGCCACCAGGAAGAGCCTGCGTGCTGCAAGGAAAGATCCCTTATGACGCGACTAAGACCCAACACAGCCATAAATAAATAAATAAATAAATAAATAAACAGAATCACTCTACTTCACAGCACCTTATTTTCAGTGATCCCAGTAACTTCTGGAATATAAGAGTCATGACACTTAGATGTCCAAGGTTTATTCCTATTCCCATGTTTTATTCCGATTTTTTAATTTAAAAGAATATCTTTAAAAGAATCATTTTTTAATATTTTCTATATTTTTAACTGCTTAGCAAAGCACTTTGCTTCTGAGAGATGCTACCTCACTGCTTTCTACACAATGATCCAAAGGATGTTTTCCTGGCACAAGACATGCCATGGAGATAGACTGGCCTTCTCCAATGACAGTGAAATGCCAAATTGAACTTCTAAGGCAGAAACTTTCATGGTCCCTTTTTGAACTAATCCTTTGATGGACTTTACGTATTACTTTGTCCTGGCCTATGCCCTGGTACCAGAGGGAAAACATGTATCTCAAAATAGAGAAAGCAAAACAAAAATATAATTTAAAATAAGAATTTAATAGTTCTGCCATTTCTTAGGCTATGATACCCTGGGCAAAACCACTGAGCCTGGCTTCCTTTGTCTATGAAATCGGTAATAAGTAAATATCTTACAAGGTCTTTGTAGAAGGACAGGAGAAAATAAATATGAAAGCACTATTATAAAACTGTAAAGTACCATAGAAATCTGAATTATTTTATTAGAACCAGGTTATATAACCCCAAATTTCTGTTATTACTCACTCTTTACAAATGGCTGAATTTTTATATTATTTGAAGTGCTCTGTATGAGTGTTCACAGTTCTAGACATTTGTGTTATGTCAAGGGCTTTGAGGTGCAGTGTGTGTGTGTAGGGGTGCTGTGCATCACTTTTCATAATTGATTCACACCAAAATGCTAGCTTTCAAGAGGCAGAGCAGTGCACAGCAACTGTATGTAGGCAGTTGCTGTTTCGACTGTACACAGTTACTCTGATGACAAGCAGATTTTCTGCAGGAACAGAATGCTTTCCTGTCATCTTCCTCCAGATGAAGGCCAAAATACTCTAGAAATAACAGATGGAGACAAGTTGGGACCTAACTGAAGACCTACCTATTGAGAGAGTAGCAAATGCCTGAGAACTTCAGGGTTAGACTTTCCTCTCCAACCAGGCAGCATACAGAATCCGTGACATACAGAACAAAAGAGACTTACGTCTCACTGGGTTGGCAGAATATTTTCCAGCCACGTGATCCCTACATGGCCCAAGGGGTAAATGCGGATTAAGGAGTAGTGATGAGAACACAGCCTTGCCAAAGTTTTCTAGCACCAGAATTCTTCTGTGGTTCTTGGATGGCTCGTGAGATCTCTGAGATCTTTTCTACATCCCAATTCCTGGCATTTCACAACAGTTTTAGTGACCAAGCTTGGGGAGTAGGACTCTATAGATGTTTTAATTGTTCTGGCTTGTGTTTTACAGTGTTCATTCTTGCCTTTATATTCTAAGAATTTCTTTAATACTTTCATTGTATACTTTAATATCTTACAGTTTTGTCAATTACACTTCAATAAAGCTGGAAACAAATTTCTTTTCTAATATTGCTAAGTAAAGCACTGGCAGTCCCTGGAGAACATAGTATATATATAGTCAGTCCTCCGTATCCAAGGGTTCCACATCCACGGATTCAAATAACCACAGATTAAAAATATATACATTTTTTAATTCCAGAAAGTTCCAAAAAGCAAAACTTCAATTTGCCACATACTGGCAACTACTTACATAGCATTTACACAGAACTAGGTATTACAAGTAATCTAGAGATGATTTAACATGTACAGGAGGATGTGCATAGGTTATATGCAAATACTTTGCCATCTTATACAAAGGGCTGGAGCATCTGTGGATTTGGGTATCCGTTGGGGTCCTGGAACCCAGGATATCATTTTCTCTTTTCATCTGCTCTTATCAAGCGCTCTGTGATGCTGCAAGCACCTTGGCCCCATGGTAAAAGGGGCAAGCCTGGACTCAGCAATTGTAACAACTGTGAAGGTAGTACATTTATTTGTGATTCACTGAGTCCTGTTCTCCAAATCCTATTACCTTTTAATCCATTCAGGTTCTTCTAATGGATTTCCCCTTCTAACTTGCAAATTACCATGGGAAGCTGAGGAGTCTGGAAGAAGAACAAACCCCATCACTTATTCATTTTGAGTGCTTAGAGTTGGTCATGAAAGAGAAAAAAAAAAAAGGAAACACGAGACTAGCTTAGCAACGTGTTCCGCAGAGGACGCTTTAGGTGTGGACCGACAGACCTTGGTCCGTGTCTGGTCCTGTTTGGTTGAAGGTTTCTGGGAAAGGCAAGCACAGCGTGTTCCAAACAGTATGAACACATGTGTCCAGGGGCTGTGGAATAAATTATACCTTTAGGGAGTATCACAGAGGCCAATGAAATTACCTCAGACACCATCCTTCAGTGATTTTATATAGGATATTACTAATTCCTAGAATTTATGCCTCTGGAAACTCAGCCTATTGGCTTGGAGACAAAGACTTTTATCCTGCTTTATGACTATAAATTAAACTCTAGACAGGAGTTGGTGAATGTACTCTTGGAGGAAAAAAGGACAAAGACAATCAGATACTACATGATAAAGAGAGTTTAAAAAAAAAGGAGGAGGAGGAGAAGGAGAAGTAGTAGTAGTGCTGGATAATTACATGGAGGCAGGATAGTACCACATGGTGGAAATAGCTCTAACTCTGAATACAGCTCTGGTTTCATATCAAGGCTCAGTCTACAATGAGCTGTGTGATCTTGGGGGATTGGCTTGACTTCTCTGAACCTCTCTGTTTCCTCATCTATAAAATACTTCATAGAAATTAAATCATTTATGTAGGTCACCTGTACAATTAAAGTATCTCTGCATATGATAGCTAATGTTTATTTAGATCTTTGCTCCTTGAATTTAAAAAAGAATGTAAAACCGATAACTAGTGGGAAGCAGCCGCATACATAGCACAGGGATATCTGCTCAGTGCTTTGTGACCACCTAGAGGGGTGGGTTAGGGAGGGTGGGAGGGAGGAAGACGCAAGAGGGAAGAGATATGGGGATGTATGTATATGTATAGCTGATTCACTTTGTTATAAAGCAGAAACTAACACACGATTGTAAAGCAATTATACTCCAATAAAGATGTTAAAAAAACAACAACACTTATTAGCTTAATAAATCATATGCAGAGTCACCAACTGTCTTTTTGATATTAAAAAAAGGTTTCTTTTTTTAATAGGAGGTGGGGAGGATACTGTGGATTGCCAGAAAACCCTTCTTCATCCTCTCTGTTGCTCCTATATTTCAGATATCTGGACATATCTGGACATTCACATCAAAGTCAGCCTGAAAGTTACCTTAGGAAATTGTTTTAGCAAGCCCCTAGAGGACAGGGATAATAATACCACTGTCATTTATATTGTGCCATCTTTCTTAATATCTATGACTTTATTTTATCTTCCAAATCTCCCTGGAGGAAATCAATAGGATTTACCATATATATATATATATATATATATATATATATATGGAGAAACCATGGGAAGGAGGGGTTTCATGACTTTCCTGAAGTCAAAAAGTGTTGGGGGTAAGACTAAAAGTCACATTTCTTTTTCCCAAGTTGTTTATGTTTTCACAAGCTTACATACACATTATGCCACATATAAATAAAACTTTGGGTAACCATGATCGGGGACAGTTTTGTTCTAAACTCTCCCAGAGCTGAAACATTTTCCCCAAGATGTGTCTCATTCCATACCATGCACTCCTCATATTCATTTCTATCATGTCTCAATTACTTACACATATGCAAGATGAAATGAAAATCACCAGTGGCGTTTTAGCCTGAGTGGCAGGAAATATTCACTAGGCACGCTGAAGGAAACGTTTTTAAACCAGTTCTAACCTTGGGCAGGGATTCGATACATGCCAGTGAAATGAATGAAATTTCCAATTTCTCATATACACACAAAATATTTGATATTTTACTGACAGTCAAAGAGAAGCTAGAATAGAGAATGAGTCTGAGAAAGAGAGAAAGCAGGAGTTTGTTCTCATTTCTGCTAATGGATAACTTGAAGCGAGACAACAAACCTCACTGAAATTCAGTTTAATTATCTCTAAAATGGAGATGATGAGACGATTCCCTTACCTCTCCCTCAAAAAGATAATTTGAAAATGGGGGAAAAGGATACATTGCCTGGAATTTTCGACACATAGGCAACACAGAATTCAAGTTACTGCTGCTTCTCTAAAGCCTCAAAGCAGCTGCCATTTCTCTGTGGGAACAAGGAAGACAGCATTATGTAATACCGCATCTGCCCTGATGGTCCATTTCTAAAAAGAGCCCCACTGAAGGACCCAGCTAGCCTGTTCCAAAACACTGGCAGGACTTCGTTCTTCCTTTTAACTGAAATTAAATTGCTGCCTGAAGAATGGAGGATATATTTAGAAAATGGACTCTTCCTATTTTTTGTCTTCTTCAAAGTTTCCTAATTGAGATTCACATTCCATAAAATTGCATAGCAGTGTAAAGGACTGGGGAAACTGTCAGGAAGACTGTAGGAAAAATGAAGTCTTACTCTTTCTGACCTTTTCCCTATTTTCTCTCCATAACAAATATCTAGCTGATCTTTTCTGTTTGCTGACAGTATGTGCCCCCCCCCCGTTCCATTCAGATATTCTCTTTCAAGTTCACCGCAGGTTAACACTCACAGTCAATTTATTAATCTTTTTCAATGTCAAAAACATGCAACACAACTCTGACTTTTAAACCCAAATTTCCAACAAAGAGTTAATGAAGATTTCCAGTTTTTATTTCTTTACTGCTGTAAGGTGAGGGGGAAATATCAAGGATACAATGGCACACAAGCATTCACTGAGGATGTAGGTACAGAATAAGGACACTATTGGTTATCACACATATTTATTCTTTCAGTGAATAATTTACTTGGTAAGCCTCTGATGTAAAACACTCTTTGAACAAGGCTTCATATATATATATGATATAAATATAAAAATATATTATATCTATCTATCTATCTATCTATCTATCTATCTATCTATCTATCTATCTATGGTCCCTGTCTTCCAGGAGTTAACTTACAAGTAGCAATGAGAATCTGACAAATACAAAAGTTTTCTTGTAAACTTTCATGGAAAAGAATAAAGTCTGGCCCATCAGAGAGCATTAAATGTGGTCCCCAATCATGGTGGGGCTCAAGTCAGTCTGGTCTGAGCTTATAAACCAACACAAACATCTAGAGGAGCCAGGCAGTAATGAAACAGGAGCTAAGCCAGAGATGAGTCAGGAGGGAGAGAGAGGATCAATGGGAAACACACAACTCATGCCATGGCCTAAGAAGACAGACTTAACTTCAGCTATGACTTGGTGTTAGCCAATACATATGATAAGAAATGACAATAATCTGTGAAATTTTAAATTAAAAATATCAATATGATGGACACTGTGACGTACTGCCCAGATCTCCCTGCAACTAAGGACATGTCCCAGCTGCCAGGAGTGCCACCTACAGAGAACCTTCAGCTGTCAGCCCCTTCAGGGTTAGCCTCAGGTACGGAGAGTACCTTATCCAAGATCATGCTCTTCCAGGATGATTGAGTGACTTACTGATGCAGAGGTATAAAGGCCAGGCTACCTTGGCCCAACTCAGGATAATGTGAAAGCCGTTTCAGCTCCAGAGCTCCTCGTGGGTACCTCGTGGGGTTGGATGATGCTATTGCTGGGCGTGCATCACAGCTCAGCTCCTCCCACTGCACAATCCTACTTCTGTCCCCTCCCTTGCACATGGGGTGACCCCCAGGAATCCCCTACAAATCAGGTGGCACACTAAACTCCAGCTCAGAGTCTGCCCCTGGGGAACCCAACCTGTGACTCTTAGCAACTGATGGTTTCTTGTTCCGTTTTGTTTTGATTATTATTAACATGATAGAGATCAAACAAAACCAATACCGTTTTAAATTATGTGGCCTAAGCCAATAAACAGTCTAGGCTAAGTGCTTTCTGATGGGAATATAATACAAAGCAAATATATACTTTTTAATTTTCTAGTAACCACATTAAAACAAAATAAGGAAATTAGAAAAAAATAATTTAACAATATATTTTATTTAATCCAAAATAGTCAAAATATTATCATCCTAAAATGTAATCAAAATTTTAAAATATTAGTGAGATATTTTACATTCTACTTTTAATGTTAAGTCTTCAAATCCTGATGTGTATTTTATACTTACAGCACATCTCAATTCAGAAGCTTAATTTTTAGTAAAAATATATGATCTGCATAGGAATTTCATAAAATTTACAATTAGAAAAGCAGATTCACATACCCAAGTTGACTGTATTGGACATCGATTTTTATAGTTAAATTAAAATTAACTTAAATTAAATTGCATTAAAAATCCAGTTCTTCAGCTGCACTGACCACATTTCAAGTGCTCGATAGCCATGCGTGGCTAGTGGTTTCTATGTTGAACAGTGCAGGTGAACGCTGTGCTCCAATTTTTTTAGGTAACTTAATGGATATTTTGAATGCTATGGCATTCAGTGAATGCAAAAGCAGTGAGTAAAATAATTGAAAGAAGTTATGTTAATAATGAAAACAAAAGTACAACACATGTTTTTAATGAAAGTGGTTGTACAAGTATATGAAATCATTCATTTGACAACAAGAAAAATTCTGAGTGACAAAGTATAAATCATGCAGTGCATAAAAGTGCTGTGTCTCTGCAGTTGACAATCTTCAGCAAGAGATGGAAAAGATGGACAAGAGGAAATTGAAAAAATGTCTACGCATATGACCAGAAGATTAACACTGCATGGCATGCTACTATACTGAGGGTGATTCAGGAGAAGGCTAAGAATAAAAGACATAAAGGTCAAGCACAGCGAAAGGGATGCTGATGAAAATCTGGTTCCAAGATGTGGCAGAGTCCGTATTCAACGAGGTTGTGCAATGAGTCCATATTTAACCATACGGGGGTTACGTAGCATCAACCTGGTAGTAAAGTGGTGAGGGCAGGGGCTGCAGGTGCTAAGAAGATGCCTATCTAGTCACAAAAAAAAATCATGAAAGGAAAGGAATGACTATTGCAAAAGATGTTCAGTAAAGACAAAAATACAATCTATTTTCTATGAGTCCATCTAATAAGCAAGTATTTACTGAGTATCTACC